>NC_067409.1:14521098-14824128 GCF_009764475.1 Pristis pectinata | reverse complement strand
CACTGCAGTTATTTGCCCTTGGCTTCTCTGACAGCACTTCCCAAACCTGCGATCTCTGCCACCAAGAAGGATAATGCAGCAGGTGCATGGGACTGCTACCACCTCCTCCAAATCTTGCACCATCCTGACCTGAAAAATATTGCAGGCACTATTGTTGGGTTTAAATCTTGGAACAACTCTGAGGAGTAGATAGGATAGATTGTCAAAATCTTTTTCCTATGGTAGGGGGTATCAAAAACAAGAGGGTATAGGTTTAAGATGAGAGGAAGGAGTATAAAGGGGATCTGAGAGGCAAGTTGTTTTACACAGAATGTTTGATATCAGGAACATGCTTGCAGAGGAAGTGGTGGAATCGGTTACAATTACCGTGTTTGAGGTATTTGGACAGACACATATAGACAAGACTTAGAAGGAGCAATGCACAAAATGCTGGATGAACTCAGCGGGTCAGGCAGCATCTATGGAGGGAAATGAATAGTTGATGTTTTGGGCCTGGAAAGAGAAGGCAGAAGCCAGAATAAAAGCGAGGGGGAGGAGCACGAGCTGGCGGATGGTAGGTGAATCCAGGTAAGGGGGATAGGTAAGGGGGAGGAGTGGGAATGATGTGAGAATCTGGGAGGAGAGGGTGGAAGAGGCAAAGGGCTGAACAAGATGGAATCTGATAGGAGAGAGTGGTAGACCATGGAATAAAGGGAAGGAGGTGGGGAATCAGAGGGAGGAAGGCTCGTACAGAGACTTGGCTGACACCAGGGCAGGAATGGATATTGAATATTCCTGGTTTTCAGTGTTTTAAAAGGGATGGGGGGGGGGGAAGAAGAAGAGGGGGGCGGAGAAGAGGAGGAGGGGTGGCAATACTGGTCAGGGATACTATTACAGCTGTAGAAAGGGTGGATAATGTAGAAGGATCCTCTCTAGAGTCAATATGGGTGGAAGTTAGGAACAAGAAAGGAGCAGTTACTCTACTGGGAGTATTCTATAGGCCCCCCGGTAGCAGCAGGGATACTGAGGAGCAGATTGGGAGGCAGATTTTGGAAAGATGCAAAAATAACAGGGTTGTTATCATGGGAGACTTCAACTTCCCAAATGTTGATTGGCACTTGCCTAGTGCCAAAGGTTTAGACGGGGCAGAGTTTGCTAAGTGTGTCCAGGATGGATTCCTGTCACAGTATGTTGACAGGCTGACTAGAGGGAATGCCATATTAGATCTAGTTTTAGGTAATGAACCAGGTCAGGTCACAGATCTCTCGGTTGGTGAGCATTTGGGGGACAGTGACCACCACTCCCTAACCTTTAGCATTGTCATGGACAAGGATAGGAGCAAAGAGGATGGGAAGATATTTAATTGAGGAAAGGCGAATTATGAGGCTATAAGACGAGAACTTGAGAGTATAAATTGGGATGACATTTTTGAAGGGAAATGTACTATGGAGATATAGTCAATGTTCAGGGATCTCTTGCAGGATGTTAGGGATAAATTTGTCCTAGTGAGGCAGAGAAAGAATGGCAGGGTGAAGGAACCATGGGTGACGAGAGGTGGAACAACTAGTTAGGAAGAAGAAGACAGCATACATAAGGTGTGAGCAGCAAGGATCAGATAGGGATAGTGAGGAATATAGAGTAGCAAGGAAGGAACTTAAGAAAGGGCTGAGGAGAGCAAGAAGGGGACATGAAAAGGCTTTGGCGATTAGGGTTAAGGAGAATCCCAAGGCTTTTTTCTCGTAAGTGAAGAGCAGAAGGATGGCTAGAGTAAAGGTAGGTCCGATCAGAGACAAAGGTGGGAAGATGTGCCTGGAAGCTGTGGAAGTGGGTGAAGTTCTCAATGAATTCTTCTCTTCAGTATTCACCAAGGAGAGGGGTCTTGATGACGCTGAGGACAGTGTTGGTAAGGGTAAGGAGAATCCCAAGGCTTTTTTCTCGTAAGTGAAGAGCAGAAGGATGGCTAGAGTAAAGGTAGGTCCGATCAGAGACAAAGGTGGGAAGATGTGCCTGGAAGCTGTGGAAGTGGGTGAAGTTCTCAATGAATACTTCTCTTCAGTATTCACCAAGGAGAGGGGTCTTGATGACGCTGAGGACAGTGTTGGTAAGGGTAATGTTCTAGAACATGTAGATATCAAGTGAGAGGATGTGTTGGAGTTGTTAGAAAATATTAGGAGAGATAAGTCCCCAGGGCCTGACGGAATATTCCCCACGCTGCTCCGCGGGGCGAGGGAGGAGATTGCTGAACCATTGGCTAGGATCTTTGAGTCCTCGTTGTCCATGTGAATGGTACCGGAGGATTGGAGGGTGGCAAATGTTGTCCCCTTATTCAAAAAAGGTAGTAGGGATAGTCCAGGGAGTTACAGAGCCTTACGTCTGTGGTGGGCAAGCTGTTAGAAAGAATTCTAAGAGATAGGATCTATGACCATTTAGAGAATCATGGACTAATTAGGGACAGCCAGCATGGCTTTGTGAAGGGAAGATCTTGCGTCACAAGCCTGATAGGGTCAGGAGGTGACCAGGAAGATTGATGAGGGTAGTGCAGTAGATGTGGTCTACATGGATTTTAGTAAGGCATTTGACAAGGTTCCTCATGGTAGGCGTCTTCAGAAGGTCAGAGGGCATGGATCCAGGGAGGCTTGGCTGTGTGGATTCAGAATTGGCTTGCCTGTAGAAAGCAGAGGGTTGTGGTGGAGGGAGTGTATTTGGATTGGAGGGCTGTGACTAGTGGTGTCCCACAGGGATTGGTTCTGGAACCTCTACTTTTTGTGATATTTATTAATGACTTAGATGAGGGGGTGGAAGGGTGGGTTAGCAAGTTTGCAGATGACACAGAGATCGGTGGTGTTGTGGATAGTGTGGAGGGCTGTCGAAGCTTACAGAGGGATATTGATAGGATGCAGAGCTGGGCTGACAAGTGGCAGATGGAGTTCAATCTGGAGAAGTGTGAGGTGGTACACTTTGGAAGGACAAACTCCAAGGCGAAGTACAAGGTTAATGGCAGGATTCTGGGCAGTGTAGAGGAGCAGAGGGATCTGGGGCTTCATATCCATAGATCACTGAAAGTTGCCTCACAGGTGGATAGGGTAGTTAAGAAAGCTTATTGGATGTTAGCTTTCATAAGTCGTGGGATCGAGTTTAAGAGCCACAAAGTAATGATGCAGCTTTACAAAACTCTGGTTAGACCACACTTAGAGTACTGTGTCCAGTTCTGGTCGCCTCATTATAGGAAGGACGTGGAGGCATTGGAAAGGGTGCAGAGGAGATTTACCAGGATGCTGCCTGGATTAGAGAATATGGATTATGGGGAGAGACTAAAGGAGCTAGGGCTTTACTCATTGGAGAGGAGGATGATGAGAGGAGACATGATAGAGGTATACAAAATATTAAGAGGAATAAATAGAGTGGACAGCCAGCGCCTCTTTCCCAGGGTACCAATGCTCAATACAAGAGGACATGGCTTTAAGGTAATGGGTGGGAAGCTCAAGGGAGATGTCAGAGGGAGATTTTTCACCCAGAGAGTGGTTGGTGCATGGAATGCACTGCCTGGGGTGGTGATGGAGGCAGATACGTTGGTCAAGTTCAAGAGATTGTTAGATAAGCATATGGAGGAATTTAAAATAGAGGGATATGTGGGAGGAAGGGGTTAGATAGTCTTAGGCATGGTTTGAAGGTCGGCACAACGTGGTAGGCCGAAGGGCCTGTATTGTGCTGTATTGTCCTATGGTTCTATGGGTGGGTGAAGGTGGAATCGAGAGACTGTGGCTTAGTCCTGCGATTTCATGTTCTAACCTACAACCCTTTGTTCAGGATCTTTCGTAGTAGTTCATATTATGGATTGGTTTAATTTGAAATTTATGATCTGATTCTGACTCCTTTATGAATCCACTCTTAACTTTTTCTAATGAGTTTTTTTTTCCTCTTCAGATCTTGCAGTCCCTTTCAGCACCAACCAAAAATCTGGAAGCTAATCAGAACCAGCAAGGCCCTGATGTTCGACATCCCAACACCGTTGTTTTCACACAAGTCAAGCAGTTAACTCCCGAAGCGCAGCAACTGCTGCAGCAACAGTCGCAACAGCAGCAGCACCAGCTGCTCCAACTCCAGCAGCAGCACCTAATGCAGCTGCAGCAGCAGCAGCAGCAACAGCAGAAACCTCATCCACAGCTTCACCAGCATCCGTTCCAGCAGCAGCAGCACACCTTCTCGCAGCAGCACCTGCTGCTGCAGCAGCAACAGTTTCAGCGATTGCAACAGCAGCATCATCTACAGCAACTGCAGCAGCAGCAATACCACCACCACCAGCAACAACAGCAGCATCCTGTTCCCCAGCAGCAATTGCAAATCTTTGGACATGATCCCGGGTTGGAAAGTAAGTGGTTGGAGAGGAAATGTATTTATTTCAACTAATACCATATAATAAATTTTGTTATTTGTCTCTATCGTTAATGCATCTGCATTTGTTTTTAAGGCATGATAAAACAAGAGCAGGGATAGTTAATACTTGTCGGGCTTGCTCCGACACTCAAGAACATCTTAACTTCAGCTCTAGCTTTCCATCCTGCTCCTCAAAACCCTTGTTTGCCCTTTGATTAAATTAAATATACCTGTTTCATGTGACTCATCCTCCACATTTCTCCTCCTAAACTTTAGGAGGAGAAATTCTTCCTCATTTCTGCTTTATTTTGAAACTCTGCTCTCCTAGTTTTAGATTTTCCATCTCGTAAAAATAACCTCTTGGCCTTCTAGGCTTAATTTGTTTCAATAAGATCAATTATTCCAAAGAGCAAAAACCAAGTCTGCTCAAACATTCCTTATAAAATGTTATGTGGGACAACCAGTTGTCATTCTGGTTGCTGGGATTTGTGGTCATTTTTTTTCTCTGTGCTTTGAATTGCTATGTCAACATTTTCCCATATAGTTTCGTCACAGTGAAGTTGCAATTTCTAGCCACAAGGTGACAGTGAAGCATAACTGTTTAAAGCTGTCTTAGTCCCATTGCCATCTTGATGATCAAAAGGAGGAATTGTCTTGTACAAAAGTAGATGGTATTTCTTTCTAAATAAAACAGTTCGCCAGGAAAACCAGAACATGACTATTCACTTTTTCCCCACATTAACAGATCTTCACCAACACCCCGCACGACCTACCCCACCCCCCCCATGCCAATCACATTCATTTCAATGTCATCCCTGGCTTCATTGCTGTTTCCTTTTTATATTCTTGCTCTCTTGGAATGTTTTTCTGACAGTATGTGTTACTTGGTACCCACCAATATCTGCATGCTTTAATAAATTTGGTCTTCCAACATCTCTCTTAATTTTGAAAAGTCTGCTCAAACCTTAAAATGGATCATGAGTGATGTTTTGCTTAATTTCTCACCCGTTTCTCTGTATTTTTTGTTTTTATTACTTTTGTTCCTCTTGTGAACACTTATCTATGCTAAAAGTATTATGTGAGTGTACGTTAAATATATAGACCTTTTAATGCAATTGATGAGGATATATGATGTGCGTAAAGTCAATCACATATTTGGTGCCAAAAAGTTCATTGAATTCAGGCAAGCACTTTATATTCTAACAAAATATTCATGGTTCATTGTGCAAATGTCCCTAATTGTTCCTTAAGTGATGAAGGACTTGTTTATTTTCAGTTACTTTTACTGTGGGTAATTTGTGTATTTTAATCCTGAGTGCAGCATTTGGAACTATCCGCTCTTGAGTAAAGTCACAGCTCAAAGTTAACATTCTACTACAGCAGCTTCAGTCACTGTGTGTCATGACTTCCAAACATACCAAGCATTACTCATGATTAATTGAACATTCTTACTAAGCACTTTGTATTACACATCTTGTATAGCTCCTCAATTAAGCTTGAAAAGGCCATATTTTAATCGGAGAGGGCAAAAGAGCAAAGGAGAGAGAATGCATTTAGTCTTCAAAGGGCAGGTCAGGTGGTAATTTATTTTAATGTACAGTTTAACATCTGTACTTGCCTACTGCTGTTCTCTTCCTGCTAAACTCTAAACTCCCATGTTCATCCTTTGGGGAAATTAAATCTTCATAGTTGTTCATTGTGATTTGAGAAATATGCAGGGTTGGAAGTTTTTCCTATTAGAAGAGCATTGACGGTAGTGACATTTGAAACTGCAGTAACTGATGGGTCACTAAGGCCTTGAGTTGCATGCATCGGGGCGGAAAGAGGCTTATGTGGATTAGTTGTTGGGCCAAATGATCTGTGGTTTTTAAGCTTCAAGTTGAGTAATTCTGTTTTAAAAGGGCATTTATATTAGGAATTTTTTTTTAATCTATAGCTTGCTAATAATTTTCTTTCCAGATGCAAAACTGCATTAAGTCTAGGCAGTGTTAGCACAGATTTCAATTGGGTTCTTATGTTAGCTAATTGTGACTCATGAAGCAACCTGCACAAATTGATCAATTTGTACTTCAGTATAACATTGTGGCAGAATGGAATTTGTTAATGCATTTGAAGGTCACCCGCATGCTTGTTGTAACTTAAATACCAGTACTCAATTACTGTGATAAAATTAGCAATTGTCTCCAAGTGAGCAAGGTTCAAATGAATAAGCAATGGGCTCTCCTTGTAAGAGCTGAGTGAAGAAATGGGAATTTTTAAGCAATGGGAAGGGTGATGATGCAGCAATAATTTAATTTAATTTTATTTTGGATATTTTAGGAAAAGGCAACTGCCTAAAATAGCTATTTCACAATGAATGAAAAGATATATTTCAATGTTCTCACTTTTAAGAACGTGTTTCAGCCTCTTCAGTGTCACTGGTCCTGGAAGGCCGCAAGCATACCTTGTGCTCCCTCTTCGAGAGACTCTGGCATATGAACAGAGGGGCAGGCAATCAGAATGGACAGACCTAACATTCTGCCCCCACTGATGCCAAAGGCCCACTGTCAAGACCTGAGAATGCCACCTTGACCAGGTCCAAAGAATTCCATGTTCAGGTTCATCTCAGGATGTCCAAAGCTCAGGAACGTGGGACTAAGGTGCAATCAAAATCTCAGGTACCTGAGAGGGATTGCAATTTTGGAATCTCTTGCAAGTATGGAACATAAAATCATCCAGACTGCAGAAATCGTATGCAGCTAGGGAGTCTGTGAATCTTTTTTAAAAATCATTACACGCTCCAAACCTGTACAACATTCTCCACCCAGGTCTTTAGTGGCAAAGAGGAGGACTCTTGTGTAGAGAGCCAGGTGCAGCATTGTGGGGCTTAGCAGGCAAAGCTCTTGGTCATTGGAATAAACACCCAGTGTGAAAATCTATTAAAGAAGTTTTCTGGAACATAACTGTCACAGGATTGCAAGTATATTGTAGGATATTTGAGCATTAAAATATCTGATGGTTGTATGATGACTCCCTCTGTAGTTCAGCTAATGGAGTGGATTAAGGGTACAGAAGCTCTATCTGTTCATTCTATTTTCCTTGGCTAAGAGAGCAATAACTAAAAAGGAAAGATTTAATATGAATTGGCACGGAGAGGAATTGAGGAGAAAAGATTTGCACCTGAAGAGTGTGGTGGAGTGTAGAACTCGCTGCTTGAAGAGCTGATGATGGTAGAAATCGTCATTGCCTCTAAAGTAACTGGAAGAGCACTTGAAGTTCTGCTGTCTGCAGGGTTGAGGACAAAGAGCTGAGAAATGGGATTAGCCTGAAGCTTTTTTTTAATCCCCTGATGGCGTGATCCTGTCTTTTTTTTGAGTTTCAATACTTGACCTAGACATCACAACCATCCTCTTTTTATATTAAAAAAAATAAAATATTAAACACAGAATCCTGGAAGTACTTGGCAGGTCAGGCCACATCTGTGGGAAGAGAAACAGAGTTGATGTTACAGATTGAGGACCCCAAGTTCCTTTTGTTTGTATATATTCAGTTTTGAACAGAGATCTGAAACTGCCAAGTGACACCAAATATTAATATTTGCTGAAGGTTTATTTTCTGACTTGGAAAGTCTATTCACAATTGGATAACCTGTATGTTACCACTAATTAGGTGCTCTATTCAATAATATTTGAGTATTTTTATAATAGAAACTCAGTGTAAAATTGAAATTTTGTATCTGGTCACTTGACCAACTCCTTTGTTTTCTTTTCAGTCCCAGAAGAATCATTTTTACTAGGATGTGTTTTTGCAATCGCTGACTACCCTGAGCAGATGTCTGATAAACAGCTGCTGGCGACTTGGAAAAAGGTAACATTGAACAAATTGCTGGATTAGTCCTACAGCCCTCTGAGATAATTGCTCCCCTCTTGCTCACCCTTAAATTTACTCACTACATCATTGGCACTCACAACTTCAGCTACCACTGTCCTTAGCTCTGGATCTCCCAACTTAAATCTGTGTTGTCTACACATTGCCTCCTCCATGCTGCAAATGTATTGGCTATCAGGCTTACTAAATCAGAACTGCACTTTAAATAAATCTCGCTTCGTTGTGACTTCTTAAGGTTGTGAGTTGCATTACATAAATGCACAACTTGGTGCCGGAAGTGCGGCGACAATTGCGGGCTGCCCCCAGAACACTCTACGCAAAAGATGTGTTTCATTGTGTGTTTCGATGTACATTTGACTAATAAAGGTATCTTATAAATTGCTTTTCACTAAGACACAACTTAAGGTCTTTCTGTTTAGCCACCTGCCTTAATATTTTCTTGTGTGGCTTGGCTTTAATTTGCCGGTGCTCCTATGAAGTGCCTTGTGATCCGAAAGGTGTGGTCTAAATGGAAGCGTGTGAAAGAATAAGTTGCAGATCTACTGGGAAATATTAGGGGGAGTGGGGCTGATGGGGTTTCTCTGCCAGGAACTGGCATGGACCAGATGGGCTGAATGGATGCCTTCTGTTTCATAATAAGTGAGTTAAAGGATGATGCTGTAGGTGCCTAATTTATTGAGGACCAATATTTCTGCATCTCAATGCATATCTGGGACCAATAAATTTCAACAACAGATAAAGTTCCTACATGAAAATATTGCCTCCATGTTACAAATGTTGAATAAGTGTGGTAAAGATATACAAAGATACCGTAAATGAATATATTTATTGGGAGAGACTGAATAAGGTAGGGTGATTTTCTCTAGAAAAGAGAATAAGAGCTAATTTGATCAAAGTCTTTATAACTGAAGGGTTTGATAGGATAGAGGAGTCCCAAATTAGAAGACACAAAAATAATATAGTTACTAATGAAATCAGTTGAGAATTTTGGCAAAAATCTTCTGTATCTGGAGTGTGAAACTCAAAATAACACTTAGTTGAGCTGAATAGCCTTAGAAACATTTAAAGAAATGGTGTAAGCAAGTGAGGGAAAATTAACTAGATATATATGCAGATATTAGAGAAAGAAATCCAAGAGTCATAGAGAGATGCAGTATGGATACAGGCCCTTCAGCCCATGAGTTTGTGCTGACCATAAATTACTTATTCACACCAATCCTACATTAATCCCACATTTTCATCAACTCTCCCAGATTCTGCCACTCCCTTGGCACTGCACTGGGGCGCAAAGCCTTTATTATGTGTTCAAATCTCTGGAGTGGGTCTCAAACCTTTGGATATCAGATTGCTACCAACTGAGCGACAGAAGGAATGGTGTTGTAGGTGGAGCCCTCAGTCTCATTTGAAAGATATGGGGAATATAGTTTTAAAGTAAATAATACATTAATGGACATACAAATTTATTCAGAACTCTTTCTCGTCTGTAAGACTGCAGCACACAGCAGGGTGGTTGTTGGTTGAATATTGGTGCAGAACTAATCTGTCTGGATTGCTGTAAATTATATTTGCGCTGTGAGAAGGTGGGCAGTCTAAATGTATTGTGGAAATTGATTATGTTCCTTTTCCTGAGGAGAAGCCATATGGGGCATGCAGATTTAATATGGGCCTCTAAGAGGAAATGAGTAATACAATATTATTATTATTTGTAGACATGTAATATTTTGTATGTACAATTGCTTTAACTGTCTGTATTTTTTTTAATCCAGATTATCCAAGTGCATGGTGGAATTGTAGATCCCACCCTGACTAATAGGTGCACCCACCTATTATGTGAAAGTCAGGTCAGCAATATGTATGCTCAGGTAAGCATGTAAACTTAATTGCCTTTCCTTCCTCTCGTATGTTTTAATGGTCTACCAATCATTTTTGGAATAGATTGTGCATTTTGATCTCTGAAGTTATTTTGAGCATTTGGATTGATAGGAATGTTGATGCTGGTGTTAATGTTGCACTCCTCAATAACAATATGCCTCGTTTAATTTTAAAGTACATTTTAAGCAATAATTTGTGATCTCTCAGGATAAAACTAACTAAAGGAGCATCAATTATTTTATTGTATACAGTAATCAGTTCTTCATTATGCTTAGCTAAAAGATAACCTACTAGTTCAATGCAGAATAGGGTTGAAATGAAGGGCTGAAACACTGAAGTAGGTACCCAGCTGATCCCTACTTTTATCTCCGAGCATGCAGTCTCTGATTTTCCCCTCCACCATCAGATAATTCCGCAAGAGACAGGGCTTTGTCTTGGATCTGCCTGCTTTGACCGCTATCCTTGGATTGTCACAAAGCAGTTTGATGGAACAGGCTCCAAGTGCTGAATGACCAACCCTAGTTCCTTTGTTCCAGTTCAATTTTCAGATTAATTTTCATTTTACGAAGGGTCCTAAATTAAAAATTTCGTGCAAGAATACCTTGTATCCACTGATCATGATGAGTAATGTGTGATTTGTTTTCTGTACGCCGCCATAAAAAGGTTGTATTGGGAATTGACCAGTTAATCTTCTCTGCTGGCAAAGTTTTCAGTGTCTAGAGGAGAAAACATAATTGAATCATGGAATAAAAACAAAATATAAATACAGAAAATGTTAGGTCAGGCAGCTCTTGTGGAAAGAGAAACAATTAATGTTTCAGGTCAGAGATCCTTCAGAACTAGGAAAGTGAAAACTAAGTTATTTACAGTAGCAGAGAAGTTGGTGAGCAATGGGTAGAACAGTTTGAAGCCCTTTATGCTGCTTTGTCTGTGTTGTTTGTTACTACAGTGCTATGGGACGTGACCAGCAGTCCAGGCTGGAGAGGTAGCTCTGCTATAATGTGATAGTTGTGTTCCTGAGAAACCTCGTGTTATAGAATGTCATGTTGTAGCAAACAGGCTGTAATTGTTTTCAAAGCACACATTTAAACAGGTTTTCCTGACCTTGCTATAACTAATGCAGCCCGGTAATGTAAATAGTGTTTCCTAATCCATCAATCGTGTTATGGAAATGTGCGTTATAGCAGAACTACCTGTACTAATAGGAAAAGAAAGACCAAGCCAAAATAACAATAGGAAGAAACAGCCAGTTAATACAGACAGAAAGAAAGTCGTTGGAGAATTTGATTGCAAATCAAGAAGGCTACAACATGCCTAGATGGAAGATGACATGTTTTTCCTCAAGCTTGTTAAACTTTCCTCAAAGCTGGTCCTAGTAACAGTGCAAGAAGCCACAGACAGGTCAGGTTGGGATGGTGAATTGAAGTGGCAGGCTACTACGAAACAATGTCCAGAGCATCGCCTGTGATTTCATGGGAAGGTGGCAGTGATCGGAACCTATACTGTCCTGAATCAAGCTGAATGTTAACCATATCATTAAGGTCCTTTCTGTAATAAAATGCTCAGAACAACACGTGGTGTTCAAACTGTGGCCCCTGTGGTGATTGTTTGTTTTAAATCCATTGTTAGTTTACATTTATGCTAAGAACCTAAACCTTTAGCTAGGTGCATGCTCAATTTCAACAAGAACCATTGAAAAGGAGAGAACAGAGAAGGAAAAAGAGAAGAGGAGAACTCATAAAATAGGTTAGGGTGGGAATAGTGTAAATGGGTGCATGTTGGTAGGTGTGGACTCTGTATACTGAAGGGCCTGTTTCTGTGCTGTATCTCTACACCTCTGAGCCACAGAGGGGTCCATTTCGGTGCTATGTAGAAACTGCTTGGTATTGGTTTATTATTGTCACTTGTACCGAGGTACAGTGAAAAGCTTGTCTTACAAACCAATTGTACAGGTCAATTCATTACACAGTGCAGTTACATTGAGTTAGTACAAAGTGCATTGATGTCGTACAGGTAAAAACAATAACAGTACAGAGTAAAGTGTCACAGCTACAGAGAAAGTGACCTTGCACCTTATTGCACTGCACAACAAGGTAGATCGTGAGGTCAGAGTCCATCTCATTGTATAAGGGAACCGTTCAATAGTCTTATCACAGTGGGGTAGAGGCTGTCCTTAAGTCTGGTGGTATGTGCCCTTAGGCTCCTGTATCTTCTACCTGATGGAAGAGGAGAGAAGAGAGAATGTCCTGGGTGGGTGGGGTCTTCGATTATGCTGGCTGCTACACCAAGACAACGAGAGGTAAAGACCGAGTCCAAGGAGGGGAGGCTGGTGTCCGTGATGCACTGGGCTGTGTCCACAACTCTCTGCAGTTTCTTGCGGTCTTGGGCAGAGCAGTTGCCGTACCAAGCCGTGATGCATCCAGATAGGATGCTTTCTATGGTGCATCGGTAAAAGTTGGTGAGACTCAAAGGGGACAAATTTCTTTAGCCTCCTGAGGAAATAGAGGTGCTGGTGAGCTTTCTTGGCCGTGGTACCTACATAGGTGAGCTCTGCTTATCCCAGCATTCTGTTTCTTTTCATTAAGACTATTCTCTCTGCCTTGTGTCTGGTAGTGGATGAAAGCAATAGTGTGTGAAGAGCCTTTGGTCTAGAAATTGCTGTACACCACTTCATTGGTATTAGGTATGTGGGTCATCCTAGTGGGCATAAAGAGAGAAAGTTTAAAATGAAATGTTCTGACGGTCAGTTCTCCCTGAGTAATTGCATTGAAAATGACATCATCACTTTCAGTCCTGCATTATGATGTATTGAAAGATCTTGAGGCTGTTGCAATTTAACACACAGTTCCTGAAGGGGACATTTCAATATACAGAAGTAGTTGCCAGTCTGTGACTGTCCTGAGAAGGAACTGTTACTTTGCTTTCTATCTTTTTATAGATTCATGCAAGATGGAAACGGGCACTTTAACCACTGTCTCTATGCCAGGTCTCAATTATCATTCTATACTAATTGCATTTTCCAGCACTCAGTCCACAACCTTCTATATGGTCATGTAAATACTAAAATGTTAGGGCACCTGCCTCGGGCAATGCATTCCAGATTGAAACCATTTCTTTGAGTGAGAAAATTCTTTCTCAAATCCCTTGTAAATTTCCTAGCCCTTGTTTAAACCCTGTGCCCTCTGGTCATAGACATCTGATGTCGAGGGGGACAGGGGTAGGTATGTCCCCATCTACCCTGTCTAAACCCTCATAATTTTGAAGACTGTACTCCTCAGCCTTCTCCACTTCAAGGAAAACCCAGCCTATCCTCCGAGCTGAAACACTTGATTCTAGTCAACATTCTGGTAAATCTCTTCTGCAGCTTCTTCAGTACAATCATGTCCTCCCTATAGTGTGCAACCAGAACTGCACACAGCCATAGCATTACTAATGTTTCAGATAGTTGTTCCATAATGTCCTTGTATCTTGTGTTCTGGCTCATGAAGGCAAGAATCCCATTCATCTTAACCAGTTTATCTACCTGTGACCTGTGCTGATGCCTTCAAGGATTGTTGAACTTCTAACTAAAGGCCCCTCCTATATCCTAGCCTTACTAATCCTCCCAAATTACATCACCTCGTAGGATTAAATTCCATCTGCCATTGTTCTTTATCTCATCAACTCGTCAATATCATTCTAAATTTTTTTTTAATTTTAAATTTATTTACAGTGTGGTAACAGGCCCTTCTGGCCCAACGAGTCCACGCCGCCCATTTTAAACCCAAATTAACCTACCCATACGTCTTTGCAATATGGGAGGAAACTGGAGCACCCGGAGGAAACCCACGCAGACACGGGAGAACGTACAAACTCCTTACAGACAGCGACGGGAATCGAACCCCGATCGCTGGCGCTGTAATAGCGTCGTGCTAACCGCTATGCTACCATGCTGCCCCTTCTGTAGTAGAAGACAATCCTCTGCACTATCAACAACACCATTAATCTTCATGACATTCATGCAATTAATGTACATAACAACCAGCAAGGGTCTCAACACTGATCCCTGAGGTACACTAATCACAGGCTTCCAGTTGCAAAGACAACCTTTTATCATCGCCTTCTTGCTTTCTCTCACCATGTCAATTTTGAATCCAGATTGCCTAGGCTTCCATGGGCTCATACCTATGGAGCAGTCTCCTATGTTGGACCTTAGATTACATTAAGTACACTACCTTCATCAACATGCTTTGGTACCTCTTCAAAAAAAAAATCAGTCAAGTTTGTAAAATGGTACCCTCGCAGTTCATGCTGACTTTGACTAGATATTTAGTGTGTAACCACAACAAATTGCACAAATTCCCTTTCATGTTGAAAGCAGAATATTCTATTGCTCTTTAAAGAAAGCAAAAATAACATTGAGCATTCTCCAAACTTGGTTACCAATATAATGTTTTGCATGACAATTGAGGTTTAAGATGTTTAAATGAGGGGTGTAGAGTTTGAGAACAGCATTCTACAGAGTGAGGCTGAGGTGACTGATGCCACCAGTGGGGTAGGAAAGTGAGCTGAAAGTACATGGGCCAAAGGGTGCAAGAGGAGTACAGGACTGGAGTAGGTTCCAAAGAAAAGATGGAGTGAGATTATCCTTTTGAGAGGGATCAGGGCAGACAAGCACTGGTGAGGCATGGATCTCAGCTGCAAGATGAAGAGGTGATGCAAATACACTAAACAAGTGATTGTGTTTTGTTGAACTGTGGTATATACAAGCAAATAGGAAGCTCTGAAAGATGAGAGAAAAGAGATGATTGGTTAAAGTGAACTGTCATAGCCTACTGGAGGTTGGGAATGGTATGGGTGGTAAATGGTGGAAGCCAGCACCAAAAACAAAGTTCCCAATGTTGTACAACACCCATCATTGCAAGTGAAAGGGTTTATCATACTGTGATGTTTCAGCAGAATGAACCAGTCCCTTCTTGTGGACTGATGGGCAAATTGGTCATTCCATATTTAAAACCCTGCAGGGAGTACTTTCCATTGTGGGTGGCAGCTTTCCATATGTTTTATATAGGAACATAAAAGGTGCAGACCATACAGTCTCTTGACGGATATACCATGCAGTAAAATCATGGCTCATTTAATCTTTGTACTCAATTCCTTCTTCCTACTTGATCCCCATAATGCTTGATTCCCCTGTTGGCAATGTTCCTATTGAAGTGGTAGGATCAAAATGATGTTTCAAGAAATCTTTAAATATTAATGACTATTAGCAGACATTGTTTTGACTATGATTGAGCTAATTTGCTGGTTGAGCATTTGGAAATTCTACTATTTATTCATTGGAACATGTTGAACACGTGAGAGCAGTTTCAGTAGAAGAAGTTATGACAAATGAAAAGTTGATTTACATCACGTGTTAGCCTAGCGTTGTTTATAGAAAAGTTAATAGAATCTTCATTCAAAGATGCAATAAAAGAAAATATAGACATTCAAATTACCATTTGGTTGGCATGGATTTCAAAACAAGATCTTGCAAAACCAACCTTAATGAATTCATTAAATTAGTACTCAAAAGTGGGCAAAGTTAATGTGAACTGATTCTTGCAAAGGTCTTTAAGAATCAGAATGATAGAATCATTAGTAAGGTCACATCATGTGCAGTTGGGCCATGTAACAGTGAATGGAGAATGCAACAGAACAGGTTAAAGGAGGGTTCAGTGCTGGCACCCTAGTCCAAATACAGTATCAATTTATAGATTATATCCAAATTGGGGTATTATTAATTCTGAGAGAGGCTGTAACCAAAAGACCTTAAACTTCCTGACAGGATATGTAAATAGCAAAGAAATTTCAACATTGATAAATATGTGTTGAGATGGCCATTTTACAGTTTGGAAAATGTCTAAAATATGATGGAAGCCCAAAAAATCTAGAAATTCAGATGAACATTTCATTAAATTGGGATTAATTTCTAGAATTATAAACCAAAGGAGCTAAGTTATGAAGAGGGGCTTGGTTAGACATGCTAGGTAATCTGTGAAGCTCTTGTCTTTTCGGTCACTTGTGTACAAGGCATTTTTAAAAAAAACTCCAGATGATACAAAACTCAACTGTGATAAACGGTGACAAGGATAGTGGCAAACCTCAAGAGGAGAGAGGCCGGCTGAAATCAAGTGAACCTAGAGAGTGAAATTTAACAGAATTGCAAAGTAACATATTTTGATAGAAAGGTTGAGAAAAGGCAATGTAATATAAAGGGTTCATTAGAATTGAATCAGGAGCAGAGATATGAGTACACAAATCTTTAAGGGTAACAGGCCAAGAGTGTTTTTAAGACATAATAGAGCCACATAGCACAAACACAAGTAGATTATATTGAACCTCCACAAAACACTGGTAGGACCACAAGCAGAGAGCTCTGTCTGGGTTATCACATACCAGGGGCAATTTGAAGGCTCTAGAGAGAGTGCTAAAAAGATTAAGTACAGCAATGCTGGGGGTGAGAGACTGCAATTACATGGATAGACTTGAGAATCTGGGATTGTTCTCCTTCAAGTTGAAATGGTTGAGAGGTGATTTCCTTGCTGTCTTCAAAATCATGTATCTAGATACAGCGAGTGAAAAGAAATCATTCATGTCGACAAGGTTGAGAACCAGAGGGCACAGACTTAATATGACTGGCAGTGGTGACATGAGTAAAATCTTTTTTCCCCTCTGTCGCAAGTAGTTATCATCTGGAATTTATTATCTGAAAGTAAATACAGTTGTTGCCTTCAGAAGGAAGTTTGATAGGTACTTGAGAGAATATTGCCAAGCTGCAGGGTAGGAGCCACGAAATAACACTGACTGGCTATCACTTCATCGAGCCTCCTTGGTGCTGTAACAATTCTGTGATTGACTGAAAAGAGAATGGCGTTCTTCAGGAAAGAGATGACTGAAGGATATCTAGCCGGTTATGAAGTTGTTCAACAGGGATGTAAACACCTCCATTTGTTCTGTAGTCCCCCACTAGGGCTGTAAGTATGATGGTCATGAATAAACCCACTGGGGAATTTGAGGAATTTCTTTGCAAGCAGTGTAGAGGTCTCCACCATCTGTTACAGTTGAGTTGTGTCATTAAGTGTAAGGAAGTACAATAGCATTATGCAAACCCAAAAAAGAACTGCAAATGCTGTAAAAACTGAAATAAAATTAGAAAATGTTGCAAGCGCTCAACTCTTTCTCTGCTGCCTGACCCGCTAAGTGTTTCCAGCATTCTTTGTTATAATAGCATAGTGGTTAAGTTACTGGTCTGGCAGCTAGAGTGCTGGATCATTGATCAGTGACACAAATTCAATCCCACCATTCCAGTTTAGGAATTTAAATGCAGTAAGTAAATCTGGAATTTTAATTTAAGAACAAGCCTGACTGAATAGCAGTTGCAGTAATCAATCTGCTTCATTAATGTTCTTCACTATGAAATCTGCTGTTCTTACCTAGTCTGGCTGTATGGGACAACAGAGCCATCAATGTGTTTAATTTTTTAACAGCCACCTCACTCAGAGGCCATTAAGGGTGAGCAATAAGTGTTCAAATTACCAGTGATAGCCACATGTTGTGAAAGAAATTTTTAAAATATAAACAGGAAGGAATAGGTTATGTTGGTGGAGGCAGTTAAGATGGGGGGAGGGTGGGCTAACGGCATAGACGCTTGCAGGGACCTGTTGTTTCTGTACTGTGATTCTGTGACACACTTAGGATTGCACGTAGGAGGGGTACAAGTGGTGAAAACAAGGTTGAAGACTGGGTCACATCAGCTGCGTTCATCAGATCTCATTATTTGGGGACAGAGGTAACCTTTCTGAGATATAATTAACCTTTGGTGGGTGACAGTCAGTGCTGCAAAGGATGCATTTGATAAAAGATCCGATCTGATGGCTGACTGCAGCTCATTAGTTTTGTGTTGTTGAGGGAATTGGCTACAGCAGCTAAGATGACTCCTTCAGAATTTGAAGCAGCTGATCCCAGTGTATCTACACCACAGAGCATATATTCCCCCATCCCCTTCCCAGTCACCTTTTCCACACAGCCTCTTGGATTCAAGTCCCACTTTTGCAGATCACTGCTTTCGTTATCGTATCCTTGTCCCATCACTGACCTTCACAGTTTCCTTTCCAGGATGTGTGAACCTGTGTATCTGGCTTGGAGGCTGGATATCATCGAATGAGTTTCAGCCAGCCTAACAAAATGCTTGGAATTTGGCATCCCTCTCACTCGTGCCTGAATGCTAGTTAGTAATCCCCAATGCACCATTCGAATGCCTACTTTCTGCAGCAGTGTTAAATGGTGGTGTAAAAGATACATTCTCAAAATAAGTCTTTTATTAGTGAGAAGAAATGATGTACAGTCTGGCGATTCAGTATTTTATGCATATGGAAAGAATAGATCATCCAATAATTTTGATTAAACAGAATAGTAGTTTTATGTGTAAAAGTAATTTCAAGAGGGTATTTTAAATTATGCAGTTGAGGGTAGATTATCAAATTTATAATGGGGTTGAAAGAAGGATGATGCATGGAACACAGCAGTTAATAAGGTGTAGGCAGATGGACTCTGTTGACTGTTTTACTACAAGATGTAGTACACCCTCAACAGGAATCCAGGTTTATGAGGATAATGGTATTGAGGTAGTAGAACAGCTGTGATTTTATTAAATGGTGGAGCAGGCTTAAGGAGCTCAATGGCCTAATCCTATTTCCTTTGTTATAATTTTTTTTCTGACTTGCCTTTTTCTGTCATTTCTTCACCTTCCTCCAGAATAATCCCTTTTCAATTTGCTTAACCTGAATAATTCCTTCATCTGAGAATTATTATGAGATGATTTCAAATGTGACACACTCCACACCACCACCAATGATGAGTTTGCAGGTTTTTAACTGTACTAATGAGTTATCTTGTAGTTTTGGCCAGAGATTCAGTAGCTTTCCCCGGCAGCATTGAGCTTGAGCTGTACATTTCTTTTTAAGATTGATGTAACTTTATGGAGTTCATTCACTGCAGAACTGTTTCAAGTTTAGGCATTGTGGAATGTAAATACTACACTCTGGAATTTAAATGAAACTTTTTGTTTTTTTTTCATTTAAATGTGTTCTACAAGACTTTCTTTTGTTCCATGTTTAAAATTTGATCTTCTAATCCCCTATTGGAAAATTTTCTGGATTTGGTTTTATAATTATCACTATCTATTACCCCCTCTTTTCACACTGACACAGTCTCATTTTTCTTACTGTTGGCAGGCCTTGCGAGAGGGAAAGCGATGTGTCACTGCTCATTGGCTAAACACTGTCTTGAAGAAGAAGAAAATGGTTCCACCCCACAGAGGACTGCATTTTCCTGTAGCTTTTCCGCCAGGTGGAAAACCCTGCTCTCAACACGTGAGTGACCAGCCACAGGAATTTCAGATTGGCTTAATCTTTAACTTTTCTAAAACTTCTGGGTGGTAGTCACCAAACAAAATTACCAACAAGCAGAAAAGTTCACAGTAATGCAGAAGACGGATATTTGCAGCATATTTTGTTTGAAGACTATCCTATTATGTACATGTAGGTGAATTATTTATATAACATTTTTAAAAAGTACAAGGTAGAACCAAAAGACAAAAGTGAAAATTTGGACCAATAGTTTTCTGGGATCTGAATGTCTCTGGCAAGGCCAGTATTTATTGCTTATCCCTTTTTTCCCCCTTGAAAAGATGGTGATGACAACAACTTGACAGTTTTACTTAAAAACAACCTAACCCTAAGTATCAGCAATTTGGGATCTTGTGATATCTGAGCTGATCCAAAGAACTCCTTTAGGCCAACTTCTACATTTCCTGCAAAAATACCTGAAAAATATTCAACCCAAAACTGGCTTCAAGAACGAGCATTGGGCCCTTTTACAGGGATGACAGACTATAAGATATAGGAGCAGAATTAGGCTATTTGGCCCATTCAGTCTTCTCTGCCATTCAATCATGGCTGTTTTTTCTTCCAACCCCATTCTCCCACCGCCCCATAACCCTTGACCCTCTTACCAATCAAGAACCCATCAATCTCTGCCTTAAATACACCCAATGACTTGGCCTCCACAGCCACCTGTGGCAACGAATTCCATAGATTCACCACCCTCTGGCTGAAGAAATTCCTCCTCATTTCATTTTTAAAGGGCTGCCCCTTTAAAACTGAGATGAGGAGGAATTTCAGTCTTAAAGGGACGTCCCTTTATTCTGAGGCTTTGCCCTAGAATCCTAGACTCTCCTACTAATGGAAACATCTTCTCCACGTTCACTCTATCCAGGGCCTTCAGTATCTGGTAGGTTTCAATGAGATGCACCTCCCCCTCCCCCCCCCCACGCCCATCCTTCTGAACCATCGAGCACAGGCCCAGAGACATCAAACGCTCCTCATACGTGAAGCCTTTCATTCCTGCAATCATTCTTGTGAACCTGCTCTGGACCCTCTCCAGGGCCAGCACATCCTTCCTTAGATATGACACCCAAAATTGCTCTCAATATTCCCAGTGTGGTCTGACCAATACCTTGTAAAGCCTCAGCAGTGGGCTTTATATTCTAGTCCCCTCTCGCTCTTATATTCCAGTAGTCTCAAAATGAATGCCACCATTGCATTTGCTGCCTTTACTACCAACTCAACCTGAGTTAACCATAAGACAATCCTGACCTAGGACTCCCAAGTCCCATTGCATCTCCAATTTCTGAATTTTCTCCAGATTTACACCTTTATTCTTCCAACCAAAGTGCATAAACCCACACTTCCTTGTGCTGTATTCCATCTGCCTCTTCTTTGTCCACTCTCCCAACCTATCCAAGTCCTTCTGCAGTCTTCCTGCCTCCGCGACACTATCTGTTCCTCCACCTATCTTGGTATAGTCTGCAGACTTGGCTACAATGTCATCAGTTCGTTCATTTGGATCATTAATGTACAAAGTGAAAAGTTGTCCCAAAACTGATCCCTGCGGAACTCCACTAGTCACCGGCAGCCATCCTGAGAAAGCTCCTTTATCCCCACTCTCTGACCTGCCAGTCAGCCAATCTTCTGTCCATGGTCTTGCCTTGCCTCTTCTAATCTTGCCTCTAATACCATGGGCACTTATCTTGTTTTGCAGCCTTCTGTGCAGCACCTTGTCAAAGGCCTTCTGAAAATTCAAGTAAATAACATCCACGGTCTCTGTCAGCCCCTCCTTGACACTGGAGCTTATCTAAGCTATTCACATGTATAACCAATTTTTGTAATGTTCCCATAATGTTGCTGCAGTTGTGCTGAAAAATCTAGTCTGTGCATTGAATCGTGAATGGAAGTAAAATGTGTTTTATTAGCTTCTGTTTCTTATTTTCTTCTTAACTGGTTTTGATAAATTTTTTTTAGAAACATCATCATCTGCAGATCTCTTGGTGATGACACACAAAAAATGACTAAACTGTCATATTCCAGCAAGCTATGGGATTCTTTTCTCAATGAATCTTTAAAACAAACTGTAGATTGAACAAAATGAAACACAAGTCATTCAAAGACACAAACGAAATGTACTTGATGCTAACCCAAGGATGTGTAGCTGTCAGTATTTAATTATCCGCTTTGTTGCTTAGTGACCCACACCTGCACAGAAATTTATTGAAAAAGACAACTGGAATTCACAAAGAGCAAAGAATATTCTGTTAATCAAAATTGGAATGAGTAAACGACACCATTTTGTTTCAGATCAGAAAAGTAGCTGAGAACCATCTAGTCCTGCTTTGATGTGTCTGCACTGTACAACCACTGTCTTTAACTGCGCTTGGACTTTAAGGTGTCTCTCAATCATGAAGACCATCAATTTGAAGCTACTTGGGTTTCTTTTTATTGGTTACTGCCCTAGGTGCTAGCCTTGAGGGGAATGTCTAATAACAGTTTATCATTTTGAATGTTATCACAGATCTTGCCAGTATTGCTGTATACCTCCTGAGAAACTTTTGAGATAGTTTTGGGGAAATAAAGCCCTCTGTACCCTCCTCACTCTTTCCTGCCAGTATAATTCTTGTAGAAATGGCTAGTAGAGCCACTGCCTCACAGCGCCAGAGACCCATGTTCAATCCTGACCTTGGGTGCTGTCTGTGTGGGGTTTGCACAGTCTTCCTGTGACCATGTGGGTTTCCTCCAGGTGTGCAATTTTGTTCTCCGCTCCAAAGATGTGCGGGTGGTAGGTTGATAGGCCACTGTAAATTACCCCTGGTGTGTAGGTGAATGAGAGAATCTGGAGCGGGGTGTGTGAAGAGGTTGTTGACAATGTGGCAACAATAATTTTTCTTTATGGAAGAGCCTAATGTGGAATTAGTGTAAATGGGTGATGGGGAGTCTGCGAGCTACATTTGGATGGGTTATCCTTGGAAATGTGATTGTCCAGGGCAGTTAATGGTGAGGTTCAGTTTGGCATCATTGTAACTATGCTCCATCATAAGAAGTTAGCCACTTGTGATTGTGAGCAAGAAGTTACATGCTACTCATTCTTTTCTATGCCTGTCAAGAATACTGATGGGTTGGTTGTTTCTGAAGAGATCCTTTGAAATAATTTCTTATACATTGTGAAAATCTTTCAGACAAATCAGAAAGTGGTGTTGTTCTTCGGTCTCATAAAGCAATCTGTGCACCTAATGCAAGTATTTCAGCCACTTGAGTCTAATGGGAAGGCAGCATGAGAAACGGAGTAAAAGATGAGGTCTATTTGTTTCTAGGACTGTTCAAGTGAGCCTTTGTATTTTGCATTAGTACCACACAATTTTCGTCTTTCACTTGAAACAACTTTGTTTTGCTGATGTTAAAGTGTTTGTAAAGCAAAAACTGAATTGAAATAAACTGAAGTGAATGCAAATAAGGACTAAGCAGCAAACTTAACACCTGTGCCAACCCGAGGGTGCTTCAATGTTGGTGAATTTGTTAATAAAGATTTTTATTTAAAGTGGTTAATAAAGTTTTTTTCTCCCCTTCCCCATCGATTTATGAGATTTATTAGTTCTGCCATTGATTCCTGAACCTAGATCATATCTGTCTTCTTTGCTAATTGCTTGGATTAGATTGTTTTAGTGACCTAGCCAGTTGGAACATCTATTATTCAGATACTGTGATGACAATTTAATGTACTTTAAATGACTACCATTAATGATAGAATAGGAGCATAATGGTGACTATAGCAAGCATTTTAATTTAATTTTAATCTAGAGTTCTTGTTTTCAACAGTGCAGTTGGGATAAATTGAATCTACTGAAGTAGGGGCTGTTAATTCAAAGGCGATGTTTAAAGTAAACATCAGTTACACTTCACGTCTTGTTTTTGTGACCTCACAAATAATGTCTTGGAGATTAATGGCATTCTTCTGAGTCTGTTGTTATTGCTTGGGTTTTGATAAAAGGTGACCTTCGAACACAGCCTCCCTTGAGAAGCTGCAATAACTAGAATGGTCAAATGCAACCGTTGTATTTTATGAATCAATTTAATGAAGTGAACTATTCTTAAGAGAAGCATCTCAAATGGCAGGCTCTCGTTGTGATAGCTCAATATTTCAAACAAAAAATGTGAATTGCACACCTGATTTGTTTCTAGAATTCAGGAAGATGGCATCTGACTATGGATCATGCCAGTTTACAAGATAGTGACTTGCAATTCATTTCACTTCTGTATGGAGTTGATGTTGTGGATTGTGCACTTATGACAAAGGTTTTTGATTAAGCGTCCAGACCTGAAACTGAATTCTCTGCTCCTTTCACAATTGCCACCAGCATACTTTACATTTTTTTAGATTGCATTTTGTTTGTCTCTAAAATGTCCTTTTGATTTTAGGCCCCTTGTTTTACACTGCTGCTCTTAATGTTAATAGAATATTTAATGCACAGCACCATTGTCGGAGATGGTACAGTACCTCTGGCATGACTGGAGAGTGTCAGTAATGCCATTAACTGATTAACATTCCCGTTGGGGCAGAGGGCTGATCTCTGAACCTACCCATGCCAGCCACCATACAGTTATTTTAGTACTTAAATTTCCCATCACACAAACCTTTCAGCCCTGTTCTCTCACCTGCCAGGTTTCACAGCCAATATTTTTATAGTTGTGACCATGGTGATATGAACCTTCATTTTCCTGGTGTGGATGTGGTGAAATATACCAAGTGTTTTAAAAGCAGGAAACAGCACATAGCTGCAACCTCTGTTGCAGTGCCATTGCTAAAATCTACGTGAGATGTAAAATTACTAACTGGCTTCCATTCCTTTCTGGTTTTTAATGACTGGAAAGAATTTCCAATTTTGAAAAGTTCCAACTGTTTGACTCCGGTCTTAATCTTGGACCTTAGCCCATGAACTTTTCTTGCTACTCCAGGGGAACAGATATAAAGGGAAGGACAAAAGATACAAGGAGAGATGAGGTAAATCTTTATGCAGGGAATAGTGATGATCTTGAATTCTCTGCTTTAAGAAAGGAAATGAATAGACAATTGAGGAAAATTACAAGGCTAGATAGAGAGAATGGGGGAAGGTGATTGAGTGAATTGCTATATAGCAGATGGCATGGACTCTGAAACAAATGATGGCCTCGTTGTTCTAAGATTCTTGTTCTTCAGGGCTGAAGGAGATGTGATCAAAGTTGCACATTTGTGTTGTGGTCCAATTATTTCTGTTGTCTAAATAATGATTTGTAAAATAACTTTTGATTTTTGTTACAACTGTTACAATTTATGAATGACTAAATCTAGCATAAATGAGCCATGGAAAGAAATTGTGAACTAGCAAATGATGTGATGCACATGACTCTAAACTAGAATTAGCAATGTGTGGGGTAGGCAGAGAAGGTGATTCTCCACTTAATTCCCATCTCTATGTTGTGCTCAAATAATCAGGGAGAGATTGTCTCAGTTAATCAAGAGAATCCAGAGCCATAAATGTACTGGATGTAAAACTGTTGGCTTGTTGATTACTAGTCTCATTTTTATCCAGTGCCTAGGATGAAGCCTGATTTATTAGAATTCGGTAAAATATACTAAATTTGTTTTCTCTAACTCTACAGATGATATCTGTCACTGGATTTATGCACAGTGACCGGGATGATTTGAAATTGATGGGCTATTTAGCAGGAGCCAAGTACACGGGCTATCTCTGCCGAAGCAATACTGTCCTCATCTGCAAAGAGTAAGTTCTTGACTCCCAATTTAAAATTGCAGCAATTAAAATAAAGTTAGTCACTTCTTAAGAAAAATTGGTGCTTGTAGATGAATAATCATGGATTATTGCCAAGCATGTACATCATTTCATTGACATGTGTTTAGACTTGTGCTCCAGTCACCAAATGGAGGTGAGCAATTATATCTGCATTATGTAGTCTATTTACTGAGGGTATAGAGGTCACATGGACTGAATGTTGCATTTGCTTTTCCTGAAGGGTCTAATCCATCATATGAGTGGAAATAATTTGCAGAGGTAAACACATTGCTAATGTTTCTGCTGAAGTGGAATGATTGATAGTTAGAGGTGCCGTAATTGTGGGTCATCGTCTTTTCAAAGACTGTGTCGTGATTCTCTGGTGTTCAGAGGCTGCGAAGTTTTTGGAGTGAGTAATAAGACCATAAGACATAGGAGCAGAATTGGGCCATTCAGCCCTTTGAGTCTGCTCTGCCATTCAATCGTGGCTGATTTATTTTTCCTTCTCAACCCCATTCTCCTGCCTTCTCCCCATAACCTTCGACGCCCTTACTAATCAAGAACCTATCAACCACAGCTTTAAGTATACCCAATGATTTGGCCTCCACAGCCGTCTGTGGAAATGAATTCCACAGATTCACCACCCTCTGGCTAAAGAAATTCCTCATCATTTCTGTTCTAAAGGGACGTCCTTCTATTCTGAGGCTGTGCCCTCTGGTCCTAGATTCCTACTACTGGAAACATCCTCTCCATGTCCACTCTATCCAGGCCTTTCAATATTTGGTAGGTTTTAATGAGATTCCCCCCGCCCCCCCACCAATCCTAAACTCCAGTGAGTAGTACAGGCCCAGAATCATCAGACGCTCCTCATACGTTAGCCCTTTCATTCCCTGGATCATTGTTGTAAACCTCCTCTGGACCATCTCGAATGCCAGTACGTCTTTCCTCCTACATGGGGCCCAAAATTGCTCACAATAGCATTACACTATTACAGCGCCAGCGACCTGGGTTCAATTCTGGCCACTGTCGGTAAGGAGTTTGTACGCTCCTCCTGTGTCTGCATGGGTTTCCTCCGGGTGCACAGATTTCCTCCCACA
Source organism: Pristis pectinata (assembly GCF_009764475.1). Taxonomy (NCBI): domain Eukaryota; kingdom Metazoa; phylum Chordata; class Chondrichthyes; order Rhinopristiformes; family Pristidae; genus Pristis; species Pristis pectinata. The sequence continues at coordinate 14,797,761 of NC_067409.1, read as the reverse complement.
TTTCAAAGATGTATGGGTTAGGAGCTATGGGCATGCTATGTTGGCACCGGAAGTGTGGCGACACTTGTGGGCTGCCCCCAAAACATTCTATGCAAAAGATGCATTTCACTGTGTGTTTCAATGTACATGTGACTAATAAAGAAATCTTATCTTAAATGTGGTCTGACCCAACGCCTTATAAAGCCTCAGCATTACATTGTTGCTTTTATATTCTAGTCCTCTTGAAATTAGTGCTGAATTTCAAGAGGACTCGAAATTGCCTCCTTACTTTGCATTTGCCTTCCTTACTGCCGACTCAACCTGCAAGTTAACCTTTCAGGAATTCCGTACAAGGACTCCCAACTCCCTTAGCATTTCTGAATTCACTCCCCATTTAGAAAATAGTCTACACTTTTATTCCTTCTACCAAAGTGCATGACTGTACACTTTGGTATGCTCTATTCCATCTGCCACTTCTTTGCCCATTCTCCCAACCTGTCCAAGTCCTTCTGCAGACTCCCTGCTTCCTCAACACTACCCACCCCCCACCTATCGTTGTATCATTTGCAAACTTGGCCACAAAGCCTTCAATGCCATCATCTAGATCATTAACATATAACGTGAAAAGCAGCGGACCCAACACCGACCCCTGTGGAACACCACCAGTCACTGGCAGCCAACCAGAAAAGGCTCCGTTTATTCCCACTGTTTGCCTTCTGTCAGTCAGCCAATCTTCTATCCACGTTAGTACCTTTCCTGTAATACCATGGGCTCCTATCTTGTTTAGCAGCCTCATGTGTGGCACCTTGTCAAAGGCCTTCTGAAAATCCAAGTAAACAACATCCACTGATTCTCCTTTATCTATCTTGCCTGTTACTTCCTCAAAGAATTCCAACAAATTTGTCAGGCAAGATCTCCCCTTAAGGAAACCATGCTGACTTTGGCCTATTTTTATCATGAGCTTCCAAGTACCCCAAACCCTCATCCTTGACAATGAACTCTTAACATCTTAACAACCACTGAAGTCAGGCTAACTGGTCTATAATTTCCTGTCTTTTGCCTCTCTCCCTTCTTAAAGAGTGGAGTGACATTTGCAATTTTCCAGTCCTCCGGAACCATTCCTGATTCTTGAAAGATCACCACTAATGCCTCCACAATCTTTTCAGCTACCTTTTTCAGAACCCTGGGGTGTAGACTATCTGGTCCAGGTGGCTTATTTACCTTCCGACCTTTCAGTTTCCCAAGCACCTTCTCCTTAGTAATAGCGACTACACTCACTTCTGCCCCTGACTCTCTCGAATTTCTGGCACGTTGCTGGTGTCTTCCACAGTGAAGACTGACACAAAATACTTCTTCAGTTCATCCACCATTGCTTTGTTCCCCATTACGACATATCCAGCGTCATTTTCCAGTGGTCCAATGTCCACTCTTGCCTCTTTTTCACTCTCTATATATCTGAAAACTTTCGGTATCCTCTTTCATATTATTGGCTCGCTTACCTTCATAGGGCATGCTGCGTTGGCGCCGGAAGTGTGGCGACACTTGCGGGCTGCCCCCAAAGCACTCTAAGCAAAGGATGCATTTCACAGTGTGTTTCAATGTACATGTGACTAACAAAGATATCTTATTTCATCTTTTCTCCCCTTATTGCTTTCTTTAGTTGCCTTCTGTTGGTTCTTAAAAGCTTCCCAATCCTCTAGTTTCCCACTAATTTTTGCAATATTGTATGCCTTCCCTTTTGCTTTTATGCTGGCTTTAACTTCTCTTGTCAGCCACGGTTGCCTCATCCTCCCTTTAGAATGCTGCTGCTTCTTTGGGATGAACTGATCCTGCACCTTCCGAATTACTCCCTGAAACTCCTGCCATTGCTGCTCTACCATCATCCCTGCTAGGTTCCCCTTCCAATCAACTTTGGCGAGCTCCCCTCTCGTGCCTCTGTACTACCAATTACTGTATTACTCAACTGTAATACTGATACATAGGATTTCAGCTTCTCTCTCTCAAACTGCTGGGTGAATTCTATCATATTATGATCACTGCCTCCTAAGGGTTCCTTTACCTTAAGCTCCTAATCAAATCTGGCTCATTGCACAACACCAAATCCAGAATTGCCTTTGCCCTAATGGGCTCGACCACAAGCTGCTCTAAAGAGCCATCTCGTAGGCGTTCTACAAATTCCTTCTCGTGGAATCCAGTACCAATTTGATTTTTCCCAATATACCTGCATATTGAAATCCCCTGTGAACATCATAACATTGCCCTTTTTACATGCCTTTTCTATCTCCTGTTGTAATTTGTACTCCACATCCTGGCTACTATTCGGAGGCCTGTATATAATTCCCATCAGGATCTTTTTAACCTTGCAGTTTCTAAACTCTACCCACAAGGATTCTACATCTTTTGATCCTATGTCACTTCTAAGGATTTGATTTCATTTTTTACGAACACAGCCACCCCCCTCTGCCCAGCTGCCTGTCTTTTCGATAGGATGTATATCCTGGGATGTTTGGCTCCCAGCTGTGATCTTCTTTCAACTATGACCCTGATGCCCACAACGTCATGTCTGCCAATTTCTAACTGCACTTTGAGCTCATCTGCTTTTTCATATGCTGCGTACATTCAAGTATAACACCTTCAGTCCTGTATTCACCACCCTTCTTCTCAAATTTGTCTTCATGTTGCCTGAAGTTCATTTATTATCTCCTTCTAAACTTTGTCTTATTCTTTATTCTGGAGACTTCAGTAACCTTTCCTGCACTCTCCTTCCCTTTTACTTATCCATACTATTCCAATCTGTTGAACCCACCCCCCTACTGTTTAGTTTAAAGCCCTATCTACAGTCCTAGTTATACGATTCGCCAGGACCCTGGTCCCAGCATGGTTCAGGTGGAGCCCGTCCCATTGGAACAGCTCCCTCCTTCCCCAATACTGGTGCCAATGTCCCACAAATTCAAACCCACTTCTCCCACACACCAGTCTTTGAACCACACATTTAACTCTCTGATCTTATTTATCCTGTGCTAATTTGCACGTGGCTCAGGTAGCAATCCAGAGATTATTACCTTTTTGGTTCTGCTTTTTAATTTAGTCCCTAGTTGTTCAAATTCCCTCAGCAGAACCTCTTTCATTGAGGATATGGAATCACTGGAGAGCACTTCAAACTTGTGGAGTTAGTGGAGCAGAGTACTAAAACAGAAAATGCTGGGAACACTCAACTGGTCAGGCAGCATCCATGGAAAGAGGAATGGGGTTAATATTTCTGTTTGGACTGAGTGTTTCTGTTTTAATGTCAGATTTCCAGCATCTGTGTTTTTGTTTAAATTTTTTAGTTAATAGAGCAGAGCATATTTTGCCACTAGAATATAAAGATCAAAAAGTAAATGGTGTCAACTGGTCTATTTTCTAAGTATAACTGAAGTCCTGTGTTCTGGTACTTTACAGTTTACTGAGGACCTCGATGATTGCTTTTCCTTTCACAGATGCTGAATGACCTGCTGAATTCCTCCAGCACATTGTTGCTCCAAGTTCCAGTATCTGCAGTCTCTTGTGTCTCTCAAAAGTAGTCATGTTTGAAAGGTTGTTCTGGATTTGTAGAGTGACAAGGCAAAGGAGGAAACCATTAGCACATTATACCTGTGCTGGCTCTTGGAAAGTTAGCCCCACTCCTTGCTCTTTACCCAACAGTTTTGTAAAAAATTTCCACTTCAAATATTTGCCTATTGAATGTATTCCAACCACCCTTTTCTGACTCTGCATTCTAGATCATAAAAGCTTTGTGTTTAAAATAGAAGAGTTGTATTGTTTTTTTTTCGTTGGTTACCTGGTTACTGACCCTCAGAGCTGTTTCTCTTTACTTACTCCCTTGAAACTGTTTATCAGTTTGAACACTCCTATTAAATTTGCTCTGATCAAAGTAGAAAGAACGGTGCCAACTGGTCCATTTTCTCAGCGTATCTGAAGTCCTGCATGCTGGTACTTTACAGTTTACTTAGGGCCTTGATGATTGATTGCTTTGTTTTGCTTCAGGTCCATTATGTATACTTAGAGAAGCAGGCCTTTGTGGCATAGCTCATTATTTTTGGTTGCTGTTTTTATTGGTGGTAAGTGCTAACTAAATTTTGAGTACTAATTTGGATCCACAGTGGGGCTGTTTTCTTGATGGGCCTCATATTGTTGCCAGACTCATAATTCGTCAATTATAACAGTATTCTGCAATATTTTCTTAGTGTATGGAATTTTGAATAGATACAATAAAATAAAACACAAATTTTGGAATTATATATTTAGAAACATAGAAAACCTACAGCACAATTCAGGCCCTTCAGCCCACAAAGTTGTGCTAAACATGTCCATAGCTTAGAAATTACTAGGCTTCCCATAGCTCTCTATTTTTCTAAGCTCCATGTACCTATCTAAAAGTCTCTTAAAAGACCCTATTGTAATTGCCTCCACCACCGTTGCCGGCAGCCCATTCCACGTACTCACCACTCTCTGAGTAAAAAAAAAACTTACCCCTGACATCTCTTCTGGATCTATTCCCCAGCACCTTAAACCTGTATCCTCTTGTGGCAACCATTTCAGCCCTGCGAAAAAGCCTCTGACTATCCACACAATCAATGCCTCTTATCATCTTATACACCTCTATCAGGTCCCCCCTTATCCTCTGTTGCTCCAAGGAGAAAAGGCCAAGTTCACTCAACCTGTTTTCATAAGGCATGCTCCCCAATCCAGGCAACATCCTTGTAAATCTCTTTGCACCCTTTCTATGGATTCCACATCCTTCCTGTGTGTGAGGTGACCAGAACTGAGCACAATACTCCCTTTTTTTTCTAGCTCTTTTCACAGCAATTGATGCTACAGCCCACTCCCCCCCCCCCCCCCCATTTTGTCTCCTTTATCAATCCTGTGATTTATTTCTCTGTGCATAGAAAGTCTTGCTAATGATCACCCTGATCAACTTGCATCGTAGCTTTCAAACTTCCTCACAGAGACTCTCAGGTGTCAAAATAAACCGCATTGGGGGTATTAGAATTGGTGACCCAAAGTTTGATCAAAGAAGCATCTTGGAAGGGAAAGGAAGAGGTGGGGAGGTTTAAGATGGAATTCCAGAGTTTGAGGACCAAAGAGCTGTAATTGTTGTTGCCCATCATGTGGCAAAAATAATAAGGGCAGAGGGCAGAATTGGAAGATCAGAGAGAGTTTAGAGCTGGTGGAAAGTAGTGATAGTTGGAGGGTTTTGAATACAAAAATAAGAGTTATCCATTTTTCATGTTGCTGGATCAGAAGTCTCTGAACACTGGGATGATGGTAAATTGGTTTATTGTTGTCATGCAGTGAAAGACTTTGTTTTGCATGCCATCCGTACAGATAATTCATCAGTACATCGAGGTAGTACAGGTGAAAAGCTTTAACAGAATGCAGAATATAGTGTTACAGTTACAGAGAGTGCAATGCAGACAATAAAGTGCAAGGGCGCGACGAGGTAGATTGTGAGGTCAAGAGTCCATCTTATCATACAATAGTCTTATAACAGCAGGATAGAAGCTGTCCTTGAATCTGATGGTATGCATTTTCAGGATTTTGTATCTTCTGCTGATGGGAATGGGGAGAAGAGAGAATGTCTGGGGTGAGAAAGGTCTTTGCTGTGTCCACAACTGGTCTCGGGCAAAGCGGTTGCCATACCAAGCTGTGATACATCCTTATAGGTTGCTTTCTATGGTGCATCTATGTAAATTGGTGAGGGTCAGGGAGAACATGCTGAATTTCCTTAGCCTCTTGAAGTAGAGGTGTTGATGCACTTTCTTGGCCATGGGTGTCTATATGGTTAAAGCAAGACAGGGTATTAATGATGTTTACTCCTAGGAACTTGAAGCTCTCAAGCATCTCGACCTCAGCACCATTGATGTAAATAGGAGAATGTGCACTGGCCCACTTCCTGAAGTCAATGACCAGCTCTTTTGTTTTGCTGACGTTGAGGGAAAAGTTGTTGTCATGACACCATGCCACGAGGCTTTCTATCTCCTTCCTGTACTCTGACTCATCATAATTTGAGATTTCGGCTCACTATGGTGGTGTCATCTGCAAATTTAGATGGAGTTAGAGCAAAATCTGGCCACACAGTCGTGAGTGTATAGGGAGTAAAGCAGGGGGCTGAGGACGTGGCCTTGTGGGGCACCAGTGTTGAGGATGATCGTGGCAGAGGTGTTGCTGCCTATCCTTACTGATTGCAGTCTGTCAGTTAGGAAGTCAAGGATCCAATTGCAAAGGGATGTGTTGAGTCCCAGCTCTAGGAGTTTGGAGATGAGTTTGCATTGACTTATGGTATTGAAGGTGGAGCTGTAGACAATAAATAGTAGTCTGATGTAGGTGTATACCCAGATGCTCCAGAGATGAATGTAGGCCCAGGGAGATGGCATCTGCCGTGGACCTGTTTTGGTGGTAGGTGAATTGCAGTGGGTCTAGTTTGACTGGGAGGCTGGAGTTGATGTGTGCTATAACAAGCATCTCGAAGCACTTCATGATGACAGAGCCACTGGGTGGTGAGGAAGACTTACTGTGGGGTGAAGAGTTCTGCAAAGGTAATGACAATCTGCAAACTCCTAATCCCCTCCAGCCCATGGAGCAGAAGCTTGCATGGCTCTTGTGTTGGAAAAGCATGTATTCTCAGCTACTGATGGATAGAGGTGACTTCTGAAGGGCATATTCTAATAGGACACATTAAGGGGAGGATGTGAGCTTTGTGGAGTTAATATCTCATCCCATTTTCAAGGTGTATTTGGTGTTTGGATTGGTTTGTAGTCAGTGATTCTTCACCATATTCTCATTCTTAAAAGGCAAGAATGTTTCTAATAATTCCAATTGCTGTTTACCTTGCATTGCTTGCAAACAAAACCACCAACTGTTCAATACCATCTGCTGCCTTGTTAATGCACAACCAGCCTGTAATATTTCTTCTTTGTGAATGACTTCGTAGCCAGTTTTTGTTCTATAGCTTTCTGCATATGACTCGAAATTCAATGGAAAGATTTATACTGCATTAGCACTTGGCACAGATGTTTGTTTTGAGTAGGTTCTCCAAATTAGCAACAAATAAACCTGGTCAGATTCCTCTTTCCATCATGGGAAATATTTAGCAAAGGAAGAATCTAGCCCAAGATTTTCATAGTTGGTATCTATAGCCATCTTCATTTCATTTAAGAAGATTCAGTTTTATCAATATTTTTCAACCCACTGTGCTTGTGTTGGCTCTTTCAAAGGGCTATGCATTTAGTTCTGCTCCTTGCAGCTTACAGATTTTTCCTTACATATTTGTATATTTTCCATTTGAATGCTATTGTTAAGCATTAAGGAGAATCTCTAGGCATTTTATATGTATATTAGAAGCAAGAGGATGACTAAGGGAAGGGTAGATCTGCACAAGGATAATGAAGGGAATTTGGGGGTGGAGCCAGAGCAAGTGGGTGAGGTCCTTAATGAGAACTTCACATTGGTATTCACCAAAGAGAATGACATGGATGATGGCGAGGTTAGGGAGGGTTGTGTTGATATTCTAAGGCATGTTGATATGAAGGAAATGGTGGTGTTAGGTGTCATTAAGATGGATAGGTCCCCAGGGTGTGATGGGATCTATCCCAGGACACTGAAGAAAGCGATTGCTGGGGCCTTGACAGAGATCTTTGTATCCTCTTCAGTCACAGGCAAGGTAGGTGAAGACTGGAGAATACTCAGTATTGTTCCTCTGTTTAAGAAGGACAAGGGGCAATCCAGGAAGCTATAGGCTGGTAAGCCTTGCGTTGTTGGTAGGAGATTGATTGAAGAAGGTTCTTGGGCACATGATTTACTCACATTTGGAAAAGCATGGACTTAGGGACAGTTAGCAGGGCATTGTCCAGGAGAGGTCCTGTGTCTTGAATTGGGGTGAATTTTTTTGAGGAGGTGACAAAGGTGATTGAGGGTAGGGCACTTGCTGTTTGTCTACATTGACTTTATTAAAGCATCTGACAAGCTCCCTCTTGGCAGGTTGATCCAGAAGATTAAAGCTTGGTCATAAAAACATCATTTTACCACTACCCTGTCTTCTCTGACTGGAGGTTTGTAACCAGTGGTGTTTCAAAAGGATCAATGCCTGGACTGTTGATTCTAATATATATTAATGATTTGGATGTTTGCAGATGACATGAACATTGGAGTTGTAGATAGGAAGGTTGTCAAAGGATGCACTAGAATATAGATCAGTTATAAATTAGGGCAGAGAAATAACAAATGGAGTTTATTTTGGATGTGTGATATGCATTTTTTTTGAGGTTAAGTGCAAGAGGAAACTGTACAGTAAATGACAGGACCTTTAGGAGCATTGATGTACAGAGGAATCTTGGGGTGCAAGTCTATACCTCCCTGAAAGTGGCAACATAAGTGGATAGGATGGTAAAGAAGGCATTTGGCATACTTGCCTTCATCTGTTGGGACATTGAGTATAACAGCTGAGAAGTGATGTTGCAACTGTATAAAACTTCGTGAGGCCACATTTGGTGTATTGTGTGCAGTTCTGGTCACCATACCACAGGAAGGATGTGGAAGCTTTGGAAAGGGTGCAAAAGAGGTTCATCGGGAATGCATTAGCTCTAAGAGGTTGGACAAACTTGGATTGTTTTCCCTGGAGCAATGGAGGCTGAGGGTTGACCTAATAGAAATGTATAAAATTATGAGAAACATATATATGGTAGATGGTCAGAGTCTTTTTTTACAGTGGAAATCTTGTGTACTAGAGGGCAGTGGTTTAAGGTGAGAAGGGGAAAACTTCAAGGAGATTAGTGAGGCAAATTTTTATACACACAGAGTGGTAGGTGCTTGGAATATGCTGCTGCGGCAGGTGGTAGAAGCAGACATGATAGCAGCATTTAAGAGGCATGTGAGCAGGCAGGGAATAGAGGGATAAGGACACCTGCAGGTAGGTGGGATGAGTTTAGATTGGCATTGTGATTGGTGCACACCCACGGCAAATCTATGGATCTGTTCCTGCACTGTACTGTTCCATGTTGCTTATGCTTGTGTTAGGTATCCTAATCCCCATCTTAGAGTTGTAGAGAGATACAACATGGCAGCAGGCCCTTCAGCGCACTGAGTTCATGCCATCAACCAGCCACTTATACTAATCCTACATTCATTCCATTTTTTTTATTCTCCCCACATTCTCATCAGCTCGCCCCCCAGATTCTACCACTTATCTGCTCACGAGACATTTTACAGTGGCCAGTTAACCTACCAACCTGCACATCTTTGCAATGTGGGGGGCACTCGGAAGAAGCCCATATAGTTACAGAGAGAACGTACAAACTCCACACGAGCTGTATTCAAAGTTAGGATTGAACCCTGGACTCTGGCACTGCAAGGCAGCAGCTATATTAGCTATGCCACCCCTGTTTTAGCCCATATAGCTCTGTGCTTGTTGCTTACCTTGGGTATTAATGTTAGAAAAAGGATATGCATCTGTACTTTGAAATCTCATGTCTTTCCTGTTGGGAACATTTAAAATAAAAACTCCCAACCCCCATCAGATCTAACCCAGCTCAATTGCTTGTTGAGGTGGGGGTGAAGAAATCACCACAATACTGGACAGGTCACTAAGCCTAATATCTGACAAAAACACCATGTCAAATGAAGTTCCACCAATTAATTTAGTTCCAACGGAATTGTCTAAGCTCTACCTCTACTTCACATAAGAATTATTAGACAATGTATGACATCAAATCAGCTGAAGTGATATTAAAGACTGTCAATTCAAAGCATGGCCTTAACAGAAAAGTTCAAGAGTCATAAAAGAGGAAAGTGTTACCACACTTAAAGGATTTCCTTCAAGATATGGCAAGAATTTCCTAATCATTATTGATAAGATTAGAATGTTTAGCAGAAAGGTTTAGGGAAAAGACTGTAGAAATTGCAGCCACCAGTGGTTGAGCAGTAAAAACCCAGACATTTGTATGAATAAACCAAAAGGTACAAAAATGGTAAAGACTGTTGGCAGGTGTACACCCCATTAGAAAAATCTTTTCTGAAGAACAATAATAGCCATTGTACAGTTGTATGGTTGGGGTGGTAATAAGACTGTGCTTATGGCAGTTGTATGAAGCAAGTTTAGATTCTGTAAAGTTATTTATTTCCCAACACACACTGTAAATCAAGATGCAAATAACCAAAGGTCTGTAGACCAGTGCTACTGTGCAAACAAACTCTGAGGACAAGCTATTTAACCTGCTCTGGATTTCTTCCCTGTGCATTCTTGATTCTTAGCCTACTTGGGAAGAGGTCTGGTAAAGAAATAATAAGTTACTGTATTTTGGATTTAACAGCATTTTTCAATGACGAGTGAGGCAGATGGCTTAGCAACTGTGGGTCCTTTGGGTTTTCTGTGGGTAATGGTGGCCTATCTGAGTTCCTAAAAGAACATTTGTGAACAAATTGGCCCTGTTTTGGCAACAGATTGTTACTGGCCTTCTATTTGTAAATTTATTTTTGTTTAGAAATAAAATTTTCATTAGAGTTGATTTGTCCTTCTGGAATATTGGCCCAGAATATCTGCTGCAAAGTGTTAGAAGTCCAAAGCAGGTACTTCTCACTTCATTCTAACATTGTAATTTTAAATTCTAAACCCACAACTACACCACTTCTTGTTGCTCATTATGTCAAAAAAAACAGCTAAATTTCTGCAGTACTTAAGATCCAGTCGGATGTAGCACCTTTGGTCACCATTTATGTTCATTTCACATAAGCTGCCTTTTTAAGAATAACAAAACCATTTCCTTGTCTGGAAGTGAAAGTGGGCGGTGTGGGGCTCATGAGAAAAATGGATGGGGCTAGTGCAAACAGGTGTGGAGACGATTCTTGTATCACTGCTCTTTATGCTTGATTGTTCCTATTCACTGAACTGACTCTACCTTCCTGATGGCTTGTCTTGAGAGCAGACCCTGTGGGCTGAAATATGAGAAGGCAAAAGAGTGGAGAATACCATGTGTGAACGCACTGTGGCTTTGTGACATTCTTCTTGGGAACTTCGATGCGTTGCGGCAGATTCAGCATAATCGCTACACGGTGTTCGGACTACAGGATCCTCTTGCTCCCAATCCCCAACTGGTCTCGAATCTTTTAGGTAGAGTATGTAAACTTTCAATTGCTGAATTATCAGATGTGGTGTAGTACTTTACTGCTGGAAGACCAAATAGATTGGGGGGGGGGAAATGCGGCGTAAGAGAGAAAATGTTTGGAATACTGAGCAGATCAGGCGGCAGTTCCCAAGAGTGAGTTAATGAAGAGTAACTTGTTGGATGTTCGGTTAAGTTTATTAAAAGCTCTGTGCAAGATATTTTGACAGTGTTGACTGGCCTACAGTATACTGTCTTATTAGCCTGCAATAGCTTCCTATTTTCAAATAATTTGTGGGAATTGAATTGGTATTTCTATTATTGATTGTATGGTGACATTCTTCTAAATTTTGTTCTTAGCTGCTTGGCGGGTGCCCTTGAAGATCTCACCAGAGCTCTTGATGGTACGTGAACGTTTAATTACCCTGTATCATGAATCATAGTTGTACACTTACAGCACAGAAATGGAGCCCTTTGGTCCACCATGTCCATGCTGATCCTTTTGCCCATCTACACTAATGGCACTTTTCCCCCATTAGAACCGCATACTTCTATGCCTTGCTATTTAAGTGTCTGTCCAAATGACTCTTAAACATTGTTTGATTTCACTTCTGGCAGCAAGTTCCAGATGTCAATAGTTGTCCATGTTTAAAAAAAAAACTTGCCCCTTGGATCCCCTTTAAAACTCTTTCCTCTCAGCTTAAAACTATGCCCTCTTGTTTTAGATGCATCTACCATGGGAAAAACATTTTGACTATCTACCCTATCAATGCCTCTCATAATCTTATATACTTCTATCAGGTCATCCTTTGCTCCAGAGAAAACAAGCCCAGCATATCCAGCCTCTCCCCATAACTAAAGTCCTCCAATCCAGGCACTATCCTGGTGAGTCTCCTCTGCTGTCTCCAGTACATTCACATCCTTCCTATATTGTGGCGACCAGAATTGTAGACTGTTGCAATGTTTCTTTTCCTTTATTTGCTCTGTTCATTATAACATCTTACTGGATAAGAACCATTAGCCCACACACTTGGCCTTGTGGATTAAATATCTTGTTATTTAAGAAAAGAAGTTGCCTTATTTCACTGAAAATGTACCCTCCCAGCTGGCATAGAAAAGCCATTAAGTGGTAAAACAAGTGGAGTCAATCTGCTAATGTAAGGAATACAGCAGCAAAACTGTACGTAACCAGGTCCCACAAAGGAAAATATTTTTGGATATTGATGTACAATCTTCCCAGCCCCAGGATATAGCTGCAAGAATTCCACAGTGTAATCTCTTCAGCTGCTCCATCAATGCCTGTTGCAGAAGGAAATAAGTGGGGTAGTCACTAATTCCTCAATTTCATCTTACATACTGAAGCAGTCCTTACCTACATGTAGCAATACCAGAACAACATTCAGGCTAGATGTCATAAATGGCAAGTAAGATTCAGGACGCACAAAATCCCAACAGTGATCCTCCAACAAGGGAGAATAATCAACGGAAATATCTTTATGGGATCCCCCAGCATTTACCTCCTGGGGTCACCATTAACCAGAAACTTAACTGGACCAGTCACATAAATACTGATACAAGAGCAAGTGGCCCTATCATCATGAAATAATACAGCACAGAAACTGTTCTTTCAGTTCATGCCAACTATCGAGACCTGTCTATACTAATCCCATTTACCAGTGCTTGGTCTGTTGTGACGATTCAAGAGCTTGTCCTCCTACGTGATGCGAAGCCAGAGACAGGTGTTCTATAGCAAGTGACTCTCCCTTTGCACTATCTGAGGCACAAGTCAGGTAGGTCTTGCTGGTTGACATGGGCCAAAAGAACAGTTTCTGTGCTGTATGATTTCATGACTGTGAGAAGTTTTTGGTTAATGGTGACCCCAGCAGTTACCTGCTGGGGGATCCCATAAAGATATTTCCGTTGATTATCCTTCTCTTGTTGGAGGATTACTGTTGGGATTTTGTGTGTCCTGAATGTTACTTGCCGTTTATGACAGGTGTATTCCATCGCGATACACTCCACTTGCCTAGCTGAGTGCAGCTCCAACAGTGCATTATCCCAGACAAATGTACTTTTGGACTTTGCAATTCTCTTGTTCAACAGTCCCTGCCAAACTTGCAAATCCTGTTCAGGAGGACAAGGCAGCAGTTGCATGGGAACACTGCCACCTTCAGGTTCCTTTCCAAGTTAACAGCATTCTGACTTGGAAATGTATGACCTTTCTCTCACTGACAGAGTCAAATTCCTGGCACTACCTGCATAGCTGCAAAGTGGGAGTTCATTCATCACACAGCCTGCAGCAGTTCAAGAAAGTGGCTCAATACCACCTTCTCAAGAGCAGTTACGGATGGGCAGTAAGTTCTGGTCTTGTTAATGACGCCCACATGACCATGAGAGAAAAAAAAAGTTGGATCATTTAATCTGTTTTAGTTTAGTTGACTGGGGGATAAATATTTGCTGGGATGGCATCTGTGCTGTTGTAGCACTAAAGCTACTCAAATGAACTGGTTCCCTGGGCGCGTCAGCTCCTGTTTAGATGATCCACTAGCAATTTTCTGTTTCCACTTTTTATTCACATTTTAAAATAAAATCTGTGAATTTCTCTTTTATTCCAAAAAGAGATGTTTGCCCATTTGCTGAACGTGTCATTGCTCTGCCAAAATTATAAGCACTCCTGTGTCCAAACAGAAGAGGTTTGTGAGCAGTTTCCTGCTGCAATGGTGATAATGACCTAAAAAAATTTAAAATGTAAGACAAGTAAAAGGAGTAAAACTGAGATGCCAGTATGTGATATCAGCTAGTGACTTTTAAGGTTCTACATGTTTAGTCTATATACATATGGTCTGCCCTCTTATTTCAAAGAGGCAATGAAAATGTGCACATCGTCAGTAAATTTAGAGGCAAAAGATTTCTATTGTGGTCGCATAGACTGAGTTTATATTCCCCTGAGTTTCAAAGATGAAGGGATAATCTAATTAATGAACTTTTTACCCAGGGACCAATGATGATGATATGAAACCGACTGTCTATAAGGGTGGTGGAAGCAGTCAAGGCTGTCTGATGGATAGACACTGGAGGAAAAGTAATTTACAGGGCTACAGAGAAAGAGCAGGGGAATGGTACTGACTGGATTATTCTACAATGAGCAGACATAGATTTGGGACTCCTGTGCTATAATTTCATGATTCTACTTCGCACACATGAACAGAAGTGTGGCACACATTCTGTCCTAAGAGCTAGTGAGATCGAAAAGGAATCAAAATCAAGACTAATTGCACAGATCAGCTGGAATCAAAATGATTTTTCGAACATGCTCAAAGATAAATGCCCTATTTATGTTCCATCTGGGCTTAACATTTAAATTTCAGTATTGTCCAGTATTTGTGATCTCTTTAATAAAAAGCTTGTTCTTGATTCTTGGAAAGCATGTAGTCAAATACAACTGATCTGAGTTATAGTTAAACTTGGATCAAGTGTTATTTCCAGTTGCTCAAGAAGTTGACCACCCTCTACTACTAAAACCAGCTAGTTTTGCAATTAATTATGAGTAGAATTCATAAACATTTGCTAGTTGATTAAAGGAATAACCAGTTGATAAATAAAAGGCTGCATATTGTGACTGTGGTGCAGCTAACCTGTCCTTCGAGCTTGGTGACTGCTGTAAGGAAGTCCATGATCTTGTGTGCATAATTTGACTGGAACTATTCTCAACTCAGCATCTTTCTGGAGAAGTTTCTGATTTTGCTTGCAACCTTCTCACCCCATTCCACCTCCAGTTCATTACCCAATGTATTTTTTTTATATTCATTCTTTGGGATGTTGGTGTTGCTGGCAAGCCAAGCATTTATTGTCCATGCTGAATTGTTCAGGAGCAGGTGGTGAGGAACAACCTACTCCTACAATGCTGTTGGGTGAGGATTTACTTCCATCAGTGATGTAGGAAAGGCAGTATGTTTTGCATAGACTTTGTGAGAGTACCTAGGAAGGAAATCAGCAGCTGGTACATTTTTTTTGTGTCTGTGGCATAGCCTTTTCAGAGAATCACATGGCACAGAAACAGGCGCTTTTGGTCCACCTCATCTACACTGATGCTTATCTATGCTAATCCCATTTGTCTATGTTAGGCCCTTATCCCACCATGCCTTTCCAAATGTTTTTTTTAAAACATTGTAATTATATCTGCCTCTCTCACGTCCTTTGGCAGCTTGTTCCAGATAACCCCCATGCTCTTTGTGGAGAAACTTGCCCCTCAGATCTCTATTTAAATTTCTCCCCTCTCACCATAAATGTGCCCTCTAGTTCTAGACTTGCTTGCCCTGGGAAAAAGATTCTAACTATCCTGTCTATGCCCCTTATAATTTTATAAATATTTAAGGTCACTGCTGTATGTTCCAGTGATAATAAACCTGGCCTATCCAATCTCCTTATAACTACAGCCCTTCATTCCAGGCAATGACCTGGTGAATCTCTTCTGCATACTCTCAATTGGTACCACATCTTTCCTGTAGTGTGGTGACCAGAACTGTACACAATACTCCAAATGCAATCTAACCAATGTTACCACAGCTAACCAACCTACCACTGATGCAAGGCTCACTGGCCTGTAGTTTCCAGGCTTGTCTCAACTGCCCTGCTTGAATAAGGGGACTACATGAGCTATCCTCCCGTCTTCTGGTACCTTGTCTGTGGCTAACTAAGATGCAAGAATCTCTGTCAGATCTCTAGCAGTCTCCTCCCTTTCAGTAGATTCTTGGGATAGATCCACCTTAATGTTCTCTAATATTTCTAACACTGGTGGTAGAAGTTGTGAGTTTGGGAAATGTTGGATTAGTCCAGGCAAATGACTGTAGTGCATTTTGTAGATACTGTGGCTACAGAGTTGTAGTGGAGGGAATGAATGTTTTGGATGGTTGATGGGTGCCACTCAAGAGGACTACTTTGTTCTGGATGATATTGAGCCTCTGGATTCCTGTTGGACTTGCAGTCCTGCAGGCAGTTGGAGAGTATTCCATCATGTTGTTGATGTACCTTGCAGATAATGGAAAGACTGAGGTTTTAGGAGATGTCCCTTACCATTGGATACCATGTCTTTGATCTGCTTTTGCAGCCACAGTATTTGTGATTGGTCCAGTTGAGTTTCTTGGTGGTGGTGATCCTAAGGATGTTGATGTAGGGGGGTTCAGGCATGGTAATAGTACAGAACGGGTATTTGGTTAGGCTCCCTTGTTGGAACAGGTCGTTGGTTGAAGTGTTTGTTGTGCTAGTATCCTCATTAACGTCTGGACCCTCACAACAATTGCATGGTTGATCTCTACTTAACTGCTTCTGATATCTAGCATTCCACCATCTCTTGTGGTGACAGTGTCCTGACTGATGGCAGGTTGTTAATTAGTCCACTCTCAGCAACACAAAGACCAAAGCCATCTCGTTGGCCTCTTTTATTAAACATAATTCTCTTTTCAGGCACAACAACAACTGCCTTGCCTCATACTTGCATTTGACATTCCCTTCCCTGTCGTGTTCCTGGCTCTGCTCCCACTTCTGGTCTGCTGCAATTCTGTCTTAAATTTAAGTTGTGCTCTGCTTGAATCTGTCTGCAGAAATTTCCCTGGATGTGCTCCTCAATTCTAGGTACTGAATTATGAAATGATGCCATTTTGCTGAGTCTTCAACTGCAGGTGTCTACACCAAACCCTTGTCCTTGACAACTGTAAAGCAGCAGCAATATTCCCAGAACTTGTGAAGCACTTCTGGGACAGTGGGCTTCAAAGCAGGGGTCTGTACGTTCAAGCTAGTGGGCCATCTGGAGGTTAGGAAATCTTTACTCTCAAATGGACGTGTGTTTAACAGAAATATTTTGGGCTTTAACCTCCTGTTTTTTGTGAAGTACATTCCTTAAACCTGTTAGCTGGGCTTGACTGCATCAGGTAAGTGGCTTCAGGCTTACTGTTGCTTTACTTGACAAATTATTTAATGTCACTGCATTTACATGCAGCAATGGGAGAGGAGATTGGAGACAGCTGTGCTAAATTTTGCCTTTGAAGTTGATTATATTTCAGTCAGAATGTGGAGTTTGGATATCATGACCTGTTGCACTACCTTTTTATTCCTGGTATTGACCATTTCACACTTTGATAGTTTTTGGATTTAATAACTATTCTCCAAGTATTTTAGCAATCAAACTTTTCAACTGTGTGGCAGAAATCCTGTGAGTGACTGACAGTGGATGAGTATAAAGTTGGACACAATCCACTGATAATGTTACCCGTCAATATGATAAAATTGAGACCTCTTGCTATCAGCAACTGCCCTCCAGCTGTCAGTTGACATAAATTTTTGTTTGTGGTGAAAGCAAACACAATTTTATCTTTTGTTTAGAAATAAACCAGTGAATTGCATATGGATTTGACCCACTGAGCTTTGGAGCATTTGGTCAATGGTTGTGAGAGAGGAAAGGAGATGGGAGTCTGTGTGAAGAGGCAAAACATTGGTAAATGGAAAGGATTTGTCATAGAGTCATGCAGCACAGAAACCAGCCCTTCAGCCTATCATGCTGACCATCAACTGCCCATCTATATTAATCCCATTTTCCAGCACTTGGTCTGTAGCCATCTATGCCTTGGCAATTTGTGTGCTTGTCTAGATATTTCGATGTTCTGGAGACACAAGAGACTGCAGGTGCTGGAACCTGGAACAACAAACAATCTGTTGGAGGAACTAACCAAGTAGAGCAGCATCTGTGGTGTGGGAGAAGGAATTGCTGACGTTTCAGGCCAAAACCCTGCATCAAGGCCTGAAGTATCAACAATAACCCCTCCTCTACAGATGCTCCTCAACCTGCTGAGTTCCTCCAGCAGATTGTTTGTTACTTAACCTTATGACAATAGCTTTCTCTATCACCTACTCAGGCAGTGGATTGCACATTCCAGCCACCTGATGGGTGAAAGAAAAATTCTTCCTTGGGTCCCCACTAAACCCCTTACCCTTGCCCTCATCCCATGACCTCTAGTTTTGGATACCTCTTCTGTGGCAAAGTTTCCTACTAGCCCTCAAAAGTTTATATACCTCTATCAGAATTGTTTTTTCCAGATATTACTTTTTTTGCCTGAGTACAATTTGACTGAGCCAGGTACTAACTTGCAATAAAAATGAAAATACTCAAATATTCAACATCTGTGGAGAGAAACAGTAACATTTCAGGTTGATTACCTTGCATCAGAGCTACAAAAATTAGGGGTTAAACAAGTTCTAAATTCATGGGAAAGGAGGAATGTATAGATTTAAAAAAAACAGTAGGTGACTAGGGTGGAGAGAAGGAGAGTAAATGACTTAACAGGTGTTAGCCTGGTAAAAGTGGTTGGTAAAGGTATTCGGTGATTAACAAAAAGTAGATCTGGAAGAATAAATGGAAAGCAATAAATGTGAAAGCAGCGGAAAACAAGGTGGGGATAAAAATCACTGCAAGCTGGAAATTGGTGCACAGACTGGGAGTTAAAACTCGGTGAGTCCAGAAGGCTATGAAGTGACATGTCGGAAGATGAACTATTGTTCCTTAAACTTGCATTGAGTTTCAAAGTAACATTGTAGGAAGTCAAAGGTGGAGTGGGTTGGAGAAATAAGGTGACAGACAACTAGAAGCTTGGGGCCACTACCTTCACCTTTTTCTTTCCAAATTTATCTCTCTCCTTCCCTCCTCACTTTATTTTCATGTTGAAACCTGGTCAATATCACTAGTTTTTCCCGTTGCCAACAGTTCTCAAGCTTAACACCATCCAGCATTGTCAGATAAAATAGCAATTTGTTCTGGAAAAATCAAAAAAAAACTGCAAATGCTGGATATACTTAGCAGGTCAGGCTGCATGTGTTCTGACGAAAGATCTCCGACCTGAAACATTGACTTCTGACTCACTTTCACTTCCCACAGATGCGGCCTGACCTGCTGAGTATTTCCAACATTTTCTGTTTTCATTTTAAATTGCTCTGAGAGTTGTGGGGAGAAATTCTGGGATGGTGGTATCGACACTAAGCTTCCATTTGCCTGTCCCAACTATTGGATGGGGTCTTGGTACCTCGCAATTGTGTAAGATGCT
Source organism: Pristis pectinata (assembly GCF_009764475.1). Classification (NCBI taxonomy): domain Eukaryota; kingdom Metazoa; phylum Chordata; class Chondrichthyes; order Rhinopristiformes; family Pristidae; genus Pristis; species Pristis pectinata. The sequence continues at coordinate 14,778,557 of NC_067409.1, read as the reverse complement.
GTGGCTACCCAAGGTTTTAATTAGCAGTTGCTTAAAGTCTATGTGTCATAAGAATACATTAAAATAGGAGCAGGAGTTGGGCCATTCAGCCCCTTGAGATTGCTCTGCCATTCTACAAGACCACAACTGATCTTCCACATTATTACAATTTTCTTGCCCTATCCCATAACCCTTGTTTTCTCCAATATCCAGAAACCTCTGCTCTGAATACAGTCAGTGACTCGGCCTGAATAGTCCTCCAGAGTACAGAATTCCAAAGACTTACCACCAGGTTTCAGACCTTAATGACCAATCCCTTATTTTGTAACTCCTCAGCTAGACTCCTCAGCCAAGTGAAACATCCTTCCTATATCAACCCTCTCTAGCCCTCTGAAGAATTTGGTATGTTTCAATTAGATCGCCTCTCATTCTTCTAAATTATGAAGAATAGGCACTGAACCTACAGTGTCTTCTCGTATAATACTTCTGCCATTACAAGGAACCAATCTGTTGAATCTTTACTTCACTCCCTCAATAAAAAGTTTAGCCAGTTCTCTATCTAATATCTTCATAATTTCATACACTTCAATTATTTATCACCTCCTGTTCCAAAGCTGATTCCAGCCAATCCAGTCTTTCCTCATGACTAAAATTTTCCATTCATGGTAAATCTCCACTGCAATCTCTCCAATGCAGTTGCATCATTTTTGATATGTTCTGACCAGAACTGAAAACTGTACACAAGCTGTTGCCTTGCAAACCTTTATTCTATGCCTCAATGTAAAGAAAAGCTTCTCAAGCCTTTTTAAACCACCTTATTACCCTGTTGTGCCTTTAACTTTGTGTGGCTATACTGTCTTCACTCCTTTCAGTATTCTGCTATTTGCTGTGTGTTCCCTTGCTTTGTTTCAACTCCCCAGTGCATTACCTCACACTTCTGGATTGAATTCAATTTGCTATTTTTCTTTCCAACTCATCAGTATCCTGCTGCAGTCTAAAGCTTTCTTCCTTGCTGTAAACAATACAGTTTTTGTATTACCTGTAAACTACTTTATCACGCCCCCTACATTTTAAATTGAAATCATTGATGTATAACATCAGATGCACTGCTGTCATAACTCTTTATTGCCTCCACCAAAATTAATTCAATTTAGTCTGACATGACCTTCCTTTAACAAATCCATGCTGACTTTCATTGATTATTCTCAACATTTTTTAAATGATTTATGCTGTCCCTGACAAATGATTCCAATAATTTGCCAGCACCAAAGATAAACTATCCAGCCTGTAATTACTTTTTAAGCAATGGTACCACATCAGAAATACTCCAGCATCTGTCCTGTACCCAGAGAGCATTGGAAAATAATGGTCTACAAGTCTAAATTTTCCTTTTTCTGTTTTTAACAGCCTAGGATATATTCTATCATGCTTGAGGGTTTGATCCACTTTCAAAGAATCTAAATCCCTGAATGTTTCCTTCCTTGGTATGTGTATCCTCTCTGTCATTTCACACTTTATCCTTAAAATGCAGCATCACCTTTGTCCCTCTTTTATGAAGATGCATGTTATTTATTAAGATCCTGCACCTCCACACACAGATTACCTTTTTGTCTGTAGTAGCCCTTACTCTTTTCTATCCTCTTCCTTGTTATGTCTTTGGATCCGTTTTCAAATGTGTGAAAGGAATGAAGGAGTAGGTTGGAGGCTTTACCTAATAAAGGGTAGAAGGTGATTTGTGTGGAGTGAACACACCAGGATGGAGCTTTTGGGGAAATGACCTGTTTTTGTTCTGTAACTGCTTTGTAAATATGCTGAAGATTTTTGGTAGTTCATGGTGTTGCTTTATCTTACAGAGTGTACGTATCCAGTCTAAACAGAAACAAAATGAATGTAACATTCCACCTCCTGTGAAAAGAGCAAGGTAAGAACATGAAAGATTTTATTTTTCTGTTAAATTTCAGATTGATTATTTCATCCTCCTGTTGGATAAGATAACTTGCTTTTTAAAAAAAAAGTTAAAAGCCCAGGCAACCAAGTCTAAATAACAGCTGAGAGTTTTTGGACCTTGTACCCTGCTGATGTGGTTGAGCATGCCCAGTAGTGCCCATAGCTTGGATTGTCATGTAATAATTCTCAGCTCTTCGTTCGAGGCCCCCTGAAATGCACTGAGGTTATGAAACTGTGTAAGTTAATATAATATAAATTCCCTAATGGTTTGTCAGAGTGATATAGCACAGAAATGGGCCCGTCGGCCCACCATGTCCGTGATGTCTTTTTTGCTCATCTATACTAATCCCATTTGCCCAAATTGGGTCTGTATCCTTCTATGCCTTGCTTACTGAAGTGACTGTCTAAATGTCTCTTAAATGTAGTGATTTGTATCGGATTCCATCACCTCCTCTGGCAGCGAGTTCCAGATATCAACCACTCTCCATGTGTTTTTTAAAATAAAACTTTCCCCTCAAACTCCTTAATCTCACTTTAAACCTAAGCCCTCTTGTTTTTGATATCCCTGCTTTGGGGGAAAAAGATGCTGACTATCTAACCTATCTACCCCTATTATAACTTTATACACCTCTGTCACGTCACCCCTCAGCCTCCTTTGCTCCAAGGAAAACAATCGCAGCCTGTCTAATCTTTCCCCATATCTAATGTTCTCCAGTTCAGGCAATATCCTGGTGAATCTCCTCTGCACTCCACCACTGAGTGGAGCAGTTAGCACCATTATCACAGTCAGTGATCTTCTCAGAGAAAAGTACGCAGGAGTTCATGTTCAAATTTCATTCAGTGTAATTAAAGTTTTGCAATTTGGCTTTTGGCAAGACATGATCTGAATATTTTCAGAAATGCAGGAGGAGATAAAAAGGTGGCATCTTTGCAATTGTAAGTTGCTCTTTGGAATTGTTCTTTCCAACCCCTGAGAAAAGCTATCATTCCTAATGGCTCCGATGATGAAGACGAGGGACATTCCAGATTTGAGAAGAAGTTCAGACTGAAGATTTGGGAGCATAAATTATTACTTGAGTACTTAATTGTCCACTATTCACAGTAAAAACATCTGACCATTTGATCAGAATCATATTGAGCTGAGTTGTAAATTGTCTCATCACTGTCCACAATGGTCCAATAAATTCTGTATGCAATAGTACTGTAGTGACTTCCTGTGCCTTCAGGAGGGTGGAGGCAAAAAAGTCCTAGTAAGACCATGTGGCAGGAGAGGGGGATGGATTTGTATATTTTCTCATTGATACAATCATAGTTTTTGACTGAATACGTCATCTGTTTAACCAGGATTGAGGACTTGCCTCCCCCATCAAAGAAACTCCCTCCAGAATCCACACCAGCAGTGCTGTTTACGGGATTTGAACTTGCACAGGTTCAGCTGTACATCAAGGTAACCTTCTCTTTGCCTCGTGTCTTTGCCACTGAATAGCATGGCAGTCTTGATGTGAAATGTATGCCAAATGCTTGAAAGGTGACATTTAATTTTTATTTATATTGGCTGCTAAGAAGTGAGTAATTTTTTTTGTAATTTTTGCCCAGGGTGTGAATGTTGCTGGCATGACCAGCATTTAATATCCATTCTGTGATACCACCTGGAGGGAAGTGATGAGACGGCCACCTTGCTCTGGATCTGCTGTCATGTTTCAACCAGACCAGAGAAGGATGGCAGATTTTCTTCCCTGAAGGACATCCTAGCACACATAGGAAAAGGAAGACACGTCAGATGAATGAGTGGCTGAGTAGATGGTACAGGAGACAGGATTTTCGATTTATGGATTACTCGAGCCATTTCTGTGGAAGCTGGGACCTGTACAAGCTGGACAGCTTACACCTGTACTGGAGCGGGTTCTCCGTCATTGTGGAGGGTAGATGGGGTTTGCTAATGCTAATTTGGCAGTGAAATGGCCCGCAGCAGGAGTATAGTGGGGTGAGGGGGAATGAATGGTAAGCTGCTAGGAAATAGTGAGGAAGAGAGACCTTGACGTACATGTCCAAGCGTGCCTGATAAGTTTGACAGAAAGGCAAATAGGATACCTGCTGTCATTAGTCATAGAGTTGTACAACACAGAAACAAGATCATAGAGTATAAGAGCAAGGAAGTTATGGGTACAGCTAGTTTGGCCGCAGCTGTAATACTGTGCACAGTTCTGGTTGACGTACTGTAGAAAGGTTACCATTGCACCACAAAGGGTTTGGGGGAGAGTCACCAGGATGTTGCCTGGCACAATTCAGCTATGAGGAGAAACTGGATAGGCTGGGTTTGTTTTTCTTCGAGCAGAGAAGGGGGTGACTAAGTGGGTGCGACAAGCTGATAGGGATATACAAAACTATGAAGGATAAATACTGAAAACTTTCCCCTTGGCAGAAGTGTCTATAACAAAGGGTGTTGCTTTAATGTAAAGGGGAGGGAGTTTGAGGAAGAATTTTTTTGTGACATGGAGGGTGGTTGAAATCTGGAATGCACTCACTGTGGGAGTGATGGTGGTAGGTACACTCACAACATTTAAGTATTTGCATGACCACTGTGAGTGCTGAAAAGTGGGAATGGTACAGACTGGTACCTGATAGCTGACGTGGACCCAATGGGCTGATGGGCCAGTTTTCATGCTCTATGAGATTTGAGTTTTTAGGATAATCTGCTAGTTTCATTGTTGCCATACTAGTTTTAAATTTAATACCATATTTGTTTAAATACCTGAATTTAATTGCCCTTGCTGCTGCAGTACAATTCAAACTAATCTTGATCCAAGTCTTTGGAAACAAATACGCTAAAAGCAGCCATGTGACTGCGCCATCTAAGCTGGACATTTCCATTGTCTTCATCGTCATAGAATTGATATGGCACAGTAAGAAACCTGCTCTGGATATTGAGTTTGTGGCTGTTCCTAGTGGAGTAACCTCATCAGGCCTATTCGCCTGCTTCTTCTCTGTAGCACTGCAAATGATTTTCTCAAATGCCTCTCCATTTCCTCTTTGAGCACCCTGATTCTACTTCCACTACTCCTGTAGGAAATGAAGGACATTTTTCCTCACATCTGCTTTTACCTTTTTCCCAGCATTTTAAACTTCTTCATCTTTTCCTTGACCCATCCACTACTGGGTACAACTTCTCTCTAGTTTTTCTATCTAAACCAGTCACAAGGTTATACATCTGTCAAATTTCATCTCTCCATTTTGCTCTAAGGAGAACAAGCCCAGCTTCATCAGTGTAACCAGAACCATTCTAGAGAATCATTTTGGCACCCTGTTGAGACTTTCTCATTTTTCTTCTGCAGTATGGTGAGCAGAGCTGTGTGCGATACTCTAGTTCTAACCTTAATAGTATTTAATATGGGTTCAACTTTAGGGATCAGGTGTAAATCACATTACAAGTTCCACTTTGCTGGTTATTTTTCTCCATGCAGTGTGCACAGATTTTCATCTTTTGTTAACATGTCCAAGTATCTACACTGAATTAAGAAGAGGTGGAGAATAAACAGTGAGCCACTGTTACTAAGCATAACAACACTTTTACATCACCCTCAATTGGCACAAAGGTGACAAATGAATGTAATGAGAAAAAATGAAGTTGTTCACTTGTGTGGTTAAAAATAGGAAAAGCAGAATATTGTTTACATGGTTTGATTAAAGAAATGCTGGTGACGGTGGCTGCTTATTTTGGTTCATGGAGCTCAAACTCAAAGTTAACATGCAGATAGATTATACAGCTGGGAAAACAAATGGTTTGATGTCTTGCATGCGAGGGATTGGAGTACAAAATTAGAATAGCCTTATAATAATTGTACAGGGTGTTAATGAGATCATTTTCGTATCTTGTGGTTATGTATCCGAGGAAAATATACTTAGTCAGTGCGCTGTGGCATGATTTGTGTTATGAGGGGTTTGTCTTTTGAAGAGAGATATAGATTGGTCTAAACTTGCTGGACTTCCTGTTCTCAATGAGAGAGAGGCCCTAAGAGAGATTGATATGGTATTGGTATATTATTGTCACTTGTACCGAGGTACAGTGAAAAGCTTGTCTTACAAACCGATCGTACAGGTCAATTCATTACACAGTGCAGTTACATTGAGTTACTACTGAGTGCATTGATGTAGTACAGGTAAAAACAATAACAGTACAAAGTGTCACAGCTACAGAGAAAGTGCAGTGCAATAAGGTGCAAGGTCACAACAAGGTAGATCGTGAGGTCATTGTCCATCTCATTGTATAAGGGAACCATTCAATAGTCTTATCACAGTGGGGTAGAAGCTGTCCTTAAGTCTGGTGGTACGTGCCCTCAGGCTCCTGTATCTTCTACCCGATGGAAGAGGAGAGAAGAGAGAATGTCCTGGGTGGGTGGGGTCTTTGATTATGCTGGCTGCTACACCAAGATAACGAGAGGTAAAGACAGAGTCCAAGGAGGGGTGCCTGGTGTCCGTGATGCGCTGGGCTGTGTCCACATCTCTCTGCAGCTTCTTGCGTTCTTGGGCAGAGCAGTTGCCGTACCAAGCCGTGATACATCCAGATAGGATGCTTTCTTTGGTGCATCGGTAAAAGTTGGTGAGAGTCAAAGGGGACAAACCAAATTTCTTTAGCTTCCTGAGGAAGTATTCCACTACACCATTCCACTAAGCTCTCTATCTCCTTCCTGTACTCCGACTCATTGCTGTTTGAGATGCGGCCTGCAACGGTGGTATCATCTGCAAACTTGCAGATGGAGTTAGAGCAGAATCTGGCCACACAGTCGTGAGTGTATAGGGAGTAGAGTAGAGGGCTGAGGACGCAGCCTTGTGGGGCACCAGTGTTGAGAATAATTGTGCCGGAGGTATTGCTGCCTATCCTCACTGATTGCGGTCTGTTTGTTAGAAAGTCAAGGATCCAGTTACAGAGGGAGGTGTTGTGTCCTAGGTCTCGGAGTTTGGTGACAAGCTTGCTTGGAATTATTGTATTGAAGGCAGAGCTGTAGTCAATAAGCAATAGTCTAATGTATGTGTCTTTATGGCAAGAGGCTGTTCCCTCGTGGCTGGTGAATGTAAAATGGTGGGAGAGGAGGAGAGTGCAGGGGCTTTGCCTCAGGGTGCAGATGAGAAATTCCTTTTCGCAGGTGATTATAGATCTTCGAATTCCTTGCCCCAGTGGGCAATGGATGCCCAATAGTTGAATGCATTTCAGGATTTCTAGGGTCAGCTGATTTTTGAGCACCAGGCAATTCGAGGATGCAGGGAAATTGATCATCATAGAATCATGCAGCACAGAAACGGGCCCTTTTCGCTCACCTCGTCCATGCCGATCATGATGCCTATTATCGCTAATCCCATTTGTCCATATTAGATCCATGTTCTTCTTTCCTATCTAAGTCCAAAGGCCTCTTAAGCATTGTAATTTTATCTGCCTCCTCTGGCAACTCATTCCACCACCCTCTGTGGGGGGGCGGGGGGGGGGAGGAGGGGTGGAGAAATTGCCCCTCAGGTCTCCTTTTAAATCTCCTCCCTCTCATCATAAATCTAGTTCTAGATGTCTCCCATCATGGGAAAAAGATTCTTGCCTATTTATTCTATCCATACCCATCATAATTTTATAAATCTCTAAGGTCATACCTCAGCCTCCTACATTCCAGTGAGAATAAACTTGGCCTTTCCTTATAACTGCAGCCTTCCGTTCCAGGCAACATCCTGTTGAGTCACTCTGCACCCACATTATTGCCACCACATCCTTCCTGTTGTGTGGCAAACAGAACTCTCCACAATACTCCAAGTGCAGTCTGACCAATGTTTTGTACAGCTGCAACGTGATGTCCCATCTCTTATTCTCAAGGCCTAGGCCTGTGAAGACAAGCATACCAAATGCCTTTTGTGTTACCATATCACCTCTGTCTCCATTTTCAGGGAGCTATGGTCTTGTACCCCAAGGTCTCTCTATATATCAACATTCCCAAGGTCCCTGCCATGTACCCTATTTGTCTTAACAGAATTTGACTTCCCCAAGGTGCATTACATCATACTTATCTGGATTAAATTCCATCTACTACCACTCTGCCCAACTTTTCAGCTGATCTGTGTCCTGCTGTATCCTTAGACAACCTTCTTTGGTATCTATGACTCAATTAATTTTCGTATTATTTGCAAATTTACTAATCAGACCACCTACATTCTCATTCGTGTCAGTTTTATCTATTACAAACAACAAAGATCCCAACATTAATTTCTGTGGTACACCCCTTGTAGATTTCCAGTCAGAAAAGCACCTTTCCACCACTATCTTCTGCCTCCCATCAGCAAATCCAATTTTGGATCGTATGATAACACATTTTGGATCCTTTGTGCCTTGACTTTCTAAACCACCCCACCATGCAGGACCTTGTCAAAATCCTTACTAAAGTCCATGTAAACCACATCAACTGCTGGGCCTTCATCAATTTTCTTAGTTACCTCCTCAAGAGATTCGATCAGGTTTGTGAGACGTGATCTCCCCTGCACAAAACCATACTGACTTCTCCTAATCTGTCCCTGCCTGTCTAAGTGAATATAAATCCTGTCCCTTGGAATGTTTTCCAACAACTTCCCTACCATTAACGGAGGGCTCACTGGCCTGTAGTTTCCAGGCTTATCCCTACTGCCCTTTTTGAACAAGGGGACAACACTAACTATCCTCCAGTACCTCACCCATGGCTAACAGAGATGCAAAAATCTCACATCCCCAGCAATCTCATCCTTTGCTTCCCTTATCATCCTGGGATAGATCCTGTCAAGCCCTGGGGGTTGATCCACCCTAATGTGCTCCAATATTTCATTACTTTCTCCTGCCTGATACATTTGTGCTTTGGAATTTCAGTGTACCGCAGAACAGACTTGAGGGGTTATATCATCTGCTATTTTTATTCCTCACACTTCTGGGTTCTGAAGAGGAAAGGGAGGGTTGCAGTAAGAGCAGAAGAAAAGGCTAGGGACAGGCTTGAATGTAAGGACTGGTATTGGCATATTATTATCACTTGTACTGAGGTACAGTGAAAAACTTGTCTTGTATACTGTCCGTACAGATCAATTCATTACACAGTGCGTTGAGGTAGTACAGGGTAAAAATGATAACAGAATACATAGTGTCACAGCTACAGGGAAGTGCAGTGCAGGTAGACAATAAGGTGCGAGGTCATAACAAGGTAGATTGGGAGGTCAAGAGTCCATCTCATTGTACAAGGGAACCATTCAATAGTCTTATCACCGTGGGATAGAAGCTGTCCTTGGCCCTGGTGGTATGTGCCCTTGAGCTCCTGTATCTTCTGCTTGATGGGAGAGGGGAGGAGAGAGAATGACCCAGGTGGGTGGGGTCTTTGATTATGATGATAATGGATTGATAATGGCAATTTTATACACAAGTATTGGTTTTCTAAATTTCTAGACCAAAGTGAGAAGAATGGGAAAATGTCCAAATATTTTCTTTTATTTGAGCCATTATATTTGATTTTAAACCATGAGCAGTTTTTAATCGGAGTGCAAATCCATTTTTCAAGAGTTGAGGTGGAAAAACCATTTGGTGCTTGTGCATTTTGTTCATAATTAGAGGGATTGTTTTTTTTCCCCCTTTCTCAGAAACTTTATGTTCTTGGTGGCGAGGTTGCAGAATCTGCTCAGAAATGCACTCATCTGGTAGCCAATAAGGTGACCCGTACGGTGAAATTCCTGACCGCCATCTCTACTGTGAACCACATAGTCACGCCTGAGTGGCTGGAGGAGAGTTTTAAAAGTCAGAAATTTATAGGTAAGTCAGTTGTCTTGTGGTTAGTAAAGATTTCAGATCTTTCTAATCAGGCTCTTCCCCTGTCACTCCAGAGGTGAGGAAACCACAATGCTTATACACACAGACCAAAATAAAGTCAGAGCCCAGAATAGTAGAATGTTTAATATGGGGTGAATAAAATGAGGTCAGTGTAAATGGGTGGTTGTTGACCAGTGCGTACTTGGTGGGATGAAGCAGCTGTTTCCATATCACTCTATCACTCTGTGTTCATTTGGGGAAGATCACGCACCAGTGCTTAACATTGTATTTCTCTTGGTGGTATTCATCATGAATGTTGGCTCTTGTAAGATTAACTGGATGGTACCTGCCTGCAAGTGCTCCTTGTATCCTTGGATGAATGCAGTTTCAACAGCACTCAGCATATTCAACATTATCTAGGAGAATACAGGTCCCATCCACTACCCCAACCAGTTACCAGCACACCATGACTGTAGTGTATACCGTCTACAAAATGCAGTGTAGTTACTCACCTGTGCTACCCTGACTATACCTTCCACATCTGCAACACCTACCATTTATCTTTGTTCCTTTATCGTCACTCCAGCAGGGAGGGAGTTCCAAGATTTAGATGGGTGGCAGTTTCATCAGGAGGACTGCAGCATTTTATGAAAGTGGCTCTCCACCAACACCTCAAGGGCAAGTAGATAAATGTTGCCTATCTGGAAAATTGAATAAAAGTAGTTTGGTGGAGACAGAGCGTTCAGCATGCCTGGCTGTGGAAAATGTCACTTCATTGAAAAAATATTTTGGAAGAGAAAATTGCATTTTTCAGTAGCACAATACCCCTGTGAATTGCTTTTTAAAATCTGAGATGCAGGCCTGTTTTTCCAGCTTTAGTTTGGGACTATCTGGTGTAATGATAGAAATTGATCAGAATTTCACTTGGAGCTCTAAGGATGGGTGTGCAGGGATCCATTTGCTATGCCTGGTTGAGATTCTGCACATAAGTGGTGAAAGTCTAAAACCACAGATGTGAAGCGCAAATAACAAAAACAGCAGGCTTTTCTCCCCCCACAGATTTTATTTTAAAACGTTGCTCCCTAACAGTTTCTCACTGCAATTTTGTTTGTTAATTCAAAATTAAGCTTAAAATATTTTTAAGATAGCTTAAGAGTAGTACTGACAGAGGTACATTCAATTGTTTGAAAGTGCTTTGTTCTGGAGATAATTGAACATTGGATTTGGAAAACATTTGTAAATGAAACATATTCTGTGATTTAAAATTGATGTATTTTCACTATCTTTTCCCCCTCCTCCAAACAAGTCCACTTCTGCTAATTCTTTCCAATCATCTTGTCAACCCATCAGCTTCTTTCCCCATCTGTGCCACTACTTTTTCCTCCCACTCCATCTGTTTAGTGCCTTCTGGGTTCTGTGGTGTTACCACAGGAATGGCATATGCCATCCCTCCTTAAAACTGGTATGCCCAAGGTTTTGTTTTAAAACGTGGTGCACTATTGTGAAAGGTGCTTGGGTTAAGATTTCACAATTGACATTCCTTGGTTGTACTTTTTTTCAATGCATACATCTTTTAGCTGTGATCTTTCATATAGCTCTTTTTATTGCTTTCTTTGCAGATGAGCAGAACTTCGTACTGAGAGACGCAGAAGCTGAAGTCCTCTTCTGTTTTAGCTTGGAGGAGTCACTTAAAAGAGCACAAGGTGCCCCCTTATTCAAAGTAAGACTTATTCTGTTCCCTGTATACTGTATGTGTCAATTACGTTTCCCAATATTTTGGATAGCAGTCAGGCAAAGGTTTTCCTTGTCTCATTTCAATGCGAGAGAGGATTGTGGTCGTATATGTGGAACTTCAAGTTCAAGTTTATTCTCGTAAGTATACATACTCAGGGTATAAATGCCTTAAATTAGCTTTTTGCAACAGTGGCACATTACAGTACAGACATAAGTTAACATAAACTTAAATTAACATAAATTATGCACAACTTGCTTGACAAAATAAACATTATTACATTAGTGCAAATTGAGAGAAAAAAATATAGTTAGAAGTAGTGTTAGGGTTTTGCATTTCGGTTCAAGAACCTAATGGCAGTGGGGAAGAAGCTGTTGTTGAACATAGAACATTATAGCACAGTACAGGCCCTTCAGCCCCCACGATGTTGTTCCAACCTTTTAACCTACTCTAAGATCAATCTAGCCATTCCCTCCCACGCACCCCTCCATTTTTCTGTCATCCTCTTGAATGACCCTGATATATCTGTCTCTACCAGCACCCCTGGCAGCGCATTCCACGCACCCACCCCTCTCTGTGTAAAACAAAAACTTACCTGTGATATCCCCCCTGTACTTTCCTCCAATCACCTTAAAATTATGCCCCCTCATGTTTGTCATTTCTGCCCTGGGGAAAAGTCTCTGGCTGTCCACTCGATCTTTGCCTCTTATCTTGTACACCTCTATCAGGTCACCTCTCATCCTCCTCCTCTCCAAAGAGAAAACCCCTAGCTCATTTAGCCTATCCTCATAAGACATGCTCTCCAATCCTGGTAAATCTCCTCTGCACCCTTTCTAAGGTTTCCACATCCTTCCTACAGTGAGGTGACCAGAACTGAACACAATATTTTAAGTGTGGTCTAACCAGGGTTTTGCAGAGCTGCAACACTATCTCGCGGCTCTTGAACTCAATCTCCCAACTAATGAAGGCCAACACGCCATACGCCTTCTGAACAACCGTATCAACTTGCACAGCAACTTTGAAGGATCTATGGACTTGGACCCCAAGATCCCTCTGTTCCTCCACACTGCTAAGAGTCTTGCCATTAACCCTGTATTCTGCCTTCAAATTTGACCTTCCAAAGTGAATCACTTCACACTTTTCCGGGTTGAACTCCATCTACCACTTCTCAGCCCATCTTTGCATCCTATCAATGTCCCATTGTAACCCTCGACAACCTTCTATACTATCCACAACACCACCAACCTTTGTGTCATCTGCAAACTTACTAACCCGTCTTTCCACTTCCTCATCCAAGTCATTTATAAAAATCACAAAGAGCAAGGGTCCCAGAACAGATTCTTGTGGAACACCACTGGTCACTGACCTCCAGGCAGAATACACTCTCATCTACAGCCACTCTCTGCCTTCCATGGGCAAGCCAATTCTGCATCCACACAGCCAAGTTTCCCTGGATCCCATGCCTCCTGACCTTCTGAATAAGCCTATTATGGGGGAACCTTATTGAACGCCTTACTAAAGTCAATATACACCACATCCACTGCTCTACCCTCATCAATGTGTTTTGTCACATCCTCAAAGAATTCAATCAGGTGAACCTTGAGGTGTGGGTCTTCAAGCTCCTGTACCTCCTGCTTGATGGCAGCATTGAGAAGGGGGGATGGCCAGGATGGTGGGGGTCCTTAATGATCCGGTCCAAATGAAGGGTCTCGACCCAAAAGGTCGACTGTCCATTTCCTTCCAAAGATGCTGCCTGACCTGCTGAGTTCCTTCAGCTTTTTGTGTGTTGCTCCAGATTCCAGCATCTGCAGTCTCTTGTGTCTTCATATTGCTCATATACATTATTTAAAACCTGTTGTTTAGATGCCACATTTTAGTCTGTGATCCTTTCCATCGTCTAAAGCATTTTGTGTTTGATGACTTCGGCTTTCTCCATGTTTATCCACTTTCATAGGGAAAGTATTTCTACATCACTCCTGGAATTTGCCCTAGTCTCGCAACAATGAAAGCCATCATAGAGTGTGCAGGTGGGAAACTGTTAACCAAGCAGCCATCTTATCGCAAGATCATGGAGCATAAACAGAATAAGGTTGGTTATTGTCATGTCTTGTTTGAAATCTTTTTCTATTAAAGTAATAGTCAAGATATGAGCCATGCTTTCTTTAAAAAAAAATCCACTGCCCTTTTCCACTGATAACCTTGACTGCTCATCTTCCATCTGTGTCAAGAAAGCAGTGCTGACTGAAAATTAAAACAGTCACATTGTCAGAAAACCATTTTAACTTCCTCTCCCCTCACTGTTGAAGGAAAATAGGTGAAATAGTAAGTGGATATTCTGTTCCTTTTTGCTCCAGAGTTCAAACCTCCCCTAGACTCTGGCGATGATAGTCCAATGTGAAACGAGATTCATCATTCTGAGCTCATCACCAGTCAGTGCAGGTCTGTGGAGCAAAATTGATGTCAATTGAAACTAAATGGACAGTCTGGCATGGAGAGGGGTCAGTGTTTTCCTGAACCTAAGAATGGAACAGAAGCCTTTTGACACCTTTACATTGATGTATCACACCTAGGAGCTGGTACTGGGTACAGGTAGTTCTGCTATAACGTATGTCTCCATAACGCAAATTGGATATAATGCAATTGATGAATTAGGGAACACTATTTGTATTATGCGGGCCAAATTGATTATAAGTGGAGAGCCACTTTAGAGTTGCTTTGGAAATTGACAAGCAGAAATAAAATCTGTCGTAGAGATCATACAGCACAGAAACAGGCCCTTTGGCCCAACTTGTCCATGCTGACCAAGATGCCCATCTAAGCTAGTCCCATTTGCCTGTGTTTGGCCCATATCTCGCTAAACCTTTCCTATCCTTACTTTGGTGGGGGGGGGGGGGGGGGGTGGGAGAGCCGTTTACATGTAACGTCCTCACAGTAATCAGACACCATTGTCTCTTACAAACATGGGCTGCAAGCTTCACTATGGGAGGCCATTGGAAGTCTGCAAGTAATCGCTTCTATTGACACCTGTGCATGAATACTTTATTAAACAAATGTAACATACAACCATCAGTATTTTTAGCTTGGAGTAACAGAATAAACTTGTAGGTATTTAAAAACTCTTTTATTTTTGAAAATTGTTGGGGGGGGACGTTGGTGTGGAGCAGCAGGGAAACCTTGTTATTGTAGGTCTGAAACTTTCTAGCCCCTAACCCTGTTTTTTCCCATTGACACAATTGTTATTATAACATGATTTTCTATAACACACGGTTTCTTGGCACAACTGTCGTGTTATAGCAGAACTACCTGTACTTGAAATGGAGACGCACACTGCATGATATAAAAGCGTCACCTGTTTAAACAAATAAAAGGAAAAAGTGTCTTAAGTGTCAGCTGACAGAATTAAAGTTCAGTGATATCCACAAGGTCTTCAGTTGCTGTGAATCAGCTCACTCCTTTACCTGCTCACCTGATCCTTTCACTTTTACTCTGTTAGAGTCTGTCTGAGATAATCCTGATCTCGTGCGAGAACGATCTCCACTTGTGTCGAGAATATTTTACCCGAAACCTAGGTAAATATACCTCAGCCTTATCTGTCCACTTTTGAATTGTGTCATTTTAGCTTTTACCATAGATTTGTAACTTTCTCTCCCCTTTTGTTTCCAGATGTTCACAATGCAGAGTTCATTTTGACGGGTGTCCTGACACAAACATTGGACTACGAATCATATCCTTTGTATGCAGAAATTTCAGGTCCTCAAAATGTGCTTTATATTTTACATAAATTCACACAGACCTTGAATGCTCTTTTTGGCACCTTCATAGAATTACTGAAAGTTTACAACATTGAAGAAAGACATTTGCCTCCTTGTGTTGAGAGAGAGTTCTCCAGCCTAATCCCATCTTCCTTCATTGGTTCTGTAGCTCTATGGGTCATGGCCATTCAAGTACAAACCTGGGTACTTTATAGATATATTGGGGTTTTCCATCTCTAACACCCTATCAGGCAGTGTCTTCCAGGCCCCCAACAACCCTTTTAATCCTTCTACCAATTGCTTTATGTTCCCTGGTTTTTCAACTTGGCTATGAGAAGTAAATCTTTACTCTATCTTGGCCCCTCATAATTTTATACGTCCCAAGTATCTTCCCTCAGCATCCACTTTTCCAGAGAAAACAACCTTACCCTATCCAGTCTTTATTCATAATTAATATTTTCCCATTCCCGGCTGTATCATGTTAAATTCCTTCTGCGTCCTCTGCAATTGTATCTCAGCAGAGCCTTCTATCAATGCAGTAACACACCATCAGCTGGACCAACCTCTCAAATTTCCCTCATTAAAAATTCTTCCAAATCTGTTTGCTCATCAAACCAAATTAGGTTATAGGTATATGAGTCAAACTGGTGCACAAGCTGCTCTCCCCTAGCCCTTTTTGTATTAGCCCTTCCAAAAATACCCAGAAAGTACATGTATTTTATTTCTTGCAGTACTTCAGTTGAGATGGTGGGTGATGGGGAAGGTAGTTCTGGTTGTAGAAACTTGCAGACACTAAGAGACTGAAATTAGTGTTAACATGAGCAGATCAAGGTTACTTGACCCATAATGTTCATACCAACCAGTGAGGAGTTGTTCAGATGAATCCTGCTTCCCAGTTCCTTTGGCACAAGAAGGTTCAGTTGCTGTTCCAGTTTATTGTTCTGCTTTAAAAGATAAATTTTAGATGTGAACAAACCTGAAAATCGATGGCTGAACACTTGTAAGGTGAATGATTTGTGTTTCTCTGCACTCACCTTGAGTGAGCCATTAACAAGCACTTCATCTTTTGAATGTGTTCTGAGACAGGATTCATTCCAGGCACCACAGAGCCACGTGATCACTATTGCACAGGGAATATTCTCACAGAAAGTGGGGATTGAAACTTGAGGATTCTATTTCCAAACACTGAATCTCCTATAAGGGATTTAAAAGAAATCTGGTTCTATTTTTCTATCATTTTAAAACTACTTCCCCACTATTGCAGATTTCATTGCTTAGCTGTGGATACTTAATCTATTAATTCGTTACTTCGAATATCAGGAGCAGTAAAAGCTATCCGGATGGTTACTATTCATGTTTGAGGTGAGTTTCCAGGCATACAAGCTGCAAATCTGGTACAGCCTGGACCACCACCTAGAATCGATTTTGGTGTTTCCAGGCTCAGTTCAATGCACTGTCCAGTTAATCCTTACCTTGGCTTTGTGGTACTAATCACTATCCAATAGGTAGAACATTGAAGTGTTTTATGATGGAATAAATAGCTAGATGTATCTTTGGAGAAAGTGGCAATCAGATTTCTATAAATAGCATTCTCCATTACCTATTACTTAGTCACCATCTCTGACTATTAGAGACCTTTTTGGCACATCTTCATCACTGAAATTGAGAAATGCATATGATGTTACTGGTAGATTATTATTGAAAGTGTTGTACATTCCTTCTCCATTGTGCCATTCTCGGTTCTTGAGAATTAGAGCAGAAATACATCACTCACTATATCTTAAATATCTTGATGAACATAGAGTAATAGCTCTACAGTGGTAACTGATCAGATTGATGTTCTGGTCTTTTGAGAACCATTTTAATAAAGGGCATGTTTATTATTGGAACGTCATGAATGGTTTTTTTTTAAAACTATTCTCAGCATATTTATTATTTAGTCTTTGCTATTTGTCCACCATGCAATGTGATCAGCTCAGCAATGGCCAAAATAATTAGCAGACCAACACTTCAAAAAAAAAAGTCGAATGATACAATGGATTTTCTGCAACAACCTTAACCACTAACACCCAAGCCTGATAGCACT
Organism: Pristis pectinata; assembly: GCF_009764475.1. Taxonomy (NCBI): domain Eukaryota; kingdom Metazoa; phylum Chordata; class Chondrichthyes; order Rhinopristiformes; family Pristidae; genus Pristis; species Pristis pectinata. Next base: position 14,761,272 of record NC_067409.1, on the reverse strand, counting down.
TAGATTCTCAGAATTATTGTAGGCAATCAATGGGAAACAGTGGAAACAGACAATGAGTCTTATTATCTGTGTACTCTTATGAATAATGGCTGCTGAACCCTAATGTACTTGATTAATATAAGGTCTTATCACTTGTTATTATTTGGGTCATGTTGCCTTATTTAATTTGTTAGAACTGTCTGTTCATCTGATATAAATTATTGATGTTTTCAATTATCTGATGTGTTATTAGAATTTCCAGTTACCCAGTATACTTGGTGCTAACAGTTACCAAACATACTTGATCAATAAAGAAGCCTGTTAGCTTGTCCACTTGCATTAACAAGGCCTGCTATTAGTACAAGATTAAGAGACTACTGGCACATAAGTCAATAATTAAAGATCACAATTGCATTCGAATGTAGCAAATGTTACTGATGTACATTTTCAAGCTGTTCCTTTGGCTGTTACTCCCATCTTTTCTGTTTTCTGTGAAATAGAGGTATGTCAGGAAAATAATATCCCAGTAAAGGAATGTTTAAAATGTATGTTGTTGTTCTATCCCATGCAGCATCAGATTCAAGAATTCCTTTCTTGTGCTGCAGTGTTCTGAGCCATGCTTGAGTAATCTTATATTTTTCTTAACCATCTCACATATAAGTTCACCTGAAGTAATGGTACGTGTTGATATTTGCAGTCAGGCTACCAATATGGTGTTGAAAGGAACTACTGAGGAGTTGAGATGTGTGGGTGTCTTTTCCAGTAAACAGTGACACCGCTGTTCACCCTGAAAATTCTTCAGTGAAATTGACAGATTCCGGCGGGAAAGGAATAAGAAAATTGCATCTTTTTACGATGTGTGTTATTTCAAGAACATATTTTGTTATGTTTTATTCCCTGTACTGGCTTGTTTTTCTCACTGTAGATTATTTTAGCCAGTTCAAATAGCAATCAATTATTTTTAATAAGCTGTTTTTAACTATGATACGAACTGTGGGATGAGCCCATTTATGGCAATTTAGATCTAACTCTTGTTTATTATGAAGATATATAAAAAGGGCTGTTGGGTGATAAATTATGGATGTTTTGAAATTCTGGATTTTATGCAGATTTTGTTGTTTTGTATTTCTAATTTGTGAAATTTACTACACAAAATTGCACGAGTTGAATAAAAATGGCTTTAAAAATAGTTTGAGTCACAAGATTCTTGACTTAAATTTTTGAGGAGAGGGCGCATATGATGTTTGTTTACCTTCCAGAGTTGTCTGAGTGTGCTCTCTGTTGAGGGTTTTTGGAAGCTTAGACATTAGCAATGAATATTTCAGCTGTGACTAAGTTAGAACTGCCAAAGATACTGCTTTGGTTCCTCTGGGATTGGACAAATTGCTTCCCAAAGATGTTAACATTGCTGAGTCCCCTGCCACCACCAAATCATTAACCAGAATTTCAACTTGACCAGCTACGTGATTATTGTGATCAAGGAGCTGATCAGAGGTTAGATATCGTGGCAATCTAGTGCGCTGCATTCTGTGTACACAGTGTCACCTCTGTGTTGGAGAAACCAAACACAGATTGGGTGACCCCTTTGCAGAGCACCAGTCCTCAGTCTGCAGGGAAGATCCAGAGCTTCCTGTTGCCTGTTACTTTCATTCTCAGTCCCTTTTCTGACCTGTCTGTCTGCAGCCTCCTCCACTACCTAGTGTAGAGGAACAGCATCTCATCTTCTGTCTTAAGCACTTTGCAACCTCTGGAATGAACATTGAATTCACTGACTTGAGGTAAACTACTCTCACCGTCTTTCATTATCATGTTTATGTCCCTTTCTCACCTCATTTGCATAAAAGACCTTCCGAATGGTCAGTACTCGTGCTCTTTATCACCTGCTCTGTCATAACCAGTTTCCATATAATCTTTGTTTTACACGTAGCTCATCCCCTAGCTCGATTTTGAAAATTGTAACCCTTCCATTCTTCCCCCAGTTCTGATCAAGGGTCGCTGAAGTCTGAAACGTGAACAGGTTTCTCTTTCCCCCAATGCTGCTTGACTGGCTGAGTTCTATCATTTCAGTTTTTGTTTCAGATTCCAGCATCTGCAGTTTATTTGTCTTCCATTGTGTGGTAAGTGACTCACCTACACTCCAAAGCTTCCTACATCATTTCCAAGGCATAAGTTGTGTGTCATGGAATGCCTGGATGAGTGCAGCTTCAGAAACACCACCACCCAGGACGAAGAAGCTTGCTTAATTGGCAGCCACTCAATGCCTTAAATGTTCACTCCCTCTACTACAGGGGTGCAGAGTGGTTGAAAATGTGTGCCACCTACACAAGGCACTGCAGTTCTTTCACAAGATCACAAGATCACAAGATAAGGGAGCAGAAGCAGGCCATTCGGCCCATCGAGTCTGCTCCAAGGAAAAGGGAAAAAGAAATGGGGTGGGAAAAAAAGAGAGAGAAAAAAAAAACTATTCTAATCCCATTTGCCAGCCTTATCCCCATATCCCTTGATACCCTGACTATTTAGATATCTGTCTATCTCCTCCTTGAACACCCCCACTGATCTGGCCTCCACTGCTGTGCGTGGCAAGGAGTTCCACAATTTCACCACCCTCTGGGTAAAGAAACTTCTCCTCATCTCTGTCTTGAAACTGTACCCTCTAATTCTAAGATTGTGCCCTCTGGTCCTGGACACGCCCACCAAGGGAAACAGCCTAGCCACATCTACTCTATCCTTACCTGTCAACATTTTAAATGTCGCTACGAGGTCCCCTCTCATCCTTCTGTACTCCAGCGAGTACAGTCCAAGAGCCGACAAACGCTCATCGTACTTAAGCCCTTTCATTCCTGGAATCATTCTCGTAAATCTCCTCTGAACCCTCTCCAACGTCAGCACATCCTTCCTAAGATGCGGGGCCCAAAACTGCGCACAGTATTCCAAATGAGGCCTCACTAGCGCCCCGTAGAGCCTCATCAACACTTCCTTACTTTTATACACTATACCTCTCGAGATGAATGCCAACATAGCATTCGCTTTCTTAACCACCGATCCAACCTGGTGGTTAACTTTTAAGGTATCTTGTATAAGTACCCCCAAGTCCCTTTGTACTACCGCACTATCAATCTTCTCTCCTTCTAGATAATAATCTACCCGCTTATTTCTACTTCCAAAGTGTACAACTGCACATTTCTCAACATTGAATCTCATCTGCCATTTTCTTGCCCATTCTCCTAAACTGTCTAGGTCCCTCTGCATTCTTTCTATTTCCTCTATGCTCCCTACTCCTCCACTTATCTTGGTGTCATCCGCAAACTTAGCCACACAACCATTTATTCCATCATCCAAATCATTGATGTACAAGGTAAAAAGGAGAGGCCCCAACACCGACCCTTGCGGCACACCACTAGTAACCGGTAACCAACCAGAACGAGATCCTTTTATTTCCACCCTTTGCTTCCTGCCAACCAGCCAATTCTCCACCCATTTTGCTACCCTGCCCATAATTCCATGACCTCTCATCTTATTAATCAGTCTCTTGTGAGGCACCTTATCAAAGGCCTTTTGAAAGTCTAAATACACAACATCTACCGCCTCTCACTTATCCACCCTACCTGTGATTTCTTCAAAAAACTCCAATAGGTTGGTCAGACAGGACCTCCCCTTCACAAAACCATGTTGACTAGGTCCTATCTTGCCTTGCGCCTCTAGGTATTCGGTAACCTCCTCCTTGAGGATAGACTCCAATAATTTTCCCACCACTGACGTCAGACTAATAGGTCTGTAATTGCCTTTGTGCTGCCTCCCACCTTTCTTATATAACGGAACTACATTCGCTACCCTCCAGTCCTCCGGAACCATGCCAGAATCTATCGATTCCTGAAAAATAATCGCCAACGCCTCCGCTATCTCCACAGCCACCTCCTTCAGAACCCGGGGATGCACCTCATCCGGTCCGGGAGACTTATCAGCCTTAAGCCCCTTTAGTTTTCCAAGCACCTTCTCCCTATTAATCTCAATTGAACTCAGCTCCAATTCGTGAGACTCCTGACTAATGGGCACATTGCTTATGTCCTCCACGGTGAAGACCGATGCAAAATATTCATTCAATTCCCTTGCCATCTCACTATCATCCATTATAATACCTCCTGCACCGTTATCAATTGGTCCTATGTCAACCCGTGTCTCTCTTTTATTCCTTATGTATTTAAAAAAACTTTTAGAATCCTTCCGAATGTTGTCCGCCAGCTTCCTTTCGTAACTCATCTTTGCTTTCCTAATGACCTTCTTAGTTTCTCTCTGCAGATTTTTAAAATCGTTCCAATCTTCTGTTTTCCCACTAATTTTTTGCTACTTTGTACGCCGCCCCTTTTGCTTTTATTTTATCCTTCACCTCCCTCGTTATCCACATCTGTGCCTTTTTTCCATTCAAAACCTTCTTTTTTCTTGGAATATATCTGTCCTGCATTGTCCTTATTTCCTGTAGAAATTTCTTCCATTTTTCCTCTGCCGTCCCTCCAGCTAACTTACTCCTCCAATCAATTTGGGCCAACTCATCTCTCATACCTTTGTAATTTCCCTTATTCCACTGAAATATCGATACACCAGTTATCAGCTTCTCCTTCTCAAACTTGAAACTAAACTCTATCATATTGTGATCACTTGTTCCCAGTGGTTCCTTTACCTTTAGTTCCCTAATCACCTCGGGTTCACTACACAGCACCCAATCCAAAACAGCCGATCCCCTGGTGGGCTCCTCAATAAGTTGCTCCAGAAAAACATCCCTTAGACATTCCACAAACTCACTCTCCTGAGTACTACCGCCTTGCTGCATTTCCCAGTCCACCTTCATGTTAAAATCCCCCATAATTATCTTCACATTGTCACTCTGACACGCTTTTTCTATCTCAATCTGCAACTTATGGTCCACTTCCTGACTGCTGTTCGGGGGCCTATATATGACTGCTATTATTGTTCTTTTACCCTTGCTATTTCTCAGCTCCACCCATAAGGATTCCACCTCCTCTGACCCAATGTCCTTCCTTTCTATTGATTTTATATCGCTACTAACCATCATGGCCACACCTCCCCCTCTGCCTACCCTCCTATCCTTCCTATATACTGTATACCCCTTGACATTCAGTTCCCAATCACATCCATCATGAAGCCACGACTCAGTGATTGCAACGATGTCATATTTATTAACCTGTAGTTCTGCCACTAGGTCATCTACTTTATTCCTGATGCTACGTGCATTTAAATATAGTATGTTTAGACTGGTATCTGCTATTGATTTTATTGTACCTCTATTGATCAGCAGATTATCCTGACTTTCTACCTGTCCATCCTTCTTACTATCTTCGCTACCTACTATCTTAGACATGTTCGTGTAGACCTCATCCCCTATCCTAACATTCTGTATCCTAACATCCGGATTTGTTAGGCTCCACAACCTCCCTAAACCCACATTCTCTACCATCAGGAAGATTAAGGGTAGCAAGTACATGGGAGCAGCACCACCTACAGCTTCCACTCAAACTCACACACCTGACTTGGTGACAAGAGATTCTGCAGATGCTGGAATCTGGAGCAAGACAAAATGCCAGAGGAACTCAGCAGCATCCATGGAGGGAAATAAATAGTTGGCGTTTTGGGTCGAGACCCCCTCATCAGGACTCTGGCTTGGAAATGTCACTTTTCTTTTGCTGGGTTAAAAACCTGCAATTCTATACTCAACGACACTGGGCGTACCTCCACCAGAAGGACTGCAGCAGTTCAAGGGCATAGCTAGTTTCCATTATCTGAAGGGCATTTCTGGGCAATGTTTATTATTGTCACATGTACTGAGGTACAGAGAAAAACTTTGTTTTAACTGCCATCCACAGATCATTTCACCATATCAGTACATTGAGGTAGTACAAGGGGAAAAAGGGGAAGGGAGTAGAATAAAAAGTCAATCTATGACAGGTACCTACTCCCATTTCTCACATCACCTGCTTCTGTATTTACCTTATTCTTAGCAACCCAGGAACTTGCCTATGAATTGGGAGCAAGTGTAGCCCCCTTGACTCTGCCATTTAAAGAGGTCTCGGCTGATCTGGTTGCCATTTCATTTCTGCCTTCCCACCTATCCCCAGTGATCTTTCACCCCCTTGCTTATCAAGAATCTATCTACCTCTGCAAAGAGGTGTCTATTCAAAGACTATTTCCACTGCCTCTTGAGGGAGGGTTCCAAAGATGTTCAACCCTCCAAGTTTCATATCAACTGTTTGAAATAAGCAACTCTCTTTAAACAAAAAATGACCCAAGTCATTTTTTCCCCCCAAGTGGAAACATCCCATCCACATCCATGGTCTGGCAAGATGTCTCAGGATCTTGTGTTCCCCACTCCTTTAGATACACTGAACCTATATTTTCCAGATCAATGATCCCATGTTGGAGTTAATTCAACATGACCACTGACCTTATAAATAACTGCTAGATGTTTTATTTCAAGGCAGAGCCAGCAATTAATTGCCCAACCCTAATTCCCCTCGAGAAGGTGGTAGTGAGCTGTCTTGAACCACTGTCTATTCCAGCCTATCAATCTCTCCCCATAACTAAAGTCCTCCAGTCCAGGCAACATTTCTGGTGAATTTCCTCCACACTCTCTCCAGCATAACCACATCCTTCCAATAATGTAACAAGATCTTTCTCAACTCTTTTAGTTCCATGCATAAATGACCATGCCGATCTTCAAGAGGACAAATCTTGTCCCTTGCTACCCTTTTGCTATAAATATAGCTATAGAAACCCTTGGGATTATCTTTCACCCTGTCTGCCAGAGCAACCTCGTGTCCTCTTTTTTTTTGCCCTCCTGATTACTCTGTGTTCTCTTGCATTTCATGTACTTCTCAAGCGCCTCATTTGATCCTAACTGCCTGTACCTGATATGTGCCACTTTCTTTTTCTTTACCAGGGCCTCAATATCTCTCAATAACCAAGGTTCCCTAAACCTGTTAGCCCTGCCTTTTATTCTAACAGGAATATACAGCTTCTGTACTCTCAATATTTCACTTTTGAAGGCCTCCCACTTACTAAGCATCTCTTTGCTGGAAAACAGTCTATCCCAATCCTTGCCTGCCAGGTCCCTTCTGATGCCATCAAAATTGGCCTTCATCCAATTTAGAATCTCAACCCGAGGACCAGTCCTATCCCTCTCCAGAATTATCTTGAAACTAATGGAATTATGATCACTAGATCCAAATGTTTCCCTACACACACTTCTCTCACCTGGCCTGTCTCGTTCCCCAAGAGGAGATCCAGTATCGTGCACTGTCTAGTTGGGACCTCTACATATTGATTAAGGAAACCTTCCTGAACACATTTGACAAACTCTATCCTATCAATCCCTTTACAGTATGGGAGTCCCAGTCAATATGTGGAAAGTTAAAATCACCTACCATTGCAACCTTATTCTTCGTGCAACTATCTGCTATCTCTCTACAAACTTGCTCTTCTAACTCCCGCTGACTATTGGAAGGTCTATAATATAGTCCCATTAATGTGGTCATCCCTTTCTTATTCCTCAGTTCTACCTACATTGCCTCAGTAGCCGAGCCCTCCAGTATGTCCTCTGAGCAGTACCGTGACATTTTCCCTGATAAGTAATGCCACCCCTCCCCCTTTAATACCTCCCTCTCTACCATATCTAAAACATCAGAATCCCAGAACATTGAGCTGCCAGTCCTGCCCCTCCTGCAACTAAGTCTCATTAATGGCTACAACATCATAATTCCACATGCTGATCCATGCTCCAAGTTCACCTGCCTTACCTAGAATACTCCTTGCATTGAAATAGACACATCTCAGAACATTAGTCCCACCATGCTCATCAACCAGTCGATTTCTGTCTTTGCTTGTAGGCTTAACATCTACTTTCCCCACAGCCTCTCCACTTGCTGCCTTGTACTCTGGTTCCCACTCCCCTGCCACTCTAGTTTAAACCCCACCCCTGAGCAGCACTAATAAACCTTTGCACAAGGATATTGGACCCCTCCAGTTCAGGTGCAAACTGTCCCGTTTGTACAGGTCCCACTTACCCTGGAAGAGAGTCCAATGATCTAAAAATCTGAAGCCCTCCCTCCAGCACCATCACCTTAGCTACATGATAAACTGCACTATCTTCCTATTTCTTGCCTCACCAGCATGTGACACAGGTAGCAATCCTGAGATCAGCACCCTGGAGGTCCTGTCTTTTAACTTAGCACCCAACTCCCTGAGCTCACTTTGCAGGACCTCATCACCCTTCCTACCTATGTCATTGGTACCGACGTGGACCACGACTTCTGGCTGCTCACCCTCCCCCACCATTAAGAATGCTGTGGACTCAATCCAAGACACCTCTGACCCTGGCACCTGGGAGGCAACATACCATTCAGGAGTCTTGTTCTTGTCCACATAATCCCCTGTCTGCTCCCCTAACCAATGTATCCCCTATCACTACCACCTGCCTCTTCTCCCCACTTCCCTTCTGAGCCACAGAGCCAGACTCAGTGCCAGCGATCTGGCCACTGTGGCTTCCCCCTGGTAGGTCATTCCCCCCCCCCCCCCAACAGTATCTAAAACGATCTACTTGTTATTGAGGGGAACAGCCACAGGGGTGCCCTGCACTGACTGCCTATCCTCTTTCCCACTCCTGACAGTCACCTGCATCCAGCAACCTAGGTGTGACTGCCTCCTGGTAACTCTAGTCTATCATCTCAGTTTCCCAAATGATCCAGAGTTCATCCAGCTCAGTTCCCTAACATGGTCAATAAGTAGCTGCAGCTGGATGTACCTCTCTCAGGTGTAGTCATCAGGGACACTGGAGGTCTCCCTGATTTCCAACACCCCACAAGAGGAGCACACCACTGTCCCACTGCCATTTCACTGCTCTAACTGTGGAATAAGAAGAAAAAAGCATGACCTGAACCTCACCTTGGATTCCACTCACCGAAGCCTCCTGAACCAATGCCAACTCAATGATAACAACAAATTAATAGCAATAAAAACCTTTTCTGTTCTTACCTATGCCTTCTCTCTGAAGCCTTTTTTCCTAAGGAGCTGCTCTCACTCTCCAAACCTGGCCTGCTTACTCCACCTCCACACACTGAAGCCTCTTGAACCAAAGCCTCAGCGCCGCACTCTAACACTGGCCCGCTCTTCTTGAGCTTGAGTCAAAGCCAAAGCCTCAGCTCCCCTTCCTCCCCCCCTTCTCCCTCCCTTCTCCACCCCCCTCTTCTCCCCCACTCCCCCTCCCCCTTAACCCCATTCTCCTCCTCCTCCTCCCCTCCCCCCTCCCTCCCCTGTCTTCTTCCCCCTCCCCCACCCCTCCTCCCCTTCTTTGCCTTCCTCCCCTCCCTCTTCTTGCCCCCTCCCCCCTTCTTCCACTCCTCTCCCTCTCCTCCTCCCCCTTCTTCCCCCTCCCCCTTCCCACCCTCCCCTTCCACTCCCCTTCCCCCTCCCCCCTTCTTTCACCCCCTCCCCCTTCTCCCTGCTTCCCCTCCCCCCTTCTTCCCCTTTCCCCCTTCATCCTGATAGAAGTTTATATGATTATGAGTAGATTATAGATAGAGTAGACAGCCAGTATCTTTATCCCGGGGTTGAAATGTCTAATACTGGAGGGCATATCTTTAAGGTGAGAGAGGGTAAGTTTAAAGGAGATATGTGGGGGCAGGTTTTCTTACGCAGAGAGTGGTAGGTGCCTGGAACGCACTGCCAGGGCTGGTAGTGGAGGCATTTAAGAGGTTCTTGGATAGGCATATGAATGTGCAGAGAGTTGAGGGATGTAGGTGTTGTGTAGGCAGAAGGGGTTAGTTTGATTAATTAGGCATTTAACTACTGGTTTAATTAGTTCGGCACAACATTGTGGGCCAAAGGGCCTGTTCCTGTGCTGTACTGTTCTATGTTCTACTAAAGTGGGATAAGATGGATGCTTGATGGTTGGTGTGGACTTAATGGGCAGAAGGGCCTGTATCTGTGATGTATGAATAAATAACAAGTAGGACTCTTTTAGATAATTGGACCAGAGGGAGTGCACACTGAGAGCTGTGGGCAATGTTTTGTTGTTTAAGAAAGATCATAAATGGTGCAGCGTTCACCATGGAAGGGTTCCTGTGGTGAACTTCTCGAAGCCAGTATTAGTTCTTTCTGGTTCAGGCCCCTTTAGAACAGGCTGCGGGCCAGTTTGAAGCCTCAGCTTCTGTGCAAGTGAAATGGAGTGATGCTGTGTGTGGGTTGTTTCCAGAGCATTCGTCACCTTGTGTCACTGCACATCTTCCACCTGGCGTAATCTTTCCATTTATATCCTCCCAATTGTCATATTTTTCCCCCAGGACATGTCCTAGTTTAAGATTTAAGAAAAAAAAAGTGAGTCATCAATCACTGACGTAGCAACCAGTTAATCTAAGATCAGTGGGGTGAAACCTGCTTGAGAATATTGAATGGGGTGTTACTGATATAAGAAAGAATGAATTGCATTTGCAAAATGTCCTTCCTAACTTCGGGACATCACAGAAAGCTTTGAAGCCAACAAAGAATTTTAAAAGTCTATTCTCTTCTGTAATGCTGTCCAATGCCATAGCTCCCTGAAACAGCTGCACTCCCCTCATTCTGGAATCTTGGTGATCCCCAAATTTACTTCCTGAAATAGCTCAGAAGGTATTCACTTTGAGTTCAATGAATTGGATAGCTAAAAAAATTGGATACCTAAAGAAAATGTTTAAAAAAAAATGCCCCGTGAAAGAATGATACAATACTTTCTCAGTACTGGCAACTGTACCTTGAGCTACAAAGCCCAGACAACAGGAATTTCCTCCTTAAACCCCTCTGCCTCTCTTTTCCCCTTTGGTAAGGTAGGTGTATAGACACCACTTTGTTGAAGACGGTCATTGCCTTGCACTTCCGTATTGAAAATGCCACTTATCAGTCTATGCCTGAACGTTGTCTAGGTTTTGCTGTGTGTAGGCATGGGTTGCTTGATTTGCTGAGGAGATGTGAATGGAATTGAACATTATACAATCATCAGGGAGCAATGTCACTTCTGATCTGTGAACACGACTCAACACGTCATGGAAACCAACCTCCCCTCCATGGACTCTGTCTACACTGTACTGCTGTTGCAAAACAACAAATTTCACTTCCTATCTCAGTGATAATAAATCTGATTCTGATTGACTGCCTCAGTAAAGTAGCCAACATAATCAAAAACCCCACCCATCCTGGACATTCCCTCTTCTTCCCCCTCCCTTCAGGCAGAAGATACAAAAGCCTGAGAGCACATACCACCAGGCTCAAGGACAGTTTCTATCCCACTGTTATAAGTCTATTTAACAGTCCCCTAGTATAATAAGATGGACTCTTGACCTCACAATCTACCTCATTATGACCTTGCACCTTATTGTCTGCCTGCACTGCACTTTCTCTGTAGCTGTAACACTTTATTCTGCATTCAGTTATTGTTTTCCCTTGTGCTACCTCAATGCACTGTTGTAATGAAATGATCTGTACAGACGGCATGTAAAGCAAAGATTTTCACTGTACCTCATAAACCAATTTACGAATTTAACTTACAATGGAAGTAAGGTGGAGCAGCTGAAGATGGTTGGGCCTAGGACCTGAAGAACTCCATGGTGGTCTGGGGTTGGGATGCTAGTCCCATTTACCTGCATTTGGCCGATATTCTCCTTAACCCTTCCTATCCATGAACCTGTCCAAATGTCTTTTAAATATTGTAATTGTACCCATGGAGTCATACAGCATGGAAACCTATCCATGCTGACCAAGATGCCCATCCAAGCTAGTCCCATTTGCCTGTGTTTGGCCCATATCCCTCTAAACCTTTCCTATCCATCTAGCTGCCCAACTATCTTTTAAATGTTGTTAGTGTACCTGCCTCAACTACTTCCTCTGGCAGCTCATTCAACATACAAACCACCCTCTGGGTGAAAAAGTTGCCCCCTAGGTTCCTGTTAAATCTCTCCCCTCTCACCCTAAACCTATGCCCTCTAGTTCTTGACACCCCAACCCTTGGAAAAAGGGTGTATGCATTCAACCAATCTATGCCCCTCATGATTTTATAACCTCTATAAGATCACCCTCATTCTCCTACACTCCAAAGAATAAAGTCTTAGCCTGCTCAATCTCTCTCTATAATTCAATTCCTTGAGTCCTAGCATCATTTTCATAAATCTTTTCTGCACTCTTTCCAGCTTAATGCCATCTTTCTTGACACCAAAACATCATATTCCAAATGCAGTCTCACCATCGTCTTGTACATAAGATCCCAAACTCTATACTCATTGCCTTGACTGATGAAGGCCAGCGTGCCAAAAGCCTTCTTCACCACTCTGTCTTGTACTCTTAGGTCCATCTGTTCTACAAAATTCCTCAGGGCTCTATCATTCACTGTGTAAGTCCTGCCCTGGTTTAACTTCCCAAAATGCATCACTTTGCACTTGTCAGAGTTAAATTCCGTTCTGTGTATGTCCTGCCCTGGTTTGTCCTCCCAAAATGCAACACCTCACAATCATCTGAATTAAACTCTATTTGCCATTCCTCGGCCCACTTACCCAGTTGAGCAAGATCCCTCTTTAATTCCTGATAACAATCTTCACTGCCTATAACACCACTTATTTATCTGCCAACTTACTAACCATGCCTCGTACATTCGCATCCACCTCTACCACTTCCTCTGGCAGCTTGTTCCACATAACCACCACCCTGTGTGTGAAAAACTTGCCCCTCGGGTCCCCTTTAAATCTTTCTCCTCCCACCTTAAACCTATGTCCTTCTTAAACTCCCCCATCCTGGGAAAATGTCTGTGACCATCTATAAACCTCTATCAGGTCACCCCTCAGCCTCCTCTGCTCCAAGAGAAACAGTCCCAGCTTATCCAGTCTCTTGAGATAAGATTTCTTTATTAGTCACATGTACATCGAAACACACAGTGAAATGCATCTTTTTGTGTAGAGTGTTCTGGGGGGAGTCTGCAAGTGTCACCACGCTTCCGGCGCCAACATAGCATGCCCACAACTTTCTAAGCCATACGTCTTTGGAACGTGGGATGAAAACGGAGCACCCAGAGGAAGCGCACGCAGACACAGGGAGAACGTACAAACTCCTTACAGACAGCAGCCGGAATTGAATCCAGGTCACTGATGCTGTAATAATGTTATGCTAACCACTATACTACTGTGCCTCCTCTTCTTATAGCTCAAGCTCTCCAGTCTCGCCAACATCCTTGTGAAAACTTTTCTGCACCCTCTCCAGCTTAATCACATCCTTCCTATAGTGTGGTGAACGGAATTGCACACAATGCTTCAAGTGCAGTCTCACCAACGTCTTGTACAGCTGTAACAATGACGTCCCAACTCTTGTACTCAGTGCCCTTTCCGATGAAGGCAAACATGTCATACGCCCTGTTTACCACCTTGTCTACCTGTGTCGCCACTTTCAGGGAACGATGTACTTGTACCCCTTAGGTCTGCCTGTTCTACAACCCTCTCCAGGGCTCTGTCATTCACCGTAAGTCCTGCCCTGGTTTAACTTCCCAAAATGTATCACCTTGCACTTGTCTGATTTGAATTCTATCTGCCATTTCTTTGCTCGCATTCCCATTTCATCTAGATCCTGTTGTAACTTCACACAACCTTCTTCACTATACCACCAATTTCGATGTCATCTGCAAACTTACCAACCATGTCACCTACATTCTCATCCAAGTCATTAATATATTTGACAAACAACAAATCAGAAAAACAACGTTCCACTCCCATCCTCTGCATCCTTCCACCAAGCCAATTTTGTATCCAGTTGGGTAGCTCACCCTGGATCCCATATGTTCTCACCTTCTGGACCATCCTACCATGCGGGACCTTGTCAAAACCCCTTACAAAAGTCCAGTAACTTTCCCACCACTAGTGTTAGGCATGTAGTTCCCTGGCTTGACATTACAGCCCTTTTTAAATAAAGACACAACGTTAGCCACCTTCCAGTCTTCTGGTACCTCACCCGTAGCTAAGGAAAGTCCTGTGAAGTCAGTTCTCGTTGGGAATGTCAGTTGATAGTTGATGTGGAGGCTGCCATCACCTATCCCAGTGTGAGGCCCAGCTCTTTGCACAGAAGCTAATGGTTTGGGGGGCCCTGCACTACATCTGGAAGTGGCTGTACTAGAAAACCTGCTGATACTAGTTTTCATCCATGTTTGATAGTTTGCTGATTTGCATCTGGTTCAAAAAGCTACACCATGCTCTGTAGAATGAGTAAAGTATATGAAAGTAATGAAAGTGTGTGACTTGACAAGGGTTATCATCATCAGTCAGGCAACAGCTGTGGGGCTCTGGCGTTCAAAGCCTTGTGTCCCATCTGAGGCATGAGGGGAAATGGATGTGCAAATTGCATTTGAGTCTATTTTGGTAATCTTTAGGACTGCTACAGACTCGAGCAGAATGAATAAAAATCTGGACTCCTAAGCGATCAGACAGGGAAGGATACCAAGGTGGCATTGAAAATAATTTCTTTCATTCGTGCTTTGAATCTTTTCATTCATTACTCAGAAATAATCATAATAGGTAGGAAGTTGTATGATGAAATCTTAAAGAATGCTTGCTGCTAAAGTTGGAAATGGAAGGGGATTGCAGAGGAAGGTGAGTATTGTGCTCTTGGTAGAGTTATCAGTTATTTAAATATATTAATGAAGTAACTTGCCTTAAGTGTCATAGAGTCACAGAGTCATACAGCACGGAAATGGGCCCTTGCGTCCACCTCATCCATGCCGACCAAGATTCCCATCTAAGCCAGTCCCATGTGCCTGAGTTTGGCCCATATCCTCCTAAACCTTTCCTATCCATGTATTTGTCCAAGTAACCATTAAATGTTGTGAATGTACCTGCCTCAACCACTTACCCTGGCTGCTCATTCCATATATCCACCACCCTCTGTGTGAATATGTTGCCCTTAAATCTTTCCCCTCTCACCTTAAATCTATGCCCTCAGGTTCTTGATTTCCCAACCCTGGGAAAGAGATTGTGTGCAATCACCCTATCTGTGACCCTTATGATTTCATACACCTCCATAAGGTCACCTCTCAGTCTCCTACGCTCCCAAGGAGCATCGTCCTAGCCTGCCCAACCTTTCCCTATAACCCAGTCCCTCAAATCCTGGCAACATCCTTGTAGATCTTTTCTTCACTCTTTCCAGTTTAATAGCATCTTTCCTAGAGCAGTGTGACCAAAACTGAACACAATATTCCAAGTGTGGCCTCACCAACATCTTGTACAACTGCAACATAACATCCCAACTTCTATGCTCAATGTCCTGACTGATGAAGGCCAGTGTTCCAAAAGCCTTCTTCACCATCCTGTCTACCCGTGACCCCACTTTCAGTGAACTATTTACTTGTACTCCTAGGTCCCTCTGTTTGACAACACTCCCCAGGGCCCTGCCGGTCACTGTGAAAGCCCTACCCTGGTTTGACTTCCCAAAATGCAACACCTCACACTTATCCAAATTAAACTGCATTTGCCATTCCTCAGCCCACTTACCCAGTTGATCAAGATCCTGCTGTAATTCCTAATAACCTTCTACACTGTCTATGGTACCACCCGTTTTAGTGTCATCTGCAAACTTACTAACCATGCCTTGTACATTCTCATCCAAATCGTTGATATAGATGACAAACAACAATGGGCCCAGCACTGACCCCTGAGGCACACCAATTGTCATGGGCCTCCAGTCCAAAAAACAACCTTCCACCATCACCCTCTGCTTCCTACCATTAAGCCAATTCTGTACCCAGTTAGCCAGTTCTCCCTGGATCCCATGTGATCTAACTTTCCACAGCGGCCTACCATGCGGAACTTTATCAAACTCCATGTAGACGATGTCTACTGTCCTCCCCTCATTGACCTTCTTGGTAACTTCTTCAAAAACCTCAATTAAATGTATCCAGAATTGTACTTTTAATACCTTTAGTGCTGGTCTCTCAGGAAACCTGGCAGCTGTGTGAGAAGGGCTGGATACAAAAGATAAAAGAGAGACCTCCACCCTCAACATTCCCTGCCCTTGCCAGCATTGCCTTTTCTGTGACCTATTGACTTCTACAATCCCTCCCTCCCCTCAAAGAGCCAGTTGTGGTTGCCAGTGGTAAATGGGTAAATTGGTTTACTGTTGTCACATGTACCAAGGTACAGTGAAAAACTTTATTTTACATGCCATCCATACAGATCAATTCGTCACATCAGTACATTGAGACAGTACAAGGGAAAACAATAACAGAATGCAGAATAAAGTGTTACAGTTACAGAGCAAGTGCAATGCAGGCAGACAATAAGGTTTAAGGCCATAATGAGGTAAACTGTGAGGCCAAGAGTCCATCTTATTCAATAGTCTTATAACAGCAGGACAGAAACTGTCCTTGAGCTTGGTGGTACGTGCTTTCAGGCTTTTGACCCTTCTGCCCAACAGGAGGGGGAGAAGATATAATGTCCAGTCTGGGTGGGGTCTTTGATTATGTTGGTTGCTTTACCGAGGCAGCGAGAAGTGTAGACAGTCCATGGAGGGGAGGCTGGTTTGCTGAGACGTGCTGAGCTGTGTCCACAACTCTCTGCAGTTTCTTGTGGTCTCGGTCAGAGCAGTTGCCATACCAAACTGCTCTAATCTGGTACCTCTGGCCTCTCATTCGGTCAAACTGGGAAGTGGGGAGAGGAGAGTTTAATCTGGTATTGCCATTAAATTCAACAGGACACATGCAATACTGACGCGAAGCCCATCTCTGGTCACCTCATTATAGGAAAGATGTGGAGGCCATGAAGAGGGTGCAGAAGAAGTTTACCAGGAAGCTACCTGGATTAGAGGGCATGTTTTATAAGGAGAGGTTGGACAAACTTGGGTTGTTTTCTCTGGAGTGGTAGAGGTTGAGGGAAGATCTGATAGAATTTTATTAAACTATGAGAGCCATAGATAGAGTAGACAGTCAGTATCTTTTTCTCAGGGTGGGAGTGTCTAATACTGGAGGGCATGTACTTAAGGTGAGAGGGGGAAAATTCAAAGGAGATGTACGGGCAGGTGTTTTACACAGAGAGTGGTGGGTACCTGGAATGTGCTGCCAGGGGTGATGGTGGAGGCAGATACGATAGAGGCACTGAAGAGGCTCTGAGATAGGCACATAAATATGCAGAGAATGGAGGGATATGGAGCACACACAGGCAGAAGGGATTAGGTGCCATTAGCTTAATTAGTTCGGCACAAGGGCCTGTTCCTGTGCTGTACTGTTCTATGTTCTGTCTCCATGTTTGTTTAGGGAAGCAACATGCTGGTCTGAAACACAACTCCTTCTATGCAACTACATCTCTCTGAACTTCATCCTTCACCCCAATGAGACACCAATGCAAACTCAACATCGCAGCAGGAACAACCAGCCTGAAGGGTTTCGGGTTCAGCCGAATGCACACATTCCCAGACATTTACAGTCCAGCCAGAGACTGATGTAGTCCACACCATCTGCATTATCCTAACACTATAAGTTTCATCTGCAATTTTCTGACTTTAGCAAGATCCAATGTCATCATACAAACTTGAGAGCTCAATTTAACGAGATCAGATGCAGAGCTTTCCAACTGTTCCAGTGTTCAGTCAGAATATTTACTCCCATTAATTCACTTTCACCTTATTCACGTCATCATTCAATTCTGACTGAGACAGGTTGTTTTTAATCCTGTCACCCAAATAAGTGACTGTATCCTCCTCACTAATGAGCCTTAAATTAGCAACAGAGTTCACGGTAACCAGGTCAGCTATCCGTCCTCTGCATCCCAACTCCATCTGTGTCTTGGTTTCGTAATGTTTAACAAGGCTCGCACAAGCTCAGTTTTGAGTCTTTCAGTGGAACCTTAGACAAGTAATAAAGGGAAGTAAACTAGCTCAAGGCAAGGATCAGCACGTTAATGTTATGTTACCATAGAAGAGCCAGAGATGACACAAAGGAACAACTTTTTGGTATTGGTTTTGGTTTATTATTGTCACATGTTCCCAGGGTGGAAAAATGTCAAATATTAGAGGGCATAGGTTTAAGGTGAGAGGGGGAAAGTTTAAAGGAGATATACAAGGCAAGTTTTTTTGTAGAGTGTAGTAGGTGTCTGGAATGCACTGCCAAGGGAGGCAGTGGAAGCAGATGTGACAACAGCATTTAAGAGGCATTTAGACAGGCACGTGAACAGGCAGGGAATGGAGGGATATGGACCACATGCATGTTGATGTGTAGTTTAAATTGGCATCATGGTCAGCACAGAAATTGTGGGCCGAAGGGCCTGTTCCTGTGCTGTACTGTTCTATGTTTATAAAAAAAAACAGGAGAAGGAGCAGGAGCAGGCTTTTCTGCCAACAGACAATCTGCTGGAGGAACTTAGCAGGTCAAGCAGCATCCGTGGGAGGGAAGTATTGTCAACATTTCAGGTTGAAACACTGCATTAGGACCCTTATTTGTGTCCTGATGCAGGGTTTCGACCTGAAACGTCGACAATTCTTCCCCCAGCCCCCCACAGATGCTGCTCGACCCGCTGAGTTCCTCCAGCAGATTGTTTGTTGCTCCAGGTTCCAGCATCTACGGTCTCTTGTGTCTCTATTAGGCTATTCAGCTGCTCAAGCCTTCTCCGCCTTTTGTCAACATTAAAGCCGACCTTTACATCAAAGCAATTTTCCTGCCTTTCCCCATATCCCTTAATTCCTCTCAAACCTAGAAATTTATCCATCTCAGTTTTGTATGCCATCAATGACTTTGCCTCCACAGCCATCCATGGAAGAGAATTCCAATGGTTCACCATCCTCTGAATGAAGTAACTTCCCCTTATTTCCATCCTAACTAGCACGTTCCTCATTCTGAGACGGTCACCCCTAACTCTTGACTCCTTAGCCAGGGGAGCCATCCTCCCCATATCTACTCTGTAAGAATTTTGTACATTTTGGTAAGATCATGTCTTAATATTCTAACCTTCGGCGAATAGAAGCCAAGCCTTATCAATCACTCCCTTGTATTGGCAGACCTGCCATACAGGAACAAATCCAATAATTTCATGGTTATTGTTAGAGATGTGCTTCTTTATAAACACAATGTTTTATTTAATTACCTAACTTAACTTTCCCCAGCTGTCATACTGGAATTTGAACTCACATCTTTGTAATCGGTAACTGGTTTATTATTATTGTCACATGTACTGAGATACAGTGAAAAACTTTATTTGCATTCCATCCAGCCAGATCATTCCATACATAAGTACGTCAAGGTAGTACAAAAGGGAAAACAGAATGCAGAATATAGTGTTACAGTTACAGAGAAAGCATAGGTAGACAAATTAACTGTAAGGGCCATGACAAAGTAGATTGACGGATCAAGATATCATCTTTGGATTTATGGACCAGAGCTTGGGTTGGAAGTTAGGCAACTTAACCACTACACTACCAGATCCTTTGAGTTGAAGAGGTTATAAAGAGTCAACCACATTGGTACGCTTGGACAAGTAAGTTGGAGTGGCTAAGGATGGCAGGTCTTCTTTCTCTCAAAGAATATTATTGGATCAAATGGGTTTTTACAACATGGAGGCACTGTGGATGCTGTGGCAAGGCAAGGGTTAAGATAGTGTGCAGGCAGAGATGGTTCGCAGAGAGTCTGCAGTCACCGGTGCTGAGCAAGTTCCCTGAGAACGTAGCTCCTCTTTGTACAACATGGGAGCCGAGGTCACCAGGCACACCAAGACAAGGATGCAAATGAAGGACTCCAAGGCATGCACTAACTATTGGAAATTACTTTACTAACTCTAAGGTATTATTGGCCATTAACATGTAGTTTCTATTGGTCATTAACACCTATATTAATGGAACATGATTGGTATTTTATGTATGCAAATGAGGGATTCTAAGGTGCCTCAATGCACTCTGTACTAACTCAATGTAACTGCACTGTGTAATGAATTGACCTGTATGATCAGTATACAAGACAAGTTTTTCCACTGTATCTCGGTACAAGTGACAATAATAAACCAATACCAATTTTAATTGGTCAATATCTGTTTAAAAAGACAACCCTTTGTTGAAGTTTTAGAATAGCTTGGTGACAGGGGCTGGACTGTTTTCCTTGTGCACAAGTAAATAAAGTGTGATTGAGAAATGAATGCAAGTTGTCAGAGTGTGGTTGATATTGGTGACAACAACACAAGAGACTGCAGATGCTGAAATCTGCAACAAATGAGATGCTGGAGGAACTCAGCGGGTCAGGCAGCATCTATGGAGGGAAATGGACAGTCGATGATTCAGCTCGTGACCCTTCATCTGAACTGAAAGACAGTCAGTGTAACAAGGTGGAGGGGTGAAGCAAGAGCTAGCAGGTGATAGGTGGATCCAAGTGATGGGGTGGGCGGGGTGGTGGTTGATAGGCAGATGAGGGAGGGGAGAGTGGGAATGGTGCCAGAAACTGGGAGGAGATAGCTGGAAGTGATAAAGGGCTGAAGATGATGCCATCTAATGGGAGAGGAAAGTGGACCGTGGACCAAAGGGAGGGAGGTGGGGAGGGGAACCAATGGGAGGAGTGTGTGGGTGATGGGCAGGTGGAGCAGGGGAAAGAGACATGGTGCTGGGGGCCAGGTAAGAGGGGAAAGAAAAGGGACAGTGGGATTTGCAGCCAAGTAATTAAAAGCTGGTCAGTAACGTCTAAGGAAATGTTGTAATCTTTAATTAAAGCTGAAATTGGAAAGCAAGAAGATAGCTGCAAGGAGTCAGAATAGACCGGGTTTAACACAGCTGACTGGGAATTTTAAACTGAGAGCGAGGTCGAAAAGGAGTGGAAGCCAGAGTGCATTGGCTATTAGAAACCGGGAAACCTCACCTTGGAAAGGCAGTGGAGATGGAAACACTTCCCTTCACCTCACCTGGCCAAACCAGTCGTGATCTTTACACTGCTATCATCTCTCTTCCCAAAGTCAAAGTTGAGTTTATTGTCACCTGCACAAGTACACGAATGCACAGGTGCAATGGAAAAGGTACTTGCAGCAGCATCACAGGCACATAGCATCAGAGGCACAACGTTCAGAAGAAAAACATAAACTATACACAACTTTTACAAGAGAAAACAATTAGAACAAAAAAAACGAGTACATTGTAGTGCAAAGTGATCAGAGTGGTCATAATGTTGCTATGATGTAGTGATCAGAGTTGTGCTGGTTGGTTCAAGAACTGGATGGTTGAAGGGAAGTAGCTGTTCTTGAACCTAGTGGTGTGGGACTTCAGGCGTCTGTACCTCCTGCCCGTTGGTAGCTGTGATAAGATGGCATGGCCCAGATGGTGGGGATCTTTGATGATTGATGTTACTTTCTTGAGGCAGCGCCTCCTGTAGATACCACCGATGTTGGGGAGGGATGTGCCCAGGATGTATTGGGCTGAGTCCACTACTCACTGCAGCTTCTTTCATATTCGAATTGCTGCACCAGACCGTGATGCAATCAGTCAGGAAACTTTTGACAGTACCTCTATAGAAGTTTGTTAGGATGTTTGGTGACATGCTTAACCTCCTCAGAAAGTAAAGACACTGGCACACCTTCCTTGTGAATGCATCAATGTGCCAGGCCCAGGATAGGTTATCCAAACATACCTTTGCTCATTGCGGCCAAAAATTTCTATTTTAAATTCATCAGTCCACAGGACTTGTTTCCAAAATGCATCAGGCTTGTTTAGATGTTCCTTTGCAAACTTCTGACGCTGAATATTGTGGTGAGGACGCAGGAAAGTTTGGAGAACAAAGGGGGCAGAATTTCATGAAAAGAACACCTCTCCAACTGTTAAGCAGGGGGGTGGATTGATCATGCTTTGGGCTTGTGTTGCAGCCAGTGGCACAGGGAACATTTCACTGGTAGAGGGAAGAATGAATTCAATTAAATACTAGCAAATTCTGGAAGCAAACATCACACCATCTGTAAAAAGAAAGCCGAAGATGAAAAAAAGATCGCTTCTACAACAGGATAACAATCCTAAACACACCTCAAAATCCACAATAGACTACCTCAAGAGGCACAAGCTGAAGGTTTTGCCATGGCCGTCAGTCCCCTGACCTAAACATCATCGAATATCTGTGGATAGACCTCAAAAGAGCAGTGCATGCAAGACGGCCCAAGAATCTCACAGAACTACAAGACTTTGGCAAGGAAGAATGGGCGAAAATCCCCCAAACAAGAATTGAAAGACCCTTAGCTGGCCACAGAAAGTGTTTAAAAGCTGTGATACTTGCCAAAGGGGGTGTTACTAAGTACTGACCATGCAGGGTGCCCAAACTTTTGCTTTGGGCCCTTTTCCTTTTTTGTTATTTTGAAACTGCAAAAGATGGAAATAAAAAAGTAATCTTACTAAAAATATTAAAGAAATGTGTCATCTTTAACTTTATGCCTTTTGGAAATCAGGTCATCTTTTACTTGCTTAGCTATTCACAGTAACAGAAATTTTGACCATGGGTGCCCAAACTTTTGCATGCCACTGTAGGCTGCAGAAACCTCCAACATTCAGCGGACAGATTTGCCTTCCGGCATCTGTTCTCATGGACAAGAAAGCAAATAACTGTTGATGCTGGAGATTCTGAAATAAAAAGACGACATCTTAAAGGCAGTAATGTTGGGGCAACTGTGTGGATTCTGGGGACTTCATGCATTCGGCCCACATGCCAGCAGTCTCCCGAGGGAATGGAGCATCAAACCCATCAAAGGCCATGGACTCAAGTACAAATGTACAACTAGTAAATTGGTGGTCAACTCAAAGTGACAACTTAATTCAACAGAAGCAGGAAGTGAAAAAAGTATCTTGGATTGAACAGATTCTTCTGCACTGCTAGACCACTAGAAGCTGGCTGGGGGCCAGAGAGAAGGGATTGCTAATGACAAGGATGGTATTCCCCAGACTTCCTCTACCATCATAGACCACTGGTAAAACAATGGCTCCTGGGATTATTTTCAGTTGTGGTGGACAATGGTCACATAAGGCAATGGTGCTAAGACCAGGAAAGGTAACAGTGCATCTTCGGAGCAACAGAGCCATATCATTGCCCTACACAACTTGCAGGTTCTTGGAAGAACTCATCTTTATAAGCATCTGCCCAGAGCCAGTCACTCCCCCAGGACCCTAATGCAGCTGCTGTGAATGAATCCTGGCCATGACAGCAGACACAAAGCTGGGTCTCACTGCAGTCTCCAGACTAAGCCACTTCCATGGCTTATGTTATCATGCAGAAATATGGACTAACTCACAAGCTGTGCACACTACCATTATGGGCCAAACTGCTCCAGACATTGTACAGAACAGAAGGATGAGGTTCTACTTACGTGCCAAGGTCAGAACACCGAGAATACTTAACAAGTCCTGTTGAGCGGTATCCTTGCACCGACAATTTTCAACATCTACGTGAGTGACCTGTCCAACACAACATTCCACATATTACTTATACCACACAGGCAAGGTGTTCCCAGTATGTTGAGATCACAGTAATCTCTGACCTGTCAACTATAGCTGCATATTTTTGCAATTGCAGATACAATCAAACCCAGACTCTTAAATAATCGAATGCTGCACTAAGCCCTCCTCTCGCAAGTTCCACGAACCCTCTTTGAAAGGGCTTTTAAGGATTGCTCCTGCAATCCTCCTCCCTTACTCTCCATTTCCACATATGAACAAGCCAACCTAATAATGTTCAGTTGATTGTTATTAAAAAATTAGCAACATGCTTTATAGAATATAGAGCACGTTATGTTCTTTAATGCATGCTGCTGAGTTCTTAATAACAATATCAACTGAAGAATGAACAAGAGAAAGAATTAACGATGTTATGGTCTGATCCAAGAAGTTGGTGTCATCAGTACTTTATGTAGAACATGACAATTCTTGAAGGTAGACAGCCTATTTTGTGTCATTTTTACTTTGTACATTCTGAAAGACTCCTAATATTTTAGAGTCATGGTCTCAAGCATAAAACTAAACTCCAAACAAGGAGAGAGATTTCCTCCCTTGGTTCATTATTGCCCTCTTGATGTTTCTGGGCTCAGGTACCATACAAAAGACTTGAGCACAAAATCATCCGAGTCCAGATGAAAGATCGACTGTCCATTTCCCTCCATAGATGCTGCCTGACCCACTGAGTTCTTCCAGTGCTTTGTGTGTGGCTCCAGCTTCCAGCACCTGCAGTCTCTTGTGTCTCTGTGAGCATGAAATATTGCCTGTCATGTCAGTGCAGTGCTGAGAGAGTATTGAACTATTAGTGTTTTCCACTCAGTATGGGACTATTTAAGTACTTAATTAATCTTCAGCTATTGTCTCTGATATACTACTATTCATTTATTTCATTGCTATTCAAATCACAGCACCAAAGACCCTGGTTTGATCCTGACCCCTGGTGCCGTCTGTGCAGAATTCATTCACTCTCCCTGTGACCATATGGGGGCATAAGGTTCTCTGGTTTCCTCCTGCATTCCGAAGACATGCTGTTAGGTTGGTTGTCTACTGCAAAAAATTACCTCTTAGTTTAATTAATGGTAAAAGAATCAAAAGAGGAGTTGATGGGCTTGTGAGAGAGAATAAGTTGAAGAGCTCCAGAGAAATACGGAGAGGGAGAATGGGACTGACCTGTTGGGAGCCGGTATAGACCCAATGGGCCAAGTTGTCAGGACTGTAGAGGAGGTTTGACCCAAAAGCAGAGCAGCAGAGATGATTTAGCAGTGAATGATGGCTTTAAAAATAGACCACAAACTAACAAGCCACAAGGGGCCCCAAAACAGGGGAGAACAGAAACAAAACACTGCAGACAACAAGGTAACCTCAGGCAGGGAGAGAGAAGCTAGGAGCAACTGGGTTGGGACCAACTGGTTCAATGAGTGAACAAGGACTATGGGTGAGAACTGGGGTTAAATAGGCTGCAGGAGATGAGTCTGGAACAAGCAGCAGGTGAATCCTATTAGCTGGGTGGAGGCTGGGAGATGCCTGCATGTACAGGCTGGGAGGTGTCCGTGGGACTATGTCTGACACAAATAGCCCATTGTGTGTGGTAATAATTAAGTTTAAGTAAGTTCGATGAACGTCAATAGAGTCATGGTTCTATCATTCCTACAGTGACCATCCTTCAACAAGTACCTGCCTGGCAAAGAAGCACTGAAGTTGCGAAAGGCGCTATATAAATGCAAGCCCTTTTACTCATGGTAAGAGTTTATTTTTTGTAATGGACTTGCTCAGCTCATTGCTTACCACTAATTTTCGATTTTTCCTGGCAGGTTCTTTTGTTGCCTTGGAAACAAGTTTGATTCCAATAACTTAACTTTTTGAAATGAGGTGCAGACTTAATCAATGATATATTGGAGGAATTTTCTCTCAGTATCCTCCTGACCATGCCCATTATCTTTCCTTTGATGATTTAATTTTGTTTTTTTTTCTAAAACATCCATGCATAATCTTATTTCATTTAAATAACTGGATCATTGCTTTGAAATGTTGCCTCCAGAAATGACTCCCTTTACGCTTTACCTTCCTTCCACTACTGACATGATCTATTCCACTATGAAACAAACAGTTTATTTATTTTCTCAATTAGATTTACATCGACTGTACTGAAGTCAGATGTTTTCTGCAAGGTTTAGTTGTGCTTGCAACCAGCAGATAAATCAGAATTTAGTTAAGTGGTCTTGCTTGCATGTGTTTTGCCACAGATATTGATGTTGGAAGTCAATAGATCTTGTCAGGGTTATACAGAACTATCTTTGAAAGGGCAGGAAACCTGAATTTCATCCTTTTGTTCCTTACCATGTTTTCTTCCAATTGAGAGGTAGTCGAGGGAAAACAATAACACGATGTAGAATAAAGTGTTATAGTTACTGAGAAAGTGCAATGCAGGTAGACAATAAATTGCAAGGCCATAATGAGGTAGATTCTGAGGCCAGGAGTCCGTCTTATCGTAGTCAGCGACCATTCAATGGTCTTATAACAGCAGAAGAGAAGCTGTCCTTGAGCCTGGAGGTACGTGCTTTCAGGTTTTTGTATCTTCTGCCCAATGGGAGGGGAGAAGAGAGAATGTCCGGGGTGGGTGGGGTCTTTGATTATGTTGGCTGCTTTACTGAGGCAGTGAGAAGTGTAGACAGAGTCCATGGAGGGGAGGCTGGTTTGGTGAGATGTGCTGAGCTGTGTCCACAACTCTCTGTGGTTTCCTGCGGTCACAGGCAGAGCTGTTGCTGTACAAAGCAGTGATACATCCAGATGGATGCATCATAGAAAGCATCCTATAAGAACTGGTGAGGGTCAAAGGGGACATGCCAAATTTCCTTAGCCTCCTGAGGAAGTAGCTGGTGTGCTTTGTTGGCTGTGGCATCGACGTGTTTGGACCAGGGAAGGCTATTGTGATGTTCACTCCTAGGAACTTGAAGCTCTCAACCCTCTTGACCTCAGCGCCGTTGACATAAACAGGAGCATGTGCACCGCCCCCCTTCCTGAAGTCACTGATCTGTATGGACGGCATGCAAAACAATGTTTTTTTCACTGCACCTTGGTACATATGACAATAATAAACCAATTTGCCAATTTAATCACCAGTTGGATCGAAGCAATTTAATAACACTTTGCCATAATAAAATGCAAATTGAACAAGGAAATGGGAGTCCTTTTAAACTGCCTGCTAAATATGGGTGATTTCTCTAATTGTTATTCCATGGAAAACTGCCAGTGAGTTCAGAGGAGTTATGTTTTTTCTTGAGTTGTTTGTTGGCTGAAGCACATTTACAGCATTGCAGCAATTTCTACCTGATTAATCCTGTTTTTTTCAAAATAAATCCTTCACTCCTCTCACATCGGTGGTCTAGCTTCAAAATCCAGCCTGCCTCGGGAAAAGCAGGCAACATATAAAGGACCCCTCCCACCCCAATCATTCCCTCTTCTCCCCTGTCCCGCCGGGCAGAAGATACAAAAGCCTGAGAGCACGAACCACCAGGGTGAAGGACAGCTTCTATCCCGCTGTTATCAGACTCTTGAACGGACCTCTCATAAGTCAATTGTGGACTCATGATCTCCCAGTCTACCTCGCTGCAGGCCTTGCACTTTATTTTTTTACCTGCACTGCACTTTCTCTGCAGTTGCTACACTATATTCTGCATTCTGTTTTCCTTTTTACCACCTTGATGTGCTTATGTATGGCATGATCTATCTAGATGGGATGCTAACAAAAGCTTTTCACTGTGTCTTGGTACATGTGACAATAATATACCAATACCAATACCAGTCACCTCTTTCTTTGTATTAAGGTTTTACTTATTGATTGGCAATGGTGGAAGGGTGGGTTTGGTGCAGGGGAAGGTTATGGATCCAGGGAAGGATGGGTGATGAGAAGACCAGTGGGAGGGAATGGGAGAGAGTCTACCCTGCCAGTAGATTTGCCATGGAGTCAAGCAGCATCGAAACAGGCCCTTCAGACCACCATATCCATGCTGACCTTGTACCCATCTCTACTCATCCCATCTATACTGATCCCATTTACCTGTATTTGGTCTGTAGATATGGAGGATTTTGCAGAGGCAGAATTAGTGGTATCTCCAGTTCTTTGAAGTGCCTGCTGTAGCTAATCCAGGTCTCTGAAGCCTACAGGAGACTGGGGAGCTTGCTGCCTGCTAGACTACAGGTGGTTAAGAAACTGGAGCAGGATGCAGTCCTTACTAGCGTCAAGACTCCTCTGCCAGTCAATATAATCAGAGCTGATTTTCCTGCCTGTTCTCCATAGTCCTTTTCTCCCCTGTAGATCAATAAACTAACTACCTGGTCTTTGAATAGATTCAATGATTCTCCTCCACAGGTCTCTGAGATAGATCAGTTCAAATATTCACAACCCTCCAAGGGAAAAATTCCCTCCTCATTTCCGTATAAGCTAATCCCTTATTCTGAAACCAAGCCCTTCGTTTCTAGACACCCACCCCATGAAGGGGAACGTCTTCTCAGACCACCCTGCCAAAAGCCCCCCTGAGAATCTTAGATGTCTTGATAAGGTCACCTCTCACTTTTTTCTAAACTCCAATGAGTATAAACTCAACCATTCCCAACAAAGCAATCCCTGCACCCCAGAAATCAACCTAGTGAACATGAAGTAAAACAGCAGGTGGCTGGGTGGTGTTGGGGTGGCATAAACAACAGAATAGACCACCTAGCTATTGCTGAGCACTGAGGTTTAATATTTCAAATTAATGCATAAAATTATTGCAGGTTTTTCTTGTCATTTTTGAATATGTATGCCATTATTACAAAAAAATTCAATTTACACAAAGTGCAATTCACATTATAATGAAATTATCATGAATCATAAAATGATCATTGAAGTAATTACACGCTGGTTTCATACTGATATTGTGCAAGGAGAGTTAAAATAGTGAAACTGCAACAGCAAAAAAAAACAATTTTTGGCTATTTAGCTTCTGATAAATTTAGCTTTGAATGCAAAGCAGAATAATTTTTTGTTTCCATTCCTTCATCCTGATTGTATTTTTGTGAGAAATATTTTGCTTTATGCTGTCCTTTGTCAAATGCTGCTTGTTGATACAGACTTTTATTTGTATGTGCGCACTTAAGAATTAATGTTTAATTTCCATTAACCTCTGTACAGATACTTTTCAATATACCAGTGCAATGCACAGGGAAATGTGCTCCTTCAGGCGGTGCTAATTTGTAGAAATTTTATCTGAAAACTCAAACCTCGCAGTGATTTCTTTTGAAAATAGATGTAGAATTATCTTGTGCTCCTGTATGACAGTTGGGGGGAATGGAGTATCCGGAACAATTTATTCAATAGCTCTGTCTGTATTGTTAACAGGCTGGAAACAGCAAGAATTGAACTCAACACTGAATATATATGACCATAAATTGGATTGTGCTATATTGTCTTACTAGTGCATTATGCAACTTGATATAAAATAACAGGGTTGTTGTCATGGGAGATTTCAACTTACCTAATATTGTTTGGCATCTCCTTAGTGTAAAGGGGATAGATGGGGCGGAGTTTGTTAGGCGTGTACAGGAAGGATTCCTGACACAGTATGTGGACAGGCCGACCAGAGGAGAGGCCATACTGGATCTGGTACGAGGCAATGAGCCTAATCAGGTTTCAGACCACTTGGTGGGAGAGCATTTTGGAGATAGGGACCATAACTCCTTGACCTTTACCATAGCCTTGGAGAGGGACAGGAACAGATGATATGGGAAAGTATTTAACTGGGGGAGGAGGAATTATGATGCTATTAGACAGGAAATTGGGAGCGTAAATTTGTCCCATTGAGGCAGTGTAAGGATGGTAGAGTGAAGGAACTGTGGTTGACATGAGATGTGGAATATCTTGTCAATAGGAAGAAAGAAGCTTACTTGAGGTTTAGAAAGCATGGATCAGACAGGGCTCTGGAGAGTTACAAGGCAGCCAGGAGGAAACTTAAGAATGGACTTGGGAGAGCTAGAAGGGGTCATAAGAGGGCCTTGGTGAGTAGGATCAAGGAAAACCCCAAGGCGTTCCACACATGTGAAGAATAAGAGGATGACGAGAGTGAGGGTAGGACTGATCAGGGATAAAAGAGGAAGCATGTGCCTGGAGTCGGAAGAGGTAGGGGAGGTCCTTATTGAATACTTTGCTTCAGTATTCTCCACAGAGAGAGACCTTGACGTTTGTGAGGACGGTGTACAACAGCTGATACGCTAGAGCATGTGGACGTGAGGAAAGAGGATGTGCTGGAACTTTTGAAAAAGATTAGGATAGATAAGTCACCGGGGCCAGATGGGATATATCCAAGGTTATTATGGGAAGCTAGGGGAGAGAGTACTGTACCTTTGGCTACGATCTTTGCATCCTCACTGGCCACAGGAGTAGTGCCAGATGATTGGAGGGTGGCAAATGTTGTTCCTTTGTTTAAGAAAGGGAGTAGGGATAACCCTGGGAATTACAGGCCAGTGATTCTTACTTCAGTGGTGGGCAAATTACTGGAGAAGATTCTTAGAGACAGGATTTATAGGCACTTAGAGAAGCATAGGCTGATTAGGGACAGTCAGCATGGCTTTGTGAGGGGCAGGTTGTGCCTCACGAGCCTGATTTGAGGATGTGACAAAGCACATTGATGAAGGTAGAGTAGTGGATGTGGTGTACATGGATTTTAGTAAGGTGCTTGATAAGGTTCCTCATGGAAGGCTCATTCAGAAAGTCAGGAGGCGTGGGATCCAGGGAAACTTGGCTGTGTGGATTCAGAATTGGCTCACCCATAGAAGACAGGGTGGTGGTAGATGGAGCGTATTCTGCCTGGAGGTCGGTGACCAGTGGTGTTCCGTGGGGATCTGTTCTGGGCCCCCTGTTCTTTGTGATTTTTATGAATGACTTGGATGAGGATGTGGAAGGATGGGTTAGTAAGTTTGCTGATGATACAAAGGTTGGTGGTGTTGTGGATAGTGTAGAAGGTTGCTGTAGATTACAACAGGATATTGATGGAATGCAGAGCTGGGCTGAGAAGTTAACATTAACTTTAAATTACATGACATTTGCAGCATGAAAACACTAAGCTCAGATGGTGATATTTATGCTTCACAAGTCTCTTTATTTTGGTTGGGTAATTTTTCAGAATGTGAGCATCACTGACAAAGCCAGCATTTGCTTCCCACCCCCAATGCCCCTGCTTGAACTATATCAGTCCCTGTGAAGGTAGTCCCATGGTTGGGGAGGCATTCTGGGATTATACCTGGTGACAATGAAGGGAAGGGTTTTGAGTGGGTTTTCTCGGGACCTCTGGTTTCCTCCCACGTCCCAAAAACATACAGGTTTGTAGGTAAATCCGCCACCGTAAGTTGCCCCTTGTGTGTAGATGAGTGGTAGGATCTGGAGGGAGTTGAAGGGACTGTGGGGATCTTGATCAGCTAGGTAAGTGGACTCAGTGTTGGCAAATGGCTTTCAATTCGGATAAGTGCAAGGTGTGGCACTTTGGGAAGTCAAACCAGGGCAGGACTTGTACAGTGAACGGCAGGGCCCTGGGGAGTGTTGTGGAATAGAGGGACCTAGGAGTACAAGTACACGGTTCCCTGGAAGGGACATCACAGGTAGACAGGGTGGTGAAGAAGGCGTTTGGCATGCTGAACTTTGTTGGTGAGGGCAGTGAGTATAAGAGTCGGGATGTTATGCCACAGTTGTACAAGGATTTGGTGAGACCACACTTGGAGTATTGTGTCACTCGGTTATAGGAAGGATGTCATAAAGCTGGAAAAAATGCAAAGAAAATCTATGAGTATGTTGCCAGGACTCGAGGGCTCGAGTTATAGGGAGAGGTTGGGCAGGCAAGGACTTTATTCCTTGGAGTATAAGAGACTGAGGTGTATAGAGGTGTATAACATTATGAAGGGCATAGATGGGGTGAAGCAGAGAGTCTTTTTTCCAGGGAAACGGAATGAAAAACTAGAGGGCATAGGTTTAAGATGAGAGGTGAAAGGTTTAAAAGGGACCTCAGAGGCAACTTGTTCACACAGAGGGTGGTGCGTATATGGAATGAGCTGCCAGAGGAAGTGGTTGAGGCAGGTAAAATTACGACATTTAAAAGACATTTGGATAAGTACATGGATAGGAGAGGTTTACAGGTATATGGGCTAAATGCAGACAAATGGGACTAGCTTGGTCGACGTGGACGAGTTGGGCTGAAGGTTCTGTTTCCATGCTATATCTCTCGATGAATCAATGACTCAAGGACTGGCAATAGCTTTCAAGTCAGGAGGGCGTGTGCCTTGGAGCGGAACCCCAGGGAGTGACGTCCCCACGCATCTGCTGCTCCTGTCCTTCTTAGCAGCAGAGGTTGTGGGTTGGGGAGGTGCTACTGGAGTAGCCTGGATGAGCAGCCGCAGCGCACCTTGTCGATATTACACCCTGCAGCCACTGTGCATCAGCGGTGGAGGGAGTGAAGGTCCGGGATGGTGGATCAGATGTCACTCAAGAGGGCTGCTTTTTCACAGGTGGTGTCGAGTTTTTTTAATGTTGTTGGCAACGCACTTATCCAGGCAAGTCAGAAGCATTTCATCACACGGGCTGGGAGATTCGGCATGTTGATTGGGCTGGGAGTGACTTTCCTGTGTCTGAATAGGTCAATTCCAGGTTGTTGGTCCAATTACATTTCCTTCTCCATTTCTACATGGTGGATATGGTGCAACTGAGTGGCTGGTGAACATGCCATCTCCGTTACATTGTGTGAAACAAGATGGCTAACTTGTGCACGGCAAGCTCCCAGAAAGAATAAGGTGAAAATGTCCTGACAATCTGAATTTTAGTGATCCTGATCCAAGGATAAATATTGGTCCAGACTCCAGGGATAAGTCCCCTGCTCTCTTCTTCAAAGGAGCACCTCGGAATCTTGCCAGGTAGACTGTGCCTCAGTGTAAAGTTCAGACTAAAGATGGAGGCCCATGTGGTCCATAAGTAACACCGACAGCGGGGTCAACAGAATGTGCAGGAATTACTCAGCAGGTCAGGCCAATAGAGGGGAATGGAGTTAACGTTTCAGGTCAACGACCTTTCGTCAGGACTAGTTCAACACAAGGCACCTGCACCTCCTACATCTCTACATCGGTGAGACCCGACGCAGATTGGGTGACCGCTTCATCGAGCACCTTCGTTCCGTTTGCCGCAACAGCAGCAAACCTCCTGGTGGCCACCCACTTCAATTCCACATCCCACTCCCACACTGACATGTCTATCCACGGCCTCCTCTGCTGCCACGTTGAAGCCAGGCGCAGGTTGGAGGAACAACACCTCATATTCCACCTTGGGAGTCTCCAACCTGATGGCATCAACATCGATTTCTCTAACTTCCGGTAAACCCTCCCCTCTGTTTTCCCTTTTCCCCCCTCCTTTTGTTCTCCCTCAGTCCTGTGGCCCCCCTCACCCCTTTTCTTTCCCCTCCCCTGCCCTCACGACCTGCCCATCACCTCCCTCTGGTTCCCCACCTCCTTCCCTTTATTCCATGGTCAACTGTCCTCTCCTATCGGATTCCTTCTTCTTCAGCCCTTTGCCTCTTCCACCTCTCACCTCCCAGCTTCTCACATCACACCCCTCTCCCCCATCCACCTACCTTCCCCCTCTCCCCCTGCCAGCCTGTGTTCCT
Source organism: Pristis pectinata (assembly GCF_009764475.1). Classification (NCBI taxonomy): domain Eukaryota; kingdom Metazoa; phylum Chordata; class Chondrichthyes; order Rhinopristiformes; family Pristidae; genus Pristis; species Pristis pectinata. Next base: position 14,728,135 of record NC_067409.1, on the reverse strand, counting down.
CCCCCTCCCTGACCTTTTTATTCTGGCTTCTGCCCTCTTCCTTTCCAGTCCTGATGAAGGGTCTCGACCCGAAATGTCGACTGTTTATTTCCCTCCATAGATGCTGCCTGACCCGCTGACTTCCTCCAGCATTTTGTGTGTGTTGCACCTTTATGGGAATGTATTTTTGACAGTTCATTGTGTGCTGAGGGAGCATTTAGATTTAGAGCAAAGTGCATTAGAAGTGTACAGTTAATTATCCTATAACATAGGAGGAGGCCAGTTCAGCCCAGCCATTCTAAACCGACACACTAAGCAATCACACTCCTCCACTAACTGTAAACTATTCTCTCCACCTTCCCATCAATTCTCCCCAGACTCTCCCACTACTAGGAGCAATTTACAGTGCACAATTAATCTACAACCCCCACATCTTTGGGATGTGGGAGGAAACCAGAGCACACGGAGGAAATCCAGGTGGTCATAGAGAGAACGTGCTAACTCTACACAGACAGCGCCGGAGGCCAGGTTTGAACCCAGCTTACTGGGCTGGTGAGGCGGTGGCTGCACTTGCTGTGCCGCTGTGCAGTTTGGCAGATGGAGAGGATAATCCACCTCAGATAAAAATGGACTGGATATTGAGTCTAATGACCTGGGTTGTTGCTGGCTGCTCCCAAAGTTGGAGGATGTTGCTTGTGTAGTGGTTAGTGTGACGCTATTACAGCACTGGCAACCTGGGTTCAATTCCGGCCACTGTCTGTAAGGAGTTTGTACGTTCTCCCCGTGTCTGCGTGGGTTTCTTCTGGGTGCTCCGGTTTCTTCCCACATTCCAAAGACGTACAGGTTAGGAGCTGTGGGCATGCTGTGTTGGCGACGGAAGAGTGGTGTTATTTGCGGGCTGCCCCCAGCACATTCTCAGGATCGCAAAAAGACACATTTCACTGTGTGTTCCAATGTACGTGTGACTAATAAATAGATATCTATTTTATCTTAGTCCTGCTGTTGTGATTTTAACACTCGTCTGTAAATGTGCCTGATTTAGTTCCAACGTCATATTGAGTTCCCATGTGACTTGTGGATACTATTCATGGCTCACTTGATCCCATTTGCTTTTATCTTCAGCTGCTGATTTTGAAGTTGGCACTTCAAGCAGGCTGAGAACATGGCATTGAATCTGAGAGTATTGGGAATAAACTTCCTGCTTCTGTGAGGGAACTTATTTCAGCACAGCTGGAAGTTCAGACCTCTTGGCACTCTTTACCAACTGCGAAGGCTCACACTGGCTTGATCAAAGCTGCTTGCAGGGTTATATATTGGTTTTAAACTTCTCATGGTACTTCTGGGGTTAATGCAGGAGTCACAGGTAATTCCTCCGACAGGGAAGCTCTCTGCTGCCCTCCAGTGCCTCCCAGTGGTATTTTAACTTCCCTATAAATCCAAAATGAAAAGTAGCAGATTATAAGAGTCAGAATCAGAATCAGATTTGTTATCACTTATAATTTGCAAAATTTGTTGTTTTGTGGCAGCAGTACAGTGTAAAGACATAAAATTACTATAAACGTACCATGAGAAGTTTAGAACCAATATATAACCCTGCAAGCAGCTTTGATCAAGCCAGTGTGAGCCTTCGCAGCTGGTAAAGAGTGCCAAGAGGTCTGAACTTCCAGCTGTGCTGAAATAAGTTCCCTCACAGAAGCAGGAAGTTTATTCCCAATACTATAAAATTGTGAGAGGCGTAGACAGAGTGGACAGCCAGCACCTTTTCCCCAGGGCGGCAATGGCCAATACCAGAGGACGTCTGCTTAAGGTGAGTGGAGGAAAGCTTAGGGAAGATGTCAGAGGTAGGTTCTTTACACAGAGAGCAGTTGGTGCCTGGAACGCACTGCCAGGGGTGGTCGTAGAGGTAGATACGATAGGGACATTTAAGAGATTCTTAAATAGGCACAGGGATGTAAGAAAAATGGAGGGTTATGGGCTGTGTAGGAGGGAAGGGTTAGATTGATCATGGGGTAGGTGTTTATATAGTTTGGCACATCATGGGGCCTGTACTGTGCTGTACTGTTTTTGTAAATTACAAAAATAAATAAATAGTGCAATAAAAAAGGAATAAATAAAAAATGAAAACATATGAAATAGGAGCAGGAACAGGCTATTTGGCCTTTGGGTTTGCTCCTCCATTTGATGCCAGATCTAATACAAGCCTCAGTTCTATTCTCTGTCTGGTTGCTATTTACCTGAGGCTCTTCTATAAAATTTTGACCTTGCAGAGTAAAACAGCACGGAAACAGGCCCTTTGGCCCAACTTGTCCATGCCAACCAAGCTGCCCATCTAAACTAGTCCCATTTGCTCGCTTATAAGGGATACAATGACTCCACCTCCACCTCTGACTGGGCTTGAGAAGTCCAAAGCTTTATGACTCTCTAAGAGAAGAGTCTTCATCTTCATGTTTACTGGGTGAACCCCTCCTTATTCTGTAACTGTGTCCCTAGTTCTCGGTTCCCTAGTTCACACACCACTCATAGTTCACCTGGAGATGGGCCAGTTGGCCCAACGAGCTGACACTGGTGTTTATACTCCACCTGAGCCTCTGCTCACTCTAATTAATCAGTGGGAAGATCACCAAGTCAGTGAAAGACGCACTTTGCTCTGCCCGAATCTTGTTGGTTTTCCAGTGTAGCGAGATGTCCATAAGGGAATGCTGCTGACTGACACATTCCGGGGGGCAGGAGTACATGCTGAGGGATGCACTGAAGCTCGGTGCAGCCAGTGAAAAGGCTTTGTGGGGAAGGATTGCAGTCTAGGGCCCTGCATGCTTCAGGAAGAGGAAGGGCGGTGAACATGCACCAGCCTACATTGGGGGATCGGCGGTGGAGAGAGTCAGCAGCTTTAAATTCCTGGACGTTAACATATCGGATGACCTGTTCTGGGCCCAGCACATAGATTTAATCACAAAGAAGGCGTGACAGTGTCTTTACTTTCTTAGAGGGTTAAGGAGGTTCAGCATGCCACCGAACACTCTAACAAACTTCTGCAGATGTACTGTTGAAAGTATCCTGACTGGTTACATCATGGTTCACTACGGCAATTCGAATGTGCAGGAACGTAAGAAGCTGCAGAGAGTAGTGGATTCAGCCCAATACATCATGGGCACATCCCTCCCCACCATTGGTAGTATCTAAAGGAGACGCTACCTCAAGAAGGCAACATCTATCATCAAAGATTCCCATTATCCGGGCCATGTCATCTTCTCGCAGCTACCATCAGGCAGAAGGCACAGAAGACCAAAGTCCCACATCACCAGGTTCAAGAACAGCTACTTCCCTTTAACCATTAGGTGAAACCAACTGGTGCAAACATAATCATTGCAATATAGCAACACTATGACAACTTTGATCACTTTGCACTACAATGGACTTGAATGGACAGAAAAGATTCACAAGGAGTAGATTTGAGGGCTTGAACTATAAGGAGAGATTTCATAGGATGGCTCTGTTCTCCCTGGAGTGAAGGAGGCTGAGAGGTGAGACGACAGAGGTGTATAAAATTATAAGAGGCAGAGATAGAGTAGATAGCCAGTGTCCATTTCCCATGGCAGGGGTGTCTAAAACAAGGAGGGCATAAGTTTCGGGTGAGAGGGAGGAGATCTGAGGGCTAAATATTTTACACAAAGACTAGTCGATCACCGGAATGAACTGCTAGAGGCGGGAACAGTAACAACATTTAAGAGGCATCTGGACAGGTACTTGAATGAGCAGGGCAGAGAGGGAGGTGGAATTAATGCAGGTGTGGGATTACTATAGGCAGGCACGATAGCTGGCATAAAGCAGTGGGCCGCAGGGCCTGTTTCTATGCTGTACAACTCTATGACACCTCTCCCCACTCTCCAATCAGTGGTAGGAGTGAAGCTGGCAGGCCAGTCAATGGCAAGTTCAGATTATTTCTGCAGCCAGCAGGTAGAAGGGATGTAGATTTGGTCTGTTGCTTTAAATGGTCTGTGAGACTCTGTGAGACTCTGTCCCTCCTGCACCACTTCACTGGAGCCACAGTAAGCGCTGAACAGCAATCTTTGCAAAGTTCAGCCGTCCTTTAATATAATGAAGAGAAATGGTCCTCTGCCAAGGAATACAACTGTCCAAGCAGTGCCACTTAGAATTTGGAACAAGTTATTTTTCACAGCAGCAAATGTATTGGCTTATTATTGTCACTTGTACCGAGGTACAGTGAAAAACTTGACTTGCATACCATTCGTACAGGTCAATTCATTACACAGTGCATTGAGGTAGTACAGGGTAAAAATAATCACAGAATACAGAGTAAAGTGTCACAACTACAGAGAAAGTGCAGTGCAGGTAGGCAATAAGGTGCGAGGTCATAACAAGGTAGATTGGGAGGTCAAGAGTCCATCTCATCGTATAAGGGAACCGTTCAATAGTCTTATCACAGTGGGATAGAAGCTGTATTTGAGCCTGGTGGTACGTGCCCTCAGGCTCCTGTATCTTCTGCCTCATGGAAGAGGAGAGAAGAGAGAATGACCCGGGTGGGTGGGGTCTTTGATCATGCTGGCTGCTTCACCAAGACAGCAAGAGGTATAGACGGAGTCCATGGAGGGGAGGCTAGTTTCTTGCGGTCCAGGGCAGAGCAGTTGCCATACCAAGCCGTGATGCATCCTGATAGGATGCTTTCTATGGTGCATCGATAAAAATTGGTGAGTGTCAAAGGGGATATGCCAAATTTCTTTAGCCTCCTGAGGAAGTAGAGGCGCTGCTGAGCTTTCTTGGCCGTGGCTTCTACGTGTCTCTAACATTCCACTACTGTAATCACTTGCAGGCTTTTGATGTTTAAAACACCAACCCCTGAAACCAATTAGAATTCTGGGTGCTCAGGAATAAAGGCAACAAAAAAAATAGGAGCAACACACACAAAATTCTGGAGGGACTCAGCAGGTCAGGCAGCACCTGTGGAGAGAAATGAACAGTCGACGTTACGGGCCGAGACCCTTCACCAGGACTGGAAAGGAAGAGGGCAGAAGCCAGAATAAAATGGGTAGGGGGAGGAGCATGAGCTGGCAGGTGACAGGTGAGCCCAGGTGAGAGGGGGAAGGTAGGTAGGTGGGGCTAAAAGGGAGTGATGTGAGAAGCTGGGAGGTGATGGGTGGAAGAGGCAAAGGGCTGAAGAAGAAGGAATCCGATAGGAGAGGACAGTAGACCAGGGAATAAAGGGAAGGAGGTGGGCAGGTCATGAGGGTGGGGGAGGGGAAAGAAAGGGACTGAATGGGCCACAGTAACGGGGGGTGGAGGCAAACAGAGGGGAGGGGTTACCAGAAGTTAGAGAAATCGATGTTGATGCCGTCAGGTTGGAGACTATCAAGGCAGAATATGAGGTGTTGTTCCTCTATTCTGTGTCTAGCCTCAATGTGGCAGTAGAGGAGGCCGTGGATAGACATGTCAGTGTGTGAATGGGAAGTGAAATTAAAATGGCTGGCCACCGGGTGATCCTGGCTGTTGTGGCGGACAGAGCAAAGGTGCTCGATGAAGGGGTCAGCCAATCTGTGTCGGGTCTCCCTGATGTAGAGGAGGCCGCACCAGGAGCACCGGATGCAATAAATGACACCCTTGGACTCGCAGGTGAAGCGCTGCCTCACCTGGAAGGACGGTCTGGGGCCCTGAATTGTGGTGAGGGAGGAGGTGTAGGGGAAGGTGTGACACTTAGCACGTTTGCAGGGATGATTTACTTTCAATTCTCAGGCATTTGTTTTTATTTGAAAGGTTGATCTAACTGCAGCTTGTGGCAAATTGAGATTGCTGATCTTCTTCCATCAGTGATGAGACAGGCTGCTTAATAAATGCCAAAAAACAAACTGCTGGAGGAACTCAGGGGGTCAGGCAGCATCTGTGGAGGGAAATGGACTGTTGCCGTTTCAGGCCAAGACTCTTTTTGAACTACCTCGACGTACTTATGTATGGAATGACCTGTCTTGATGGCACGCAAACAAAAGCTGTTCATTGTATCTTGGTACATGTGACAATAACAAATCAATTACCAATTATCTACGGTAGTGTAGCAGTTAGCGTAACGCTTTACAACGCCAGCGACCTGGTTTCATTTCCAGCCGCTGTCTGTAAGGAGTTTGTAATTTCTCCCCGTGTCTGCGTGGGTTTCCTCCGGGTGCTCCAGTTTCCTCCCACATTCCAAAGACGTACGGGTTAGGAGGTTGTGGGCATGTTATGTTGGCGCCAGAAGCGTGGCGACACTTACGGGCTGCCCCCAGAACATTCTACGCAAAAAGTGCATTTCACTGTGTGTTTCGATGTACATGTGACTAATAAAGATATCTTATTTTATCTTTTAAGTGCTCCATTCAAAGCAGTGTCCAAGGTTCAGTGGTAAATTCATTCAGAGGCAGGGCCATACTATCACTGCCCAGTGCTCAGAAACCTCGGATCCAATTGCTTTGCAGAATCTTTGTGTTCTCCTCACAACTTGCTAACACTCCTATTTTTGTATCATCAGCAAATCTGACTGGAGTACACTCAATCCCTTCATCCAAGTCATTAATATAGTCTGGAAATAGCTGGACTTCCACTAATTACTCATTGCCAATCTGGAGGCCTGTGACCAGGGTCAGTGCTGGGCCCATTGTTACTTGACATCTATATCAACAATTTGGATGAGAAGGTACGAGGCATGTTTATTAAGATCGCAGAGGACACTAAAATAGGTGGTGTAGTAAACAGTGAAGGTGGTTATCAAGAATTACAGAGGAACCTTCCTCATCTGGGTAAGTGGGCCGAGGAATGGCAAACGAGTTTATTTCAGATAAGTGCGAGGTGTTGCATTTTGGGAAGACCTAACAGGGAAGGACTTTCACAGTGAACAATAGGGCCCTGGCATTGTTGTAGAACAGAGAAAAATAGGAGTACAGGAATATAGTTCCTTGAAAGTGGTGTCACAGGGTAGACAGGATGGTGAAGAAGGCACTTGGCACGCTGACCTTCATCACTCAGGGTACTGAGTATAGAAGTTGGGATGTTACGTTGCAGTTGTACAAGACGTTGGTGAGGCCGCATTTGGAATATTGTGTTCAGTTTTCATCACCCTGCTATAGGAAGGATGGCATTAAGCTGGAAAGAGTGCAGGGGAGATTTACAAGAATGTTGCCAGGACAAGGGACTGTGTTATAGAGAAAGGTTAAGCAGGCTAGGACTTTATTCAATGGAGCATAGGAAACTGAGGGGTGATCTCACAGAGGTGTATAAAGTCATGAGGGGCATCAATAGATCAATAGCCATTGATCGAATGAACGTGAATAGTCCTTTCCCCAGGGTTGGAGAATCAAGGACTAGGGCGGCATGGTAAGATAACGGTTAGCGTAACATTATTACAGCGCCTGTGATCAGGGTTCAATTCCCGCCGCTGTCTGTAAGGAGTTTGTATGTTCTCCCCATGTCTGCGTGGGTTTCCTCCGGGTGCTCTGGTTTCCTCCCACATTCCAAAGACGTACGGGTTAGTAGGTTAACATGGGTGTAATTGGACGGCGCGGGCTTGTTGGGCTGGAAGGGCCTGTTACTGTGCTGTATAAATAAAGTAAAGTAAAGAACATTGGTTTAAGGTGAAAGGGGAGAGATTTAATAGGAACCCGAGTGGCAACTTTTTCACCCAGAGGGTGGTCCGTATATGGAACGAACTACCAGAAGTGGTTGAGGCTGGTACATAAACAACATTTAACAGACACTTGGAGAGGTATGTGGTTAGAAAAGGTTTAGAGGGATATGGGCTGAACATGGGCAAATGGGACAAGCAAATGAGCATCTTGGTCAGGATGGACTAGTTGGGATGAAGGGCCTTTTACTGTGCTGTATGACTCTGTCTGAAAATGAACCACTTATCCTGCCTCTCTGTTTTCTGTTCATTATCCACTCCCATACCCATGTCCGTTAGCCATTTAGTTAGCCAATCCTCTGTCCATCCAAACCCTGCATGCACTTATCTTGTACATTAACATTTTATGCGGCACATGAACAAGTGCCTTCTGGAAATCTCAATACATTACTTATACTACTTCCCCTTTATCCACTGTGTTTGTTATGTCCTTAAAGAACTCTAGAAAATTTGTCACACATGACCTCCCTTTCATAAAACCACATTAACTGTACTTGATTGTCTTGTGATTTTCTATACATCCTGCTATTGCCTCTTCAATAATTCCATCATTTTCTCAATGATAATATCAGGCTAAATGGCCTATTGTTTCCTATTTTCTGTGTCACTCCTTTCTTGAAAGGTGGCATTCACCTGCAGGTCTGCATGAGACCTCCTCAGAATGGAGGGAGTATTGCCAGACCGCAGCTAATGCATCCACCGTCTCTGCAGCTGCTTGCTTGAAGACCCTTGGATGCTGGAACTCGTTGGCCTTGTGCCCCATTAATTTGCCTAGTGGTTTTCCTTCAGTGATGACAATTGTATTAAGTACCTCCGTCCCTGTTAATTGCCACTCAGGTTCCTATTAAATCACTCCCCTCTCACCTTAAACCTATGTTCTTTATTTATACAGCATAGTAGCAGGCCCTTCTGGCCCAATGAGCCCAATTACACCCATGTTAACCTACTAAACCGTATGTCTTTCGAATGTTGGAGGAAACTGGAGCACCAGGAAGAAACCCAATTAACTATTATTATTGGGATTATTTTCAACTGATTCAGAATAATTATTTAGAATGTCTATTTCCATTATTAATTTTCCATACTCATCTACTAAGGGAGCAACATTTACTTCAGCTATTCTTTCTCTTTTTATGTGTGTGCAGAAGCTTTAACTGTCCATTGTCATATTATTTTCTAGTTTGCGCTCCTATTTTATGTACTCTCTCTTTGTAATTCTTCCAGTCATGCTTTGCTGATTTCTAGAAAAACTTCCCAATCCTGTGGCCTACCACTGATCGTCGCAACATTTTATGCCCTTTCTTTGAATTTGATACCAAAAATTGTCCTGTGCAGAAACTGGGAGATTGTTTTAGTTTAAAGCCCCATTAGAAATAGTTGAGAGGCTTGGTCAAGGAGCCAGAAACAGAGTGAGACAATTTGCAAGCAAATTGTTCCGTTGAAGAACTTTTCCTTGCATTGTAATTTTGGTGCTTTCTTGGTTTGTGCCTTACATAGTAAGTTTGTATATGAACTGGTAGATAAATGAGTTCAGTCAAAGTTGTTGAGTGTGCAAACCTGACATTTGAGCTTCTAAGTAAAATTGCTGCATCAAGGGAAATGGACAGCTAGTCACATACTGCTCATATTGCTGAGGTCCACAGTCAGAGAGTTACTGAAAAGTCCAACGCTACATAATTAAGTCGACGTAGAACGTAGAACATTACAGCACAGTACAGGCCCTTCGGCCCACAATGTTGTGCCGATGTTTTATCCTGCTCTGAGATCTATCTAACCCTTCCCTCCCACATCGCTCCCTATTTTTCTATCATTCATGTGGCTATCTAAGAGTCTCTTGTATGTCCCTAATGTATCTGCCCCCACAACCTCTGCCGGCAGTGCGGTCCATGCACCCACCACTCTCTCTGTAAAAAAAACTTACCCCTGACATCCCCCTTATACCTTCCTTCAGTCACCTTAAAATTATGTCCCCTCGTGTTAGCCATTGTCGCCCTGGGGAAAAAGTCTCTGACTGTCCACTTGATCTATGCCTCTTATTATCTTGTACACCTCTATCAAGTCACGTCTCATTCTCCTCTCCTAGCTCGCTCAACCTATCCTCACAAGACATGCTCTCCAATCCAGAGAACATCCTGGTAAATCTCCTCTGCACCCTCTCTAAAGCTGTCCTGGGTCTTCTGTTGTTTGTTATATATATTAATGATGTGGATGAAAATACAGGTGGCATGATTAGTAAGTTTACAGACGACACCAAAATTAGTGGTATAGTGGACAGCGAAGAACATTGTCTAAGGTTATAACAGGATCTAGATCAACTGGGAGAATGAACAAGGGAATGGTAGATCAAATTTAACTCAGACAGTTGTACAAGACATTGGTGAGGCTGCATTTAGAATCTTATGTTCGGATTTGGTCACCCTGCTATAGAAAAGATGCCATTAAGTTGGAAAGAGTGCAGAGGAAGCTTACGAGGATGTTGCCGGGACTTGAGGGACTGAGTTCTGGAGCGAGGTTGAGCAAGTTGGGGTTTTATTCATTGGAGCGTAGGGGAATGAGGGGTGGTCTTATAGAGATGTATAAAATCATGAGGGGCATAGATAGAGTGAATGTGCTCAAGCTGTTTCCCAGTGTTAGGAAATCAAGAACTTGAGGATATAGGTTTAGGGTGAGAGGGAAGAGATTTAATAGGAACCTAAGGGGAAACTTTTTCACCCAGAGGGTGGTCAGTATATGGAATGAGCTGCCAGAGGAAGTGGTTGAGGCAGGTACATTAACAACATTTAAAAAGCACTTAGATAGGTACATGGATAGGAAAGTTTTAGAGGGATATGAGCCAAATGCAGGCAAATGGAACTATGTTAGATCTTGGTTGGCATAGACCAGTTGGGCCGAAGGGCCTGTATCTGTGCTCTATGACTCTAAGTATGAAGTGACGCATTTTGCGAAGTTAAACCAGGGCAGGACATACACAGTGAATGACAGGGCCATGGGAGTGTTGTAGAACAGACAGACCTAGGGGGTACAAGAACAGAGTTCCTTGAAAGTGACAACGTGGGTAGACAGGGTGGTGAAGAAGGTGTATGACATGCTTGCCTTCATTGGTTGAGGCATTAAGTAAAAGAGTTGTCACGTGACAGCTGTACAAAAAGTTGTTTAGGCCACACTTGGAGTATTGTGTGTGGTTCTGGTCACCACGCTATAGGAAGGATGTGATTAAGATAGGAAGGGTGCAGAACAGATTCAGAAGGATGTTGCCTGGATTGAAGGGCTTGAATTATTAGGAGAGATTGGAAAGGCTGGGTCTGTTTTCCCTGGAGAGAATGAAGGAGGCTGAGAAGTGATGTGATAAGAGGTACGTAAGATAATGAGAGGCAGAGATAGGGGAGATAGCCAGAGTCTGTTTCCCATGATAGTGATGTCTAATACTAGAGGGCATAGGTTTATGGTGAGAGAGATGAGGTTTAAAGGGGATCTGAGGAGTTAATTTTTCACACAATGAAGAGTTGGTACAAGCTGCCCTGCCTTCATCAACCTCCTGCCTGATCTGGTGAGCACCTCCAACATTCTCTGTATGTATCTCAGATCACTGGAGATATGAGGGAAGAAGGGCAAAAGTACACAGGGAAATAACGTTAACAAAGTCTGACAGGATTTTAGCAGTGGCAAACCTTCAAACACAAACTACATTCATTCTCAACAAAAATGTAGCTAAACAGAAGATTTCAGGTGTAGAGGAGGTTCAGACCCATTCAAAAAGAGCTCCTCAGTCCAATGTCATTTTCCAGCCTTGAGTCCATAGCCCTGCAGGTCACTCCTCTTCAAGTAAACGTTGAAGTACGTGTTTAAATGTAACGTGAGTTTCTGCCTCCACCACTCTCTCAGGCCGTGAGCTCGAGACCCTCCGAGTGAAAACAAAATCCTAATTTCCTTGAAAATCCTTCTACCAATTACTTTAAATCTGTGCTCCCCGCCCCCATTCATTATTGAACCTTCTGTGAAGCTCAGGAATGTTATTCCATTTATAATTGCCGAATAAGATTAAGGCCAGAATTACATGAGGCTTATGATGTTTACAAGAACAACGGGCAGACTGAGGAGTGGAAGAGTTTTAAAAACCAGCATAGAGCAGGTTTTCCCTGTGACCGCACGCATTTGCCCCGGGTCCTCAGGTTTCCTCCCACATCCCAAAGATGTGGTTGATACCTGGAACGTGCTGGCAGAGGAGGTGGTAAGAATCAGTTACAATGACTATGTTTAACGGGCATTTAGATAGACATTTAAGTCGGCAAGTCATAGAAGGATGCGGTCCTAATGGGGGCAAATGGGATTAGTGAGGGTGGCCAAAAAGGTCAGCATGGACATGATGGACGAAGGGACTGTCTCTGTGTGGTATGTCTCTATGACTCTTTGTATGAAAACCTTCTTCCTGATATATCCTACGACAGACCTGGTACAGTGTTGTGGTAAAAAGATCTGAAGGCATGTGAACAAATAGCCTGGTCAACGTTGCAGGTTTTAAGGAGCATCAGAAAGAATTGTAGATAGATGGAGGGGTTGGGGGCTAGAGGAGGGAACTCGGGAGCAATATTGCAAAGTATCTAAAAATTAATGACCTTATAAAGCTAACTGATGTCAGCTTTGGTTCATTATACATTGATCTGAATTGAGCTGTCTAATAAACTGGATGCAGTCTCAGAAGCCCGGCACCATTTCAGAGGGAGGACAGAGGATCATTAAACACACCGACTGCCTTTATTAGTTGAGTGATTATTTTGGGACAAAAAGTAATAAGTTAGATGGAGAAGTCAACAAATAAAGACAGTCCAATGGCAGTAAATTTTAAAACTATGATGTTGTATATTCAGACAGATTGGCAATGAATCTGGATGTGTTGGAAAAACACTTCAATCTTTACCATGCTTCTGTGAAATGCTTCTAATTTATTCACAGGACCCGGCCATCAATTACTGCCTGTCTACAGCTGGCCATAGTTCACTCAAATCAATGTCTATCAAAACCACCTCAGGAGCATGGCCAAGCACTAAGAATGTAGAGCTGAGAGACCCCAATAAAGTGGGCACAGTTAGCTGCACAGCTCAGTACAGGCATTGCTGTTTCAAAATGAGTTCAAGTACAAGTCAGATTTTCTTTTCTTACAGTCATAAGCAAACTATGTTCTGAAACAAATTCAACTTCTTAGATTTCTGTCATGGGATTTAGTCGGAGAGTAATGGAGACAAACGGCACAGAAACAGGCCATGTGGCCCTCTGAGTCTGTGTTAATCACCAATCACCCATTTACTCTAAACCTACATGAATCTCATGTTTTATTCTCCCCAGGGTTCTACCACACACCAGAGGCAATTACGGTGGCCAGTTAACCAACCAAAACTGCACGTCTTTGGGATGTAGGAGGAAAATGGGGGGGTCACAGGGAGAATGTGGAAAAGCTCCACGCAGATGAGGCATCTTACTATCAGCGAGGCAGTTTACAATCAACAGCGGGGAATTGACTGGGAGGCAGTGGCGGTTTATCGTGCTGGGGGGAGAGAATGGGAGTAGGATGATGATGAGGGGAGGTGCTGAGCTCTCCTCTCATCATCATGTGAAGTGAAAAGCTGAACATACTAACCTTGAACAAGATAGCTGTCCATCAGCATCTAAAGTCAGGTCAGCCTTCCTGGTAACACCCAACCCAGTGTTTGAAGCCCCCAACATTCATGATCATCTTGCACCCAGTAGAATTTCACCGAAATGGTATCAAAACTCTTGTTGTTGTCACAGTGTCCTGTATACGAACATGACATACTGAGATTTGGCACTAATTTCAGAAGGGTGATTGAGTTATTTAAATTGTTCCATTGTGTCATGTATGAAAGACAAATTCTTCAGGCCCGTTTATATTACATTCATAGAACATTACAGCACAGTACAGTTGTGCCGACATTTTATTCTGCTCTAAGATCCATCTAACCCTTCCCTCCCACATAGCCCCCCATTTTTCTATCATTCATGTGTCTATCTAAGAGTATCTTAAATGTCCCTAATGTATCTGCCCCCACAACCTCTGCCGGCAGTGCGCTCCAAGCACCCACCACTGTCTGTGTAAAAAAAACTTACCCCTGACATCCCCCTTATATCTTCCTCGAATCACCTTTAAATTATGTCCCCTCATGTTAGCCATTGTCGCCCTGGGAAAAGTCTTTGACTATCCACTCGATCTATGCCTCTTATCATCTTGTACACCTCTGTCAAGTCACCTCTCATCCTCCTGTGTAAGTGAGGGTCTGCACAGGAATTGTTGTGCTTTTGGAGGGGCATGCGTCACACACGCACCCACACATTTGTGCATCCTTTATGTACTTAATAATTATTACTTATGTTTCTTTTGGACTTGGGCATTAGAACTGACCAATTCCTATGCAAGATGTCCATCCGTAATATTAACTCAGTTCTTCTCTCTCTATTAACACTGCTTAACCAGTTGGGGCATGTTCTACAGCTCTGATCTACATTTCACAGCTTTTATATTCCCTTTTGGTTCTTTTCTCATGACCTTCCCTCCTTAATCTATCAACCAGAAAGGCTTCATCAAAAGCTCATCCATCTCAGCAAACTCGATCTCACCTTATCAGAGATATTCCCTTTGTCCTAGCCACTCCCCCACAACACTTAAAACTAACTTGTTCTTTCTCTGTCTCAGTTCTGGGGATGGGTCTTCAACCTGAAACATTAATTCTGTTTCTCTTCCCACAGATGCTGCCTGACCTGCTGAGTGTTTCCAGCATTTTCTGTTTTTATTTCAGTTTTCTGGAATCTGCAGTTTCTTGATTTTGATGTCCATCTCTAATTGTCCCGAACAGAATGCCAGGTTGGATAAGAGGACATTTAAGGATTAAACACATTGCTGTGGCTCTGGAGCCACTAAGGCCAAATTTCCTATCCTAAAGGACATTGATAAACCACATGGATTTGTAACAGTATTTAGTTGTGGACATGCTATTTTGGTGCCGGAAGTGTGGCGACATTTGTGGGCTGCCCCCAGAACACACTATGCAAAAGACGCATTTCACTGTGTGTTTCGATGTACACGTGACTAATAAAGATAGCTAACAAAAAAAGTCTAATCTAATCTAACTAAGCCAGTTTTTCTTATCCAAGTCCACAGATAATGAATTAAATTTGCATGGGTCATCATTACTAAGACTAGCTGTCTAAATAAATAAACAGATAATCAATTCAGTTAACTATCTTTTTTCCCAGGATTGGGGAATCAGGGACATAGGTAGATGAGAGGGTGGTCAGTATATAGAATGAGCTGCCAGAGGAAGTGGTTGACGCAGGTACATTAACAACATTTAGAAGGTACTTGGACAGGTACATGGATAAGAAAGGTTAAGAGGGATTTGGGCCTAACATGGGCAAATGGGACTAGCTTGGATGGGCATCAAGGTCGGCATGGACTAGTTGGGCCAAAGGTCCTGTTTTCCTGCTGTATGGCTCTATGATGCTAATATTCTGCGATGGAAGGATTTGAACTCAAGGCATTGAGTTAATCCTGACTTGGTCAATTGTTAGTCATCACTTAACTAACTTTACCATCACAACATATTGGAGGGATGGGGAATCAAGAACTAGAGGGCATAGGTTTAAAGTGAGAGGGGAAAGATTTAATAGGAACTTGAGGGGCGACTGTTTTACACAAAGGGTGGTATGTATGTGGAGCAAGCTGCCAGAGGAAGTGGTTGAGGCAGGTACAATAACAACTTTTAAAAGACAATTTGACAGGTACATGGATTGGAAAAGTTTAGAAAATTATGGGCTCAATGCTGGCAAATGGGTGCAGCTTGGATGGAGTATCTTGGTCGGCATGGACCAGTCGGGCCGAAGGGCCTAATTCTGTGCTGTATCTCTCTATGACTCTATAATAGGGAGCTCAAGAGGCACTCCATACTTGCTACCACAGACAGCATTGTGTCGATCAGCGAATGAACATACAGTACTTAGTTAAACAAGAACATGTAAATGCTGAATTCTTTGCCATCTTTGCAATCAGGGACGACAGAGTGTTGTAGCTGGTAGAATCGCAGCCTTGAGGCACCAGAGGCCCAGGTTCAATCCTGCCCGTGATTGCTGCCTGTGTGGAATTTGCACGTTCTCCCTGTGGCTGCGTGGGTTTCCTTTGAGTGCTCTGGTTTCCTCCCACACTCCAAAGACATGCAGCTTTGGTGGGTTACTTGGCCTGTGTACATTCTGCCGTGTGTTGGTGAGTGGTAGAATCTAGGGGAGATAAAAATGGGATTAATGTAGGATTGGTGTCCATGTGTGTTCAATGGTCTGTGCAGACTCAGTGGGCTGCAGAGGCTGCTTCCATGCTGTAAGTTTCTGGGCATAGCTCGGGTGAATGCACACAGTCTTTTTCCAAGGGTTTGGGAATCAAGGGCACAGGTTCAGAGTGAGAGGGGAGAGGTTTACTAGGAACCTGAAGGGCAACTCCTTCACCCAGAGGGTGGTCAGTATATGGAGTGAGCTGCCAGAGGAAGTGGTTGAGGCAGGTACATTTAGAGGGACAATTGCTGGCAAATGGGACTAACTTAGATGGGAATCTTGGTCAGCATGGATCAATCAATTGTTTCCATCAATATTCACTTTCTCCAGCAGAGGGACACCTAACACAGGACAGAAAAGGTCTCCCACTACATTCTTGTGGTAATGGAGTTTAATATGATGGTGACAGACAAGCATCTGTTACATGTAATACAACGTTAAACCAGCAGCCTAACTGCACGATAACAAAAAGTGACAGTAGTATATTTTGTATCGCAACAGTACCACTGTGGAGGTCAAGGGCTTTGATGTGCAGGGTATACCAATTTTGAATCCATGCCATGAAACTTGCAATAAGGCAGGTCAGGTACTATTTCCCGTACAATACATTTTGAAGTTTTAACTTGCCTTTTTGCAGGGCTGTGGTCATCTGTCAATCATGGGACTACTATAAACCAATCAGGGCAGGGAAACAAGAGACAGCAGGCAGCCATGGCACTTCTGCACACACTAAATATGTCAAAAAGCAAACTGTGCAGCTCGAACCAGTACTCGCCATTCCTGTTGCGACGTGAAGGATTTCCTGTCCTCTGACCTCTGACTGGAGGCAGGAGCTCTCCAGAGAGAATCTTTGAAGAAACATCATTGCTTATAAGACTTCATCTCATGTAACTGTCGAAATTATGTTGTTCATTTTGTAATGTATAAGTAAATAAGATGGACTCAGTCTACCTCGTCATGACCTTGCACTTTATTGTCTATCTGCACTGCACTTTCTCTGTAGCTGTGACACTTTACTCTGCATTCTGTATTGTTTTACCCTGTACTACCTCAATGCACTGTGTAACGAATTGATCTGTACGAACGGTATGCTAGACAAGTTTTTCACTGTACCTCGGTACAAGTGACAATAATAAACCAATTCCATTTCCAATGTAAAACTCGAAATAATTCACAGGCCTTCTGAGTCAGTAATTCAAAACCGAGTAACCTGTTTCCCTCATGTAATTAGGCAATGATGTTTGAAAATAAATGCTAAGACCATTGAGAAATTTTAAGCACTGAGTAAGCCTAATTCAGAAATATCACTGAGGCAGAAGCTAATGCCTTATATTTGCTATTTGACTGCTCCAATGCATTAGCAACAACCTGCATTTATATAGTCAGTGTGGCTTCGTGCGTAGGAACTGTATCTCACAAATTTAATTGAATTTTTTGAAGAGGTGACCAAAATGGCAGTAGGGCAGTAGACATTGTCTCCATGGACTTTAGCAAGGCTTTTGACCATGTGGTAAGCTGCTATGGAAGGTTAGGTCACATGCGAACCTGGGTGAGCTGGTCAATTGGATACAAAATTGTTTTGGTGGAAAGAAGATGGTAGTGGATGGTTGTTGCTCAGATTGGTGACCTGTGACCAGTGCCTGCTGCAAGGGTCAGTGCTGGGTCCACTGTTGTTTGTTGTATATCAACGACTTGGATGAGAATATAAGTGGAGTCATTTGTAAAATTGGTGGTGTGGTGGACAGTGAAGAAAGTTGCCTAGATCGGCTGGTAAAGTAGGCCAAGTAATGGCAGATGGAACTTAACTCGGACAAGTGCAAATTGATGCATTAAACTAGGGCTGGACTGACACAGTAAAGGACAGGGCCCTCTGGTGTGTTGTAGACTGAAGGACTTGAGTTATAAGACTCGATAGGCTGGGACTGTTTTCCTTGGAGCAGAGGAGGCTGAGGGGTGACCTTAAAGAGGTTCATAAAATCATGAGGGGCATAGATAAGGTGGATGGTCACAATCTTTTTCCCAGAAGTCTAAAACTAATGCAGCAGAGGTTTAAGGTGAGAAGAGAAAGATTTAAAGGGGACCTGAGGGGCAACTTTTTCACACAGAGAGTGGAGGATTAATGGAATGAGCTGCCAGAAGAAGTGGTAGAGATGGGTAAAACTACAACATTTAGAAGACATTTGGACAAGTTCATGGATAGGAAGCATTTAGAGGCACATGGGCCAAATGCAGGTAAATGGGACTAGCTAAGGAAGGCAGCTTGGTTTACGTGGTTGAGTTGGGCTGAAGGGCCTGTTTCCATGCTGTATAACTCGATGAGCCTGTATATCAGCTTTAGCAAGGTAAGTCAGTGGGTGCCAATTCACACAACAGCTGCTAGGCAGTGATTAGTGGTAAAAGGATGCTTTTCTGAGTGTAAGCTTGTGACCAGTAGGGTACTGCAGGGATCAATGCTTGGACCCTTGTTGTTTGTGATAGCTATCAATGACTTGGATTTGAATGTAGCAGAAATGATTAGTAAGTTCGCTGATGACACAGACGTTGGTGTTGTGCATAGCAAGGAAGGCTGTCCAAGGCTAGTCCCGTAACCTATTACTGCCCGTTTCTATCTCCTCCCCAAAAGAATTGCTCTGCTCTCCACTCCCTCTGCACCAACCCTGACATTGTCATCAAACCAGCTGACAAAGGTGGTGCCATGGTCGTCTGGCGTACTGACCTCTACCTTGCTGAGGTCAGATGCCAACTCTCAAACACTTCCTCCTACCAACCCCTGAACCATGACCCCATTGAGGACCACCAGGACGTTACCTCCTGCACCATCACTGACCACATCACCTCGGGAGAGCGGGAGATCTCCCACAAACCCCCCCCCGCGCCCCCCCCCCCCCCACCACACAGCTACCAACATGATAGTCCCGCAACCTAGGACTGCCCATTTCTATCTCTTCCCCAAAATCCACAAGAAGGACTGTCCCGGCAGACCTGTTGTGTCCCCATGCTCTTGCCCCACTGAACTTATATCCTCATACCTGGACATTATCCTGTCCCCCCGGTCCAATCCCTTCCCACCGACATCCGTGACACTGCACACACTCTCCAACTCTTCCATGGCTTTAAGATCTTCGGCACGCACAACCTCATCTTCACCATGGACGTCCAGTCCCTATATACCTCCATTCCCCATCATGACGGCCTCACCGCCCTCCGCTTCTTTCTTGACCAGAGACAGAACCTTACCCCTTCCACTAACATTCTTCTCCGCCTGGCTGAACTTGTCCTCACCCTTAACAACTTCACTTTCACTTCCTCTCACTTTCTACAGACCAGGGGCGTAGCTATGGGCATTCGCATGGGCCCCAGCTATGCCTGCCTCTTCGTTGGCTATGTTGAACAATCTCTGTTCCAAGCCTACTCTGGCCCCATTCCTCAACTCTTTCTCCGCTATATCGACGACTGCATTGGTGCCACCTCTTGTACCCGTGCAGAACTTGACAGTTTCATAAATTTCACCACTAATTTTCACCCTTCTCTCCAATTCACTTGGACTATCTCTGACACCTCTCTCTCCTTCCTCAATCTCTCCATCTCCATCTCAGGAGATTCCTTATCCACTGACATCTTCTACAAACTCACTGACACCCACAGCTACCTCGATTACAGCTCCTCCCACCCTGTCTCTTGCAAGGACGCAATCCCTTTTTCTCAATTTCTCCACCTCCGCTGCATCTGCTCCCATGATGAGGCTTTCCACTCCAGGATGTCTGAGAAGTCCAACTTCTTTTCTGTCTGGGGCTTCCTTCTGACTGTGGTCGAGAGAGCTCGCACCTGTATCTCTACCACATCCTGCACCTCCACTCTCACCCCCACCCCTCCCAGACTCAACAAGGATAAGGTCCCCCATGTCCTCACATTTCATCCCACCAGCCTACATATCCAACACATTATTCTCCGTCACTTCCGCCATCTCCAACTGGACCCCACCACCAAGCATATCTTACTCTCCCCACCCCTTTCTGCCTTTCACAGGGACTGCTCTCTCCGCAGCTCCCTCGTTCACTCATCCTTCTCCCATCCCACTCTCACCCCGGGAACTTTCCACTGTCCCCATCATAGGTGCAACAACTGTCCCTACACCACCTCCATCACCTCCATCCAGGGACCCAAATAGTCCTTTCAGGTGAGACAGAGATTCATCTGCACCTCCCTTAGCATCATCTACTGCATTCGGTGCTCCAAGTGCGGCATCCTCTACGTTGGTGAGACCAAACGCAGACGAGGTAACCATTTCGCAGAACACCTGCGCTCTGTCCGTAACCGCGACCTGCATCTCCCCATTGCCAGTCACTTCAACTCCCCCTCCCACACTCCACTGCCAGGAGAGTTCCAAGCGCAAACTGGAGAAACAGCGCCTCATTGTCCGTCTTGGAACCTTGTAGCCTAATGGGATGAACATTGAATTCTCCCACTTTAAGTAATCCCCACCCCCCTTCCCCACACCCACCCCCCACCACGCTTCTTCTCTTCTTCCCTTTCCTAGCCTATCTCTATTTTTTTCTACCTTTTTTTCCTTTATCTCCTTACCCTTGACCCATTCCCCGGTGGATCTGCTCTCCCCTCCTCCCCCACACCTGCCTATCACTATCTCTTACCTGCATCTACCTATCACCACCTTGTGCCCAGCCCATCTCCCCTCTTTTGTCCACCTATCACTGGGCTGCTTTTCCCTCCTATATATTGGGCTTCCCCTTTCCCTATCTTCAGTCCTGAAGAAGGTCCTGACCCGAAACGTTGACTGCCTGCTTTTCTCCACAGATGCTGCCTGGCCTGCTGAGGTCCTCCAGCGTTATAGTGTTTTTCATCTAGATTCCAGCATCTGCAGTCCTTTGTTTCTCTGTCCAAGGCTACGGCAGGGTATAGATTAGATGGAAAGTTGGGCAGAGCATTGGCAGATGCAGTTTAACCCTGACAAGTATGAGGTGATGGGAAGTCAGATAGGGCTAGTACATATACAGAAAATGGAAGGGTGCTGAGGAATGTTGTTGAATGGAGGGACCGAAGAGCAAAAGGATAGTAAAGGACAAAATTGGTCCTCTTGAAGATCAGCGTGGCCATCTATGTGTGGAGCTGAAAGAGATGGGGCAGATCTTAAATGAATTTTTTCATCTGTATTTACTCAAGAGACACACAGAGTCTATGGAACTGAGCAAAAAGAGTAGTGAGGTCATGGACTGTATCCGGACTATGGAAGAGGAGGTGCTTGCTGTCTTGAAGTGAATTAGGGTGGATAAATCCCCAGGGCCTGTCAAAGTGTCCTCTCGGGCCTTGTGGGAGGCAAGTGCAGAAATTGCAGGGGCCCTGGAAGAGATATTTAGAACATCCTTAGCTACAGGTGAGGTGCAGGAGGACTGGAGGATAGCTAATGGTATTCCATTGTTCAAGAAAGGCTCTAAGAATAAGCCAGGAAATTATAGCCCAGTGAGCCTGTAGTCAGTCATGGGTAAATTATTGGAAGGTATTCTGAGGGACAGGATATATAAGTATTTGAATAGACAGGGTCTGATTAGGGATAGTCAACATGGCTTTGTGCATGGCAGGTCGTGTCGAACCAATCTTATAGAGTTTTTGAGGAGGTTACCAGGAAGGTTGATCAAGGGAAGGCGGTGGACGTTGTCTACATGGACAAAGTCCTGCTGGTTCAGTAGGTTAAGTCATTTGGTATTCAGGATGAAGTAGTCAATTGGATTCAAGGTTAGTTTTAGCGGGAGAAGCCAGAGAGTGGTCATAAATGGTTGTCTTTCTGGTTGGAGGCCCGTGACTAAGTGGTGTGCTGCAGGGGTCAGTGCTGGGTCCGTTGTTGCTTATCATCTATATCATCAATGATTTAGATGATAATGTAGTAAACTGGATCAGCAAATTTGTGGATGACACCAAGATTGGGGGCGTTATAGACAGTGAGGAAGGCTATCAAAATTTCCAAGGTGGCCTTGACTAGCTGGGAAAATGGTCTGAAAAATGGCAGATGAAATTTAATGCAGACGAATGTGAGGTGATGCATTTTGGGAGGACAAACCAGGGTAAGACTTGCACAGTGAATGGTAGGTCTCTGAGGTGTGCGGTAGAACAAAGGGACCCGTGAATACAGATCCATAGTTCCTTAAAAGTGGCTTCACAGATAGATAGGGTCGTAAAGAGAGCTTTTGGCACATTGGCCTTCATAAATCAGGGCATTGAATACAGGAGTTGGGATGTTATGCTGAAGTTGTACAAGACATTGGTGAGATCAATAAGTTAGAAAGAGTGCAGAGAAAATTTACACAGATGTTGCCGGGCCTTGAGGACTTTAGTTATAGGGAAAGGTTGAATAGGTTAGGACTTTATTCCCTGGAGTGCAGGAGAATGAGGGGAGATCTTATAGAGTTATACAAAATTATGAGAGGTATAGATAGGGTGAATGAATGCAGGCTTTTTCCCCTCAGGTTGGTTGAGACTAGAACTAGAGGTCATAGGGTTAGGGTGAAAGGTGAAATATTTAAAGGGAATCTGAGGGGAAACTTCTTCACTCAGAGGCTGGTGCGAGTGTGGAATGAGCTGTCAGCAGAAGTGGTGGATGCGGATTCAATTGTAACATTTAAGAGAAGTTTGGATAGGTGCATGGATGGGAGGGCTTTGGAGGGATATCATCCGGGTGCAGGTAGATGGGACTAGGCGGAAAACCAGGCCGGCATGGACTGGATGGGCCAACGGGCCTGTTTCTGTGCTGTAGTGCTCTATGACTCTCTGACTTTGAGGTTAAAGTCCATGCTTCCCTGAAAGTGGCAACACAGGCAGATAGGGTGGTGAAGAAGGCATAGGACATGCTTGCCTTCACAGATCGGAGCATAGAATATAAAAGTTGGGACACTATGTTGCAACTTTACAAAACTCTGGTTAGACTGCAGTTGGAGTATTGTGTGCAGTTCTGGTCACCACACTACGGGAAGGATATGGTCATGCTGGAGAGAGTGCAGAAGAGATTCATCAGGATGTTTCTGGGACTGGAGGACTTTAGTTATGGGGAGGGATTGGATAGATTGGGCTTGTTTTCCCTGGAGTGAAGGAGGCTGAGGGATGACCTAATAGAGGATACAATTGTAAAAGACATAGATAGTCCTCATGAGAGGGGTATCAAGAATAAGAGGGCATGGTATAAGGTGAGAGGAAGGAATTTTAAAGGCGATTTGAGGGGAAGGTTCTTCACACAGAGAGTGGTTGATATCTGGAATGGTCTGTCACAGGAGATGGTGAAAGCAGATACAATCACTACCTTTTAGAGATACTTAAACAGGCTCTTGACTAGGCAAGGCACAGAAGGATACAGACCTAATGCAGACAAATGGGATTAGTGTAGGATGGGCAAATAAGGTCGGCATGGATGTAGTGGGCTGAAGGGCCCCATTCTGTGCTGTACAACACTGAGTTTATGAGGCAAGTATTCAAAAAGGTGGTCTTTAAGCAGCTTAAGGAAGAGAGGGAGGGAGAGAAAGTGTATGGTTTTGGAGGCAATTTCAGAGATAAACACACCTATCAGAGTTGGAGGAGGGAGAAAGGCTGGAAAGCTGAGTTTTACGAGTGTTGTTGGGATGTGTAGAGGGTGACAAGACCACAGATCTCGATGACACTAAGAATGATAAAGTCAATGCACGGCAGAGCCAACGTAGGTCAACAAGTATGAGGGTGGTGGCAGCGGACACGTTAGAACCAAGCAGAAGAGTTTATAGAGGGTGGGAGACCTGCCAGGAGACCATTGGGAAGGCCATGTTTGTACCGTGTGTTCTATATGTAACATCGGTCCATGGACAAAAATTATTCCTTTAATGTTGGATCATGTGACCAGCTGCTGGCCAGTGTGGTAACACTACTTGCAGACACAAAGTTCTTGAGCTGCCTTAGCCCTGATGTAGGGTTTTGACCCGAAACATTGACATTTCCTCTCCATCCATCGGTGCTGCTCGACCCGCTGAGTTCCTCCAGCAGTTTGATTATTGTTCTGGATGTGCTGTTTGAAGGAAAGCAGCTGTAGACACGCCTACTTGTTCTGTGAACCATTTTATAAATGAACTCCTTTTGCTTTTGGTTAAATTACCAACTATTTCTTGGGTCTTGGAAAGTGAATAAGGGAGATAATACTGAGGTGGAGTCTGGAAGTGAAAATGCATTTACAATGAACAGTATCTATCTTTACAAAAGAGGTTTGAAAATGATGTCTCACCCACAGTGCCCAGACAGCGAGTGCAAGAGATTTCACTGCATTGATTGTCCAGCGATTAAGGTTTTGCTTGACATCAGCACTTAATACTTTCATGAGGATCTTAATAAGTCAAGAATAAGATTCCCAGAGGACTGGTGCAGCAGTTAGTGCTGCTGCCTCACAGCACAGGGGCCCAAGTTTGATCCTGACCGTGGGTGCTGTCTGTGCGGAGTTTGCATGCTCTCTCTGTGACCACAATGGGTTTCTCTTGGGTACCCTGTCTTCCTCCCGCATCTCAAAGACCTGCTGGTAAGTTAATTATCTGGTGTATCTACAACTTAGTGTGGGTAAGTGGCAAAAGAGTGAAAGGGAAGTTGGTAGACGTGCAAGAGAACAATGGCACTGAAGGGACTGCTCTGCTAGGAGCTGCTACAGTTCCAATGGGCTAAATGGTCTTCTACAGTGTCATAGTAAGTAAGAACATAATAACAGGAGACCATATGACCCTTCAAACTCATGTCTGATCCTGTGCCTTAGGAATGATTTGTTAAAGCTCACAGCTTATAGAATGCTATCAGTCCTGACCCTGCACTAACAACTCCAAGTCATCGCTCAAAATTGCCAAATTTTGCAAAAAGATTTCCAAGGAAGGCAGACTCATCTTTCCACATCATCTTCCTTTTCGACCTCAGGACATTCCAAAGCGTGTCACCATCACTGAAGGACTTATTGAAGTGAGGTCATTGTAGTATTGAATTAAGCGCAGCTGCCAATTTGCGCAGAGCGAGCTAATGTTTCAGTGACGAGATCCTTTCTGTTCAGTGATGTTGACTGCCGGCTTAGTCCTGCCATGAGCTTGGACAGATCTCCTTCACCCTTTGTCCCACCTGAGAGGGGCCAACATAAGGAGCCAAGCATAAGGGAGATAATATACACACACAGATCACTAGTCACAATACTTCAATCTGTGAAAGCAATTCCTGAGACACAAGGGACTGCAGATGCTGGAACCTGGAGCAACAAACAATCTGCTGGAGGAACTCAGGGGGCCGGGCAGCATCTGTGCTGGGGAAAGGATGCCGGGTTTCAACCCGAAACATTGACAGTTCCTTTCCTCCCACATTTTCCTCTGTTGCTCGACCTGCTGAGTTCCTCCTGCTGAGTGTTTGTTTCTCCAAAACAATTCCTGACTGGTTTTCTTTATATTGTGTTTCAATACAAACCTGGTTTCAGATTCCTCTTCCTGTGTGTTAATCAACCGTAGTTTCTGGTGCAGAGTCCTGGGACTGGGGCAGAATCTCCTGGTGCTCTGCCTGTAGTGGTTAGTGTAACACTATTACAACGCCAGAGACCCAGGTTCAATTCCCGCCGCTGCCTGTAAGGAGTTCATATGCTCTCCTCATGTGTCTGTGTGGGTTTCCTCCGGGTGCTCCGGTTTCCACCTACGTTTCAAAAGACGTACGGGTTAGGAAGTTGTGGGCATGCTATATTGGCTCAGGAAGTGTGGTGACACTTGAGGGCTGCCCCCCAGAACACTCTACGCAAAAGATGCATTTTACTGTGTGTTTTGATGTGCGTGTGACGAATTAAGATATCTTATCTTATCTATTCCATACATTGTACATTAGATGAATTGTTAGACCCCAAGTACTTACACAAAACCTGGGCAAAAAGCTGAGCAGAAGTACCTGTGCTGACTTTGAGCACAGTGCAGAGAGAGTGCTGCATCATTTGCACCATTGGAGGTGCTGTCACTTGAATGGATGTTGAACCAAGGCCCCGTCCCCACTCTCGGGTGATGGGACTTCTGATGGTGGGCTGACCTGGCGTGGCTGCGGTGGGCCAGTGATGGTTGGCAAAGGCGTACCACCTCGGGGGTGGTGGGGGGGGAGCAACAACCACGGCCCCGGTCAGCCCAGAGCAAGGGGAGGCGGTGCCGTTCGATGGGGAGGGGAGAGGGGCAGTGGATGCGATTGGGAGGAAGGCCCGGCTGCTGTGTGTGAGGAGTGGTGAGGTGGGAAGAGTATGACCTGGCGTCAGGGGAGCAGTGCTTTGTAAGTCAGGGGGAAGTGGATTTGGAAGTTTGGGGGAAGTGTACTGGGGGTGGGGGATGGAGTGCAGATAGGGGACTGCCTTGGGAGGTGTTGGGGTAGGGTATTTTTAATGCAAGGTGGTGGGCTAGGCAGAAGGATGTAGGTGAGTAACTTGTGCGCCTTTCAATCCTCCTAGGTTGGCACTGCAGACTTAAGACCTGAACTGGCAGTGCCCAACAACTGGTGCCCCAGGACCACATATTCCAAGATCCCCCAAAACGGAATATTTTGCGGAAATTATGTTGGCCTGTTCGGCCATTGTAAAGAGCAACAAACGCCACTCCTCACCATTAAATCTCAGCCAACGCGACAGTGGTTCTTCACTTCTCTGAAGGAACCGAGCATGAATAATTCTCTCCCTTCCTGTCAGAGCTACATGTTATCGGTATCCTCTTGCTCTTCCAGTTTGGTAAGGACCCCAGACATTGAAGTGTACTCCGAAGAGACAGGTTTGGTTGAATTAATTTCTCAAACTCTCAGCTTCCACATAGAATCATCAAATTGTACAGCATGGACACAGGACCTTCAGCCCAACTCGTCCACACTGACCAAGTTGTCTACCTGAGCTAGTCTCATTTCCCTGGGTTTGGCCCATATCTCTCTAAACCTCTCCTATCCATGTACCTGTCTAAATATCTTTTAAACATTATAATTGTACTCGCCTCTACCACTTCCCTTGGTAGCTCGTTCCATACACCCACCACCCTCTGTGTAGAAAAGGTGCCCGTCAG
This sequence comes from Pristis pectinata, assembly GCF_009764475.1. Classification (NCBI taxonomy): domain Eukaryota; kingdom Metazoa; phylum Chordata; class Chondrichthyes; order Rhinopristiformes; family Pristidae; genus Pristis; species Pristis pectinata. Next base: position 14,701,117 of record NC_067409.1, on the reverse strand, counting down.
GTACCTTTTAAATCCTTCCCCTCGCACCTAAGACCTATGCCTTTAGTTTCAGACTCCCCTGCCCTGGGGAAAAGACTGTGACCATTTACCTAATCTATGCCCCTCATGATTTTATAAACCTCTATAAATACATCCCTCAGCCTCCTGCACTCCAGGGAAAAAAAATCTCAGATTATCCAATCTCTCCGTATGACCCAAGTCCTCCAGTCAGATAGTTGTGAATCTTTTCTGCACCCTTTCCAGCTTAATGACGTCCTTCCTATACCCAGGCAACCAGAACTGCACACAGAATTCCAAGTGCGGTCTCACCAACGTGTTGCACCGCTGTAACTTGACATCCCACATCTCTTGTACTCAGTGCTCTGACTGATGAAGGCCAGCGTGCCAAATGCCTTCTTCACCACCCTGTCTACCTGTGTCTCCACTTTCAGGAAACCCCTCGGTCCCTCTGTTCTACAACACTTTCTATTGCCCTAACATTTACTGTGTAAGTCCTGCCCTGGTTTAACTTACCAAAATACAATACTTTGCACTTGTCTTTGCCAGAAATAAATACAAGCCAGTTCTACAAATTGAGGGATCTCAGGATTTAATATCGTTTATTTATTAAGTTTGGTAGGAAATGATATCTTCAACTCACTGAGTACAGTGAGACAGTTTTACATACAGAGCATTGATTAAAATGAGATGCTTAAAGCAATGGTATAAACGCATCTATAGTATAGTTATTGATACTTAGACAGCAAGGTTTTATAATGAGTTCCTAATGTGAGTGTAGCTGAACTATAAAGTTAGAGCACAGGGATGGTGTTCCAATGGTAACGTTAGCATTTTGATGGTAACTACAAGAACAGTGACGGATTTTTGTTAGTACTTTGACGGTCTGGCTCCATCTTCCTCTTCAATCCCACACACCTGTGGTCACCATGCTGAAGAAACAGTCGGTGAATATTCAGGGATATTATCTTGAATGCCACATACGAGAGTGCTGGTATTTAGGGGTAAAGGGGGGAGGGTTCATCATCATCAATTGAAGGGGTTTCTGTATGCCGGGAGTGCTCAGGAACCACAGAAGGTTGATGGGAGGGGTTGTTGAGGCCAAGACTGGTTTAAGAAGTAGCCAGGTGCTGTAAAGGGGAGGCACTGAACTAGGGTTGTGCGTGGGATTTGAAACCGAACAGCTTTGTGGTGTGTGTGTGTGTGTGTGTGTGTGTGTGTATGTGTGTGTGCCCATATTATTGACAGCAACCATGTGCGTGCACCCATAACCTATTAGAACATAGAACATTACAGCACAGTACAGGCTCTTCAGCCCATCATGTTGTGCCGACATTTTATCCCGCTCTAATATCTATCTGTTACACAAAAGGTTCTGAATGGTGAGGCGAGGGGGGGAACTGAGACACGGATGGGCCCTTGTTTGCCTCCAAATGTGTGCACCCCTGCAGAAGGTTGTTATCAACCTTAAGAGGGGCAGGGGGGCGGCGGAGAAATTTGCCTTTGAGCGCTAAGTACCTGTAAACATATCGGCCATCAGTTGTACTCACATGGCAGATGTGGTCAATTGAACAGGCCATGTGGGATTGAGTGCAGACATCTGCTGACACCCTTGCACAGGCCTTGAGGCAGAGAACAGTATGGCCAGGGGGACATTAGGACAACAAAATCCTTGCTGGCCCTCCAGAGAGCAGTCTATTGAGTCCCATTTCCTTCTTCGCTTTTAGACCTGCAAGTTGGGTAACACAGAGGCACAGCAGTTAGTGCTGCTGCCTCACAGCTTCAGGGATCTGGGGTTGGATCTGACATTCGGCATGGAGTTTGCACGTTCTCCCCATGAGCATGTGGGTTTCCCCCAGACGCTCTGGTTTGCTCCCACATCCCTAAGACATGTTGGTAGGTTAATTTCCACCCCAAACTATCCCTTAATGTGGACTCATGTCAAGAAGAATCAAAAGGGAGTTTATGAGCATGTGTGAGAATAAGTTTCAGGGGTACAGGGAAATAAGTAGAGGGAGAATGCGACTAATGGGATAGCTCTGCTGAGAGCTGGCATGGATCTGATGGGCTGAAAGGCCCCCTTCTGAATCAGTGTAAGTATAAATGAATTTCCCCCTTGTGTCCTTCCAACTCCCTTTTGAAGGCACTGATTGATTCTGTTCCAACATCCTTACAGTCACTCAATTCCAGATCCTTGGAGTTTTCGTTTTCCCACATCACTTCTGAATAGCCTGGCTTTAACTTAAAGCTTTGCTTCCCCCTTCTGCATTCTCCTCATGCCCACCAGAGGAAATTCCTCGCTCAACATCTCTGAACACAATCAGCTAGGTCACCGCTCAATCTTTGAAACCCAAAGGGATACAAACCCATTCTTTGCAATTTCCCAGAATAGAAATTGCCTTTCAAATTTTCACTGCTCTTTTCAATTTTTATGTGTTCTTTTTATTCTTAACCAAATATATCTCCTTATAAATCTACCTGCTGTTCAAAGTAAATTTGCAACAATGTCTTTATAACCTTCTCAAGTGAGGGGGATTTGAGTAAAAGGGTAAGATTTCAGCTCCCTGTCAGCTGTGCAAATTTGCAAAATTAGGCAGTTGCTACATCAATGGGCAAAATATTTGAAACATCCAAGGAGGTGATATTAAAGGAAATGTCTGCATTCTTAATCCTCTGAGCACTAAACTAAAGGACAAGATTTTGCAACCCCTTTTCCCTTGTCAGAGTACATAAACCAAATGTTAAGAACAACATCAAAACCTTGTGTTGATGTACCAAGAGACCTTGGGATGCAAATCTACAGCTCGCTGAAAGTGGCAACACAGTTGGATAGGGTAATGAAAAAGACATTTGCTATGCTTGCCTACATAGGCTGAGGCATTGAGTGTAAGAGTTGGGATGTCATGTTGCAGTTGTACAAAACATTGGTTAGACTGCACTCTAGAGTATTGTGTACAGTTCTGGTCACCACGCCACAGGAAGAATATGGTAGCAATAGAAAGAGTGCAGAAGAGATTCACCAGGGCGTAGCCTGGAATGGACGGCTGTCATTATAGGGAGAGACTGAATAGGTCGGGTTTATTCTAACTGGAATGTAGGAGGCTGAGGGGTGGCATTTTAGAGATTTATAAGGATAAGAGAGGCATAGATAGAGTCATTTTCCCAGGACAGGGGAATCCAGAACTAGAGGGCATAGGTTTAAGGTGAGAGGGGAGAGATTTAAAGGAGACCTGAGGGTCAAGTGCTTCACACAGAGGGTGGTGGATATTTGGAACGAGCTGCCAGAGGAGGTGGTAGAGGCAGATACAGTTACAGCATTTAAAAGGTGTTTGGACAGGTACTTGGATAGGAAAGGAGTAGAGGGATACGGGCCTAATGCAGGCAAATGGGATTAATGTTGATCTGCATTATGGTCAGCACGGACGAGGTGGACCATAATCTCCCCGTGTCTGCGTGGGTTTCCTCCAGGTGCTCTGGTTTCCCCCCACATTCTAAAGACGTACAGGTTAGGAAGTTGTGGGCATGCTACGTTGGCGCCGGAAGCGTGGCGACACTTGGGGGCTTTCCCTAGAACACTGCGCAAAAGATACATTTCACTGTTTTGATGTACATGTGACTAATAAAGATATCTTATCTTATGTATGGTAGGATTATTGAAGCTTACGTGAGGAAGTTTTGTATATTTTTTATATTTTCTTTAAGAACACTTATAAACACTTTGGATACTGTTGTCCATTTTGTCTGGTTATTAAATATTTAACACTAAATTGTATTTTGCAGCAGCAAAATCACCTGTGGGAACTGGAGGTAACTTTTCTCCAGGTTCCGGCATCTTAGTTTCACAGGATCAACAGAGCTGTGAAATGAACAGAGCATGCAAGTTGTCGCAATGTGATTTATAGACGGTGCTCAGAGGATTAAAGAAATGCTACCAAAGAATGATACACACGTCAGTGAGGCAGCATGAAGGAGGAGAAAGCAACCATGAGGCTACAGCGCAAAGAAATAAAACACGTCCACTCCCACTGCACACTAAAGCATGTTGCAACCGTGCAGAGATGGAGTGCTGCCTTCCCAAGCACGGATGACCTTAAAGAGAACTGACACAGAGGTACATAAGAAGTGCATTTGGAGTCCTGTCGTGTTATTGGCGGCAACTGGGATGTACATTCATTTAAGTAGTGGCAAACGAAGCAACAACCGTGAGCTGGAGCTGGGTTTCATTGTTACTGCTGAGACAGGTTGAACCGGAGCTGCAATGAAAGTGAACAGGACAAAGGAGGGGACAACCATTTCCAAAGAAGGAGAGATGGCAGTTCAGTTCATTCAGGCAAGATCACCGATCAGAGGTTTGGGATTCAAAGCAGAACTTTCATTATCTGCCATGATAGGGATGGCCTACCTCATGAACAGAGGTAATAGATGGATCATTGCAAGTTCCCATGGCCTGGTCAATACCTTGAAGATGGGGACAGAGGCAAGGTACAAAGGAAAGGATTGGTTGGCACAATCAGGCGGGTGCTGTGTCAGCCTTCAGCTCAGACCCCTGAGGATGCTACTGGCTGAATGGGGAAGTTGGACATCCTGAAATACAAATGATGGAAGTTGCCCTACACATTGAAACACTTTGCCGCTGTTGTGCTATAAAACTGCTAGCGCAGTTTGCTTCCCGCCTCATGCCATGAATAACAAGACCATTTGCTGATGTATCAGGCGTTGCTGCCGTTGCTGCTGACTTCTGGGTGGACCTGACAAATCACTCATTGAACGTGTGGGCAACTCTTGCTCTACCCGACCTCGCACCTGCTGAGTCTCTCCTCAGCCATCCAATAGGGGTAATTTTCTTACGTCCCATCACATGAGGAATTACAGAAATTGACAGCACTTGTTTTTATTTGGTCGGTGGGGAGGGTGGGGTGTTGGGGGATGTCAGTTACACTGGAACACTCAACACTCCGACTTTGATTCTCATGCTGGAGGCTCTTCCAATGACGAAGCTGTGACATCAGTGAAGCTGCCCTCAGTCTTTGTAACATGCTAACATAACACTGTATTGGAAAATGAAAATCAGTTGTATCTATAAAAGAGATGTCTTGTGCTTGGCACCCAGCTCAAAAAGTTTAATCATCCTCTTCCTCCTCCACTTCTGTTTTTAAGGGAGTCTTGTCAGGGATAGTGAAGCATTTCTCGAAAAACCGGACAATGGATTTGTGCAGGTGCTGTTTGACTGATGCTTTCTCCATGAAGTGGCCCTCATCTGGGTATATCTGCAACAGAGTAAACAGGATAAATCGGTAAATTGCTTTATTATTGTCACGTGCACCGAGGTACAGTGAAAAACTTTGTTTTGCATGCCATCCATACAGATCATTTCATCATATCAGTACATCGAGGTAGTACAAGGGACTACAGAATGTAGTGTTACAGTTACAGAGAAAGTGCATTGCAGGTAGGCAATAAGGTGCAAGGCCACGACAAGGTAGATTGTGAGGTCAAGGGTCCATCTTATTGTACAAAAGGTCTGTTCAACATTCTTATAATAGCAGGATAGAAGCTGTTCCTGAGCCTGGTGGGATGTGATTTCAGGCTTTTGCATCTTTTTCCCGATGGGAGGGGGAAGAAGAGAGAATGTCCAGGGTGGGAGGAGTCTTTGATTATGTTGGCTGCTTTACGGAGGCAGCGAGAAGCGTAGACAGAGTCCATGGAGAGGAGGCTGGTTTCCGTGATGTGCTGGGCTGTGTCCACAACTCTCTGCAGTTTCTTGCGGTCTCGGGCAGAGCAGTTGCTGTACCAAGCTGTGATGTATCCAGATAGGATGCTTTTTATGGTGCATCGATAAAAGTTGGCGAGGATCAATGGGGACATTTGATGAAGTCAAGGCACTGGTGAGCTCTCTTGGCCATGGCGTCAACGTCGTTGGACCAGGTCAGACTATTGGTGATGTTTACTCCAAAGAGCTTGACAAGTCACTTCTGCAGCCTGTGTAACATAGTTAAAAATGTCCCAAAGGAGTGTTCATAAACAAAATTTGACACCCAGTCGCCAAAGGAAACATTGGGCTAGGTGAGCTAACTTGGCTAAAGCAATAGGTATTGAGAAATGACTCAAAGGGGTAGTGGGTAGCAAGGTGGAGAGGTATAGCAAGTAAGTTCCACAGCTTAAGTCCGAAGTCGGTACGAAGGAAGTTAGGGAAAGCTCAAGAAACTGGCAGTGGAGAAACTCAGAGAACTTGAAGTGTTGTAGCTCCAGGGAAGGTTATGGTTAGAGCTCAAGTTTGTGGAGGATGGAAGAGGAGAACTCAGCTAGGGAATCAGTGGAATATTCACGCACTGATCCTATTGAAAAGACTGTGGGGCAGCACGAAAATTCACCCTGTCATGTGGAGCGAATCATTGAGCTATAGAACAGGAGAGCACCAGAGGAGATTATTTGGCCCTCTGAGACTGTACCAAACTGTAGTATAAATCATCACTCCCCCTTCTAACCTCTCATATCTGCTATTTCCTGGGGCATAAACAAGCCCAATTCACTTCTGCAAGTTATTTTTGACTCTGTTTCCATTGGCCCCATCAAGGATCCCAAATGCGAGCCATTTGTTGATGGAAAAATAGATCATCGTTGATCTGAGCCCTCCAGCACCAGAAACCTTTCTCATTCTTTACTCTGTGTAAAACCCTTTGTTGTTCTGAACACTTCTATCAAATCTTACACAGTCACAGAGTTACACAGACCCTTCGGTCCAACTCGTTCGTACTGACCAAGTTGCCTAACTGAGTTAATCCCAATTGCCTCCGTACGGGCCATATCCCTTTAAACCTTTCCTATCCATGTGACAGGTTATGAACTAATCACCTCGTTCACATCCCCTCCCCAGTGGTGCTGCCATGTTCTCCAACCCTTAGTTCTACCGTTTCTGTTATTGTCACTTTAGCATTTCTTTTCGCACCACTTCAGTTTGCACTGCTACACTTTGCATCATTTGGTTGTTTTTTTCACTCACTGCTGTCGTATTTGTTGTATTTATTATTACCATGTATACTGTTTACTCTGTAAGCTGCACGAGAGCAAGAAATTTCATTGCATCCTGATGTATATGACAATAAACTAATCTGAATCTGAATCTAACTGTCCAAATGCCTTTTAAATGTTGTAATTATACCCGCCACTACCACCTCCTCTGGCAGCTCGTTCCATATACTCACCACCCTCTGTGTGAAAAGTTGCCCTGTCAGGTCCCGATTAAATCATTCCCCTCTCACTTGAAATTTATGCCTTCTAGTTCTGGACTCCCCTCCTCCTAGCCTTCTCTACTCCAAGGGGAACAACTCCAGTCTCTCCTATGTCTGTTATGTTACTGACTCAATAATCTACAGGCTAGAGAATGGAAGAGTTCAAATTCCACAAGTGGCAGTCTGAGGAGGGACTGAGTCCATTTCAATACAAAGCAGTGACTCTAAATCATGTAAAGATAAAATACCTGCAAAGAATAGTTAGCTTTTGCATTGATTAAGTGGGTTATTAGGTCTGCCGTATGCTGGAAGTGGACAGTTTCTGAAAAAGAAAGAGACAACAATGAGGCAAAAAAGGGAGAAACAAGCTTTAACTGTTTGAGAGCTGAAACAGAGGATAGGAAGAGTGGCAGTAAACAGCAGGGGTCTCAACATTCAAAAAGAAAACAAGTATCAAGGAAGATCTACGGGAAAAATGTTTACAGACTTCCAGGAACAAGAGAGAAGAGCCAAGAGAATCCCCTCTGTTATGGGTAGGGATCATGATCTGAATGTGTGGATGGAGCTGGGGTCAGGTCCGGACACCACTGGTAAGGAATGTGGGTAGGTTTGTAGCTGGAGCTGGGACTGGGGTGCTTGTCTGTTTCAGATGAAGCATACAAGTCGAAACTTACAAACTGAAACTCATCAGGGTTCAATTTCCCGCTCCCTTTAAACTCATTGGGTCAATTTCCAGCTCCATTAAACTCAGTGGACTCAATGAAAAGTGTATTATCCTATTGTCTAACAGGTGAAATAAAATTATTTTAGGGTATTAATAAGAGTAACACCCAATAGTCTAGAAAATCTGCTAGTCTGGCACCACCAAAGTCACAAGGGTGCTGAACTATTTGTGTTTTACTGTATATTATTCCCAGTTCCTTTTTATTCCTTTTTATTTGCCTCCTAAGCTTTCCACCAGCTTAAACATGAAGAATTGTTTCTTTGTATTCCCCTGCCTCATTATGCTCCTTCATTGTGGGCTCCCTTACCACGGGAAACACACCCCGCCAACACTATAAAATCGTTTGATGGACAAACATGGCCAGGTGCAAGGTTCCTCTCCTGATCTGGAAGCAACTCATCATTCCTTCATCATGACTGGATCTAAATCCTGGAACGTCCTCCCTAAGCAAGACCTTCATCAGAAGGACAGCAGCATTTCAACAAGGTGGCTCACCACCACCTGTGTGAGGGCAAGAAGGGATGAGCGATGAATACCTGCAATGCCCAGGTCTCAAAAATTAAAAAAAAATTTAAACAATCCTCTTAAACTATTAGCTCATCTTAATATCCTGTACTCAAAGGAATAAAATCCCAGTTTAAGCAGCCCAAAGTCTTAATATCTCTGTAAGACTTTGGGACTGGAGTGCTTGTCTGTTTCAGCTGAAGCATACAAGTCGAAACTTTCAAACTGAAACTCATCAGGGTTCAATTTCCCGCTCCCTTTAAACTCATTGGGTCATCGAGAATGAGCCAACCATCCAACACTAACCCCACTCTACTCCTCTTCAATTTCCCCACATTCCCATCAACTCCCGCTGGATTCTACACATGAGGGGGAATTTACAGTGGTCAATTCACCTTCCAATCTGCTCATGTATTTGGGAAACTGGAGCATCCAGAGGAAACCCATGTGGAGCACCCGTTTATATTAATCCCATTTAATTATTTCCACTTTTCTATCAACCCTCTCCAGATACTACCACTCATCTATGCACTTGGGGCAATTTACAGTGGCCAATTAACCCACGACCTATAAATCACTGGGATGTGGGAGGAAACTGAAGCACCCCAGGGAGAAACCACATGGTCACAGGCAGCACATACAAACTCCACATGGACAGGTCAGGATTGAACCTGGGTCTCAAAGCACCTGAGGTCAGGATTGAACCTGGGTCTCTGGAGCTGAGGCAGGAGTTCCACTAATTGTGCCACTGTGCTGCCTCATGAACTTCCAGCATCAATAGAGCAACAAAACAAGATAATCCTTCAGGGTCAATTTGCAAAACTTTGGGTTGTGAGATCACAAAAGCCTTAAGTAGGGATGTAGGGAAAGAGCAGGGAATAGGAGTTGAGGTCAATGATCAAATTATCATGACACTCAGTGGCAGAGATGGTTTGAGAGGGCAAATGGTCTACTTCAGCTGCTGTTACTTCTGCTTTTAAATGACTCTTCACTTTTAATTAGCTTTGAACCCATTGATGTTCTCTAATGAAATCTACAAAATATTCTATAAGAACTAAGTTTTGTTTTGCTGATGTGCCATTGGAACATAAAAGGACTATTGCCATTGGCTCATTTATCATATTGGCAGCAATCTGCTATAATGCTTGGGCGAATAAGTCTCTTGTGTGGTGGCCTTTAGGACACAATTAGTAGTATCTCGAGAGGTATAGTGTATAAAAGTAAGGAAGTGTTGATGAGGCTCTACGGGGCGCTAGTGAGGCCTCATTTGGAATACTGTGCGCAGTTTTGGGCCCCGCATCTTAGGAAGGATGTGCTGACGTTGGAGAGGGTTCAGAGGAGATTTACGAGAATGATTCCAGGAATGAAAGGGCTTAAGTATGATGAGCGTTTGTCGGCTCTTGGACTGTACTCGCTGGAGTACAGAAGGATGAGAGGGGACCTCGTAGCGACATTTAAAATGTTGACAGGTAAGGATAGAGTAGATGTGGCTAGGCTGTTTCCCTTGGTGGGCGTGTCCAGGACCAGAGGGCACAATCTTAGAATTAGAGGGTACAGTTTCAAGACAGAGATGAGGAGAAGTTTCTTTACCCAGAGGGTGGTGAAATTGTGGAACTCCTTGCCACGCACAGCAGTGGAGGCCAGATCAGTGGGGGTATTCAAGGAGGAGATAGACAGATATCTAAATAGTCAGGGTATCAAGGGATATGGGGATAAGGCTGGCAAATGGGATTAGAATAGTTTTTTTTTTCTCTCTCTTTTTTTCCCACCCCATTTCTTTTTCCCTTTTCCTTGGAGCAGACTCGATGGGCCGAATGGCCTGCTTCTGCTCCCTTATCTTGTGATCTTGTGATCTTGTGATCAGAGAACTTGTTATTTGATCTATTTTTCATAGATGAACATCAAGCTCATAGACTCTGGTAAAGCTGAAGCCAAGTGCAGTGTATATTACATCAGAACATAAGAACCAGGAGCAGCAGCAGGCCATTCCGTCCCTCAAGACAATGCCGTCATTTTTCTAGATCACAGCTGATCTTCTACCATAAAATCATTTTCCTCCCTTGTTCCCATTTCCCTTGATTCCCCTAGTGTCTGGAACACCAGCAGGAAACAGAGTGAGCTCTCAGTGTATTCAGGAAGGTGACATCACGGCTCAGGTCCTGGGTTTGGTGTGGGAGGGATGGAGAGATCGAGGCTTGCTGCTGGTGCTCGTTGGAAGAGGCAGCCCTGAGGAATGGCAAGGGGATGGCGAGACTGAGACTTGGCTGAGGGAGCATCACTGATTTGCAGCATTGGTGGGGGCTGGGGTAGAGCCACGATCTTCTTTGAATGTTGGGTTAATGGTGAGAGGAACACTCCTGTCACTTCTTGTCGAGGAGGGCAGCTTCTGTAAAAGACTGTCTTCTTCCACCCTGCCAGTTCCTCTCAGAATATTACATTATGGTGAGATTACTTCCAACCCACCTAAACTCCAGTAGGTAGAGGCTTAACCTACCCCTGACAGGAGACCCTCCTCCTAAGTCAGCCTAGTTTGTAAGAATATCAACTGTTGGCTGTTGGTATGGGATCGTAAAACCATGGACCTTTACAGAACAATAGGAAGCCGTTCAGCTGAAACATTGATCCCATTGTCGAGCCTCCAGTGCCACATCTGGCAGAGTTGCTGCCTCACAGCTCCAGCAACCCGGGTTCAATCCTAACGTCCGATGCTGTCTGTGTGGAGTTTGCACCTTCTCCCTGTGACTGTGTGAGCTTCCCCTGGGTGCTCCCAGTTCCTTCCCATATCCCAAAGATAAGCAGGTTGCTAGGCTGATTGCCCCCAGTGGTAAGTGGTAGAATCTGGAGGGAATTGGTAGGAATGTGGGGAGAATAGATTACAGGGAAAATTAATGGAGTAGGATTGCTCTGTGAGCTGGCATAGACTTGATGGGCCGAATGACCTCCTTCCATGGAAACCTGAAGACCAATGGGGACATAAGCTGAGGCTGGCTCAGCTCAGCTTGATCTCCATTCACAAATGGACATTGTGTCTTGAAACCTCACTCTTTCCCCAAGATATCTGGTGTGCGTGGGATCTTCGCTGAGAAACGGTGGAACAAGATTGGTCATACACTTACCGTCTGCAGTCCCGTGGATTAACAATAACTCTTCCTCTCGCAGCCGTAGCACCCGATATGTAACCTCTGACACCTACGAATTAAGGAAGAAGCATCTCATGGGTCCAGATTACAAGGCACATCCACAAATAAAAATCACAACTTAACAAGGCAATTTTAATACTGTTGTCTTGCATACTAATCAAAGCAATGAAATGCAATCAGCTTCAGACACTGAAGAGTATCCACCCCATCTGTTGTATACAGAAGTTTGGCTTTCACTAAACCCAACAGTGTACTGATTTATATCTGTGTTTATTGTTCATTTTTGGGGTCTTAGCAACCCTGAGAATGGTGATGCTTGTTGACCATCAGCTGATTGACTTGCTGTGCCATTGAAGAATTGACAACATGGTAGGTTTGAAGTCATTTTTGCTGGGGGAAGTGGGGGCTGTACCCTTGGGGCATTTCACAGGTGAACCATGCCATGATTAGCGTTCTAGCAACAGTGTAATAAGGAAAATAGAGAGGATTTTAAATTGAGGGGATCAAAGACATGATATTTCAAAGAGCTGAGATGAGATTGGAGAGAAGGGTATTAATATAGGAAATAAGAACACTAGAACATAGGAAACTGGTGATGTAGTAGGCTACCCAAGAATGCTTCACCATTCAGCAAGATCTTTAGCTGATTCTTTACCTCAGTACTATCAGTTTCTAGCACTATCCCCACATCCCTTGACTCCCTAATGTCCAGAAACCTATTGGTTTCGGTTTTGAATGAACTCGATGACCAAAGTTTCAGTCCTCCAGCGTAGAGAGCTCTAAAGGTTCATTGGTTTTTAAGTGAAAAGATTTCTCTTCTGTTGAATCCTAAATGGCTCTTCCCATATTCTGAAACTGTGCGTCCTAGTCAAGGGAAACATGGTCCCTGCATTTGGTCTGTCAAGTCCTGTGAAAACTTTGGAAGTTTCAGTGGGATCACCTTCCATTTCTCTAACCTTTAGAAAATACAGTCCCAGTATACTTACTCTCTCTTTTTATGAGAACTCTACATCTCTGGAACCAGTCTAATGAATATTCATTATACTCCCTCTGTGGCAACTACAGCACATAGGCCACACCAGGTAAGGATCTCATCACCAATATCAATTTTCAAAGTTTCCAGGTTATCTAAATATTTCCCATGGTGGGATTGTAACTCATATCTCTGGGTCATTTGGCCAGTCCTCTGAACCATGGTCAACTTCATCCATGTATTGTACAAGCAAGAGTCCATAAACCAGGATGAATAGATCTCACAAACCTGCCAAGTTGACTTGATAGAGGTGTACAAGATGATAAGAGGCATAGATCGAGTGGACAGTCAGAGACTTTTTCCCAGGGCGACAATGGCTAACACGAGGGGACATAATTTTAAGGTGATTGGAGGAAGGTATAAACGGGATGTCAGGGGTAAGTTTTTTATACAGATAGGGGTGGGTGCGTGGAACGCACTGCCGGCAGAGGTTGTGGGGGCAGATACATTAGGGATATTTAAGAGACTCTTAGATAGACATATGAATGATAGAGAAATGGGAAGCTATGTGGGAGGGAAGGGTTAGATTGAGCAGGATAAAATGTCGACACAACATTGTGGGCCAAAGGGCCTGTGCTGTGCTGTAATGTTCTATGTTCCTAAGCAGCACACCCGGTTATGAAAGCAGCTGGATTTGGACTCCTTTTACTTAGTGACTGAAACATTTGATTTCATAGTGCGTTTAAAATAGCAAAATGTCTCCGGACAGTTCACTGGAGAGTTAACTGATGCAGATGATGGTCAAAGACTATCTCAAAAGGGGAAGTTAGGGGGTGGAGTGATGGAGAAGGGAACTCTATGAGTTGAGGGCCCAGGTAGCTGAAGCCACAGCCAGCAGTGGTGAAAGTGATTAAATTCGAGGAAAGGGACCAGGCCAATGTTAGAGAAGGATAAAGACCTCAGGCTTGGGGGTGGCTAAAGAGATAGAGAGCAGTGAGACCTCTGTGGGTTTTGAAAGTTAGTGAGAATTTTAATGCGTGTATTTTGCTGATGCTGGAAATCTGACATAAAAGTAGAAAATGCAGGAAATACTCAGCAGGTCAGGCAGTAATTCCAGCATTTTCTGTTCTTTTGGAGAATTTTAAAATTGAGGTGTTTTGCAGAACTGGAAGTTGGTGTTGACCAGCGAGCTCAGGGGTGATGGGGGTATGAGATTTGGTGAAAGTTATGATACAAGAATATTGAACAGCAAAGTTTTAGAATCTGCAAGTCCATAATGAGTGGAAGAAGGTAAATTGGTCAGGAAAGCATTGGATTAGTCAAGTCTCAAGGTATAAGGTCAAACTAGTAAAAGCTAAGTAATTTCTCTCAAGTAATATTTAGTAACCAAATTAAGAAAGATACAAACATATCCCACTTATGCACATTAGTACTTGGGAAGGACCACAACAAGTGTGGAAAAAATTGAACAAAAAAGGAGTCTCAAGGCAAATACAGAAGCTTTTTAAGTGAGTTGTGCATTTGTTCTTACAAAAAACTAATTTACAGTTCTTGTTAACATCCAATATTTTAATACAGGCATTAACCTGCTCAAGACCATCTGTTAGTAACTTATAAAACAGTGGACAATACAGAATTTTACAGGAACATGCTATAAATTTGGACAGCCACATGGAACAGCAAACAGTCAAGGCCAATGGATGTCCCTCTAAATCAAAATGCTTGGAGGGAGGACTCGACGATGAGATGTGACAATGGCAACGTGAATAATATTGTGAAAGTCAGTGAAACCTCTGTAGAAAGGCAAGTAAAGAATTAAACGTCAACTCAGAAAAATTAGTATGTGCCTTTGCGTCTTATAATTCAACAAAGTAATAAACTTAATGCAACATTTATGATCTCTGGGAGGTGCTGTATTAGGTTGACTCATGTTCAATTAACCTCACTGTTCCTCTTAGGAAATCAGTGATAATACAAATATTTCACAAGGGTAAATATGCAGGCATAGTACATTGAAGTTATAGACCATATTTTCTAAATTAAAGTTATCTAGCACAACTCAGCACACTGTGGAACATCTGGGTACCCTTTTAACTGTGTAATTTAATACATCTTTGGTGAGTGAAATACCAAAAACAAAACAAAAACAAAGATTTAGCATGAGGCCAACACTTTGTGTTTAATGAGGGAGAATTGCACATACTTCAGTTCTGATGAGAGATCATTGACCTGAAATGTTAGCTCACTTGTCTCTCTACAAATGCTGCTTGATTGCTTCTCACAGTTCCAATTACATTTCTGATTTCCAGCACCTGATGTGTTTTGCTTTAGCATGCTTGGTTGCACTTGGAGGTTGTCTCAAGATTACCTGTTTGCTTATTAAAGCTCCACATAGGTACTACATGTGCTGTACTGTTCAATGCTCCAAGTAGGGATTATCCTGAGTGTGTACCCGGGTAGTTTGGATTGTCAAAGAAACATGCCTCATCACTGTGAAGGATCCCATTAAATTTTCATCCAATTGTTTAAATAACAGAAATTCTCCCCTTTTGTTTTTTTAACAAGGCTGATTCACACTGGTCGACAATGGTACATTAGCTTTCTTTGGACTTACCCCATAACCTCTTTCAGTTCTGCTGAGCATGCCCAGATAACGCTCCGAGAACGCAGATGCTGTGAGGAAGGAGAGAGCAGGTGAGACGCACAAAGAATAGCCAGCACTGTTGAACACACACCAAAATGAATGCCGCAAACATTTTCCCTTGAGCATTGGAAACTAAGGCACATTAATGTTGAGTTCTCACTGCAGTGTGAGGCAGGCAGGATAGACTGACAAGATGCTCCTTTTTGCATGACCTCGTTTTCAGCAGGGTTGTGCTTTGTCTAAAGAGCAGCACAGGAAGTTGTACAAGATGTAACGTGGCAATCTCTTAACCAATTCATTTCAAATGATAAGGGATGGGATGGAATTCCTGAATAGATGATCCCTTGTTTTTCAGACAGTGAGCCCTGATTCTAAACACCCCAGCCAGGGCAAACAACACCCTTGCATTTACTCTGTTGAGGTGCAGAAGAATTCTGTACATTTCAATGACGTCTGCTCTCATTCTCCTAAATTTGAGGGAGTACAGGCCTATTCTGTTTAATTCCTCCTCAGAGAACAATTGCCCATTCTCAGAGTCAGTTTGTGAATCTTTCCCTAGGCAGGAAGACCAGAGCTGGACACAATATTCCAGCTGCTGGCTCAACAAGGCGTCATATAATTGTAGTAAGGCATCTTAACTTTTGTATTCAAATATTCCGTTTCTCTTCCCAATTGTTTATGTAATTCCTCATTAACTTGTAGTTATTCATATTCAAGTACACCTAAGTCCTGCTGAACACAACACTTTCAATCCCTCACCATTTAAAAAATTGTTTCTACCAGCATGGCTGAATTTGCACTTTCAACGTTATATTCCATTTCCTGTTTCCTTGCCCATTCACTTAGCCTGTCCATATCCTCTTGAAGCTTATCTGCTTCCTCCTCACATCTCACACTGCCACTGAGCTCAGCGTCATCAACAAACTTGGATAGATTACACTTGATCCCGTCTTGCAAGTCATTGATATAGATTGTAAACAGCTGGGACCAGCAGTTCAAGCACTGTATCCATTGACAACTAGTTTTCATTCAATTTGCTTCTCTGATACATTTTCTTTTACTGATTTGAAATATTTCCTCTCCTCATTCTTTCTTGACTTCAAATAAAATTGCTGACTCAGGAAACAGAGAGTCACCGTTTCCCTGATATGAATTCTAAATTTACCTTTCAATGGTTTGAACTCATGTGCCCTGTTCTAGACTCAATTTAAGTCAAATTTATATATCTTTGTAAGATCACCAATTAGATACCATTTTAATTTAAGTCTGAACAGTCCAATTTTTCCCCAGGCATTATCATATGGTCGGCTAATCTTGCTGGTGGACCTCACATCTCCTTTGGACCAGAGGTGCTTTGCCTCAAACCAAGGTTTGGAGAAAATTATTGAGACCCATAGTTGTTAAGAAGGCGTATGGTGTGTTGCCCTTCATTAGTCGGGGTATTGAGTTCAAGAGCCGTGAGGTAATATTGCAGCTCTATGGAACTCTGGTTAGACCACACTTGGAGTATTGTGTTCAGTTCTGCTCGCCTCATTATAGGAAGGATGTGGAAACTTTAGAGAGGGTGCAGAGGAGATTTACCAGGATCCTGCCTGGATTGGAGAGCATGTTTTATGAAGGTAGGTTGAGCGAGCTAGGGCTTTTCTCTTTGGAGAGAAGGAGGATGAGAGGTGACTTGATAGAGGTGTACAAGATGATAAGAGGCATAGATCGATTGGACAGTCAGAGGCTTTTCCCCAGTGCGACAATGGCTAACACGAGGGGGCATAATTTTAAGGTGATTGAAGGAAGATATAAGGGGGATATCAGAGGTAAGTTTTTTACACAGAGAGTAGTGGGTGTGTGGAACGCACTGCTGGCAGAGGTTGTTGGGGCAGATACATGAGGGACATTTAAGGGACTCTTAGAAAGCCACATGAATGATAGAGAAATGGAGGGCTACGTGGGATGGAAGGGTTCTATGTTCTAAATAAGTAATAGAACATAGAACATAGAACATTACAGCACAGTACAGGCCCTTTGGCCCACAATGTTGTGCCGACATTTTATCCTGCTCTAAGATCTATCTAACCCTTCCCTCCCACATAGCCCTCCATTTCTGTATCATTCATGTCTTTGAAGAACATGTAACCACAAGCCAGCTGGTGCCATTTCCTGATCTTCACCCCATAGCCCTGTAAGTATTTTCCTTTTGTATATCTATGCTGTTGTGGTGGAAGGTGATTAAAGGTGAGGGTTTTGGGTGGGCACCAGTCTGAGATTCAGTGTGTTGATTCTTACCGTAGAGTTTAAAGTCTGTGATTGGTGAAAGTGCAATTCCACACTTGAACAAGGCATTTTTTTTGTCCAAGTCGTTTTCTGTTGTAAGTAGCATCAAAGTCAGATAACCGCCATAAGCCTGCAGAGAGCAGACAGAAGTTAATCTTTCACATGTTGACTATTAACTTCAGTTTTGGTGCTTCAATTGTACATCAATAATCAAAATTATAATTCCCATATAGTTCAGTTCATTCTGCCCATAAACGTATTATTAGAATTGCAATGGTACTTTCACGCTGTTAGATTAAACTGTTATATGTTCCTGAAAAGCTTTCTCTTTTATTTACCTTGGGCCCTGATTCTAGGCACCATAGCCAGGGGAAACATCAGATCTGCATCTACCCTGTCAAGTCCTGCAATGATTACGTGTGTTTGAATGAGATTCCCTCTTATTGTTCTACATTGTAGAGAGTATGGGTCCAGTTTGTTTAATCTCTCCCTATAGGGACAAAAAGACCATAAGATGTAGGAGCAGAATTGGGACATTTGGCCCATCGGGTCAGCTCCATCATTTAATCATGGCTGATACTTTTAACCTCATTCTACTGCCTTCTCCCCGTAACCCTTAAACCCCTCACTAATCAAGAACCTCGCAACCTCCCCATCCCAGGAATCAGTCTGGTGGATGGAAACACAAGAGACTGCAGATGTGGAATCTGGAGTAACAAACAATCTGCTGGAGGAACTCAGTGGGTCGAGCAGCATCTGTAGGGAGGGGGGAAGGAATTGTCGATGTTTCGGGTCACAACCCTGCATTAGGGCTGTTTCTGAACATTTTCTGTTTCTGTTATGATTTCTCTTCCATTGATTTTTGCCTAGTCCTATTTTCATAGATTCATAGAGATCTATAGCTTGGAAACAGGTTCTTCAATCAAACCCCTTCATGCTGAACAAGATGCCTGTCTACATTACTCCTACTTGTTCACATTTGGCCCAAAGCTCTCTGACCCATGTATGTGTCCAAATGTATTTTAAGCCTTGCAATTGTACCATTCTTATTTATTATTTGCTAAGTGCTGATTTTACAACTTTCTTAATAAATAGATTTCAACATTTTCCCTACAACTTATGTCAGGCTAACTGGTCTGTAGATCTTCATTTTCTCTTCCCCTCCACTATCTCCATCACCATCTTAGTCAGGACCTACGGATTTATCGGCTTTCAGTCCCATTTGTTTCTGTGATTCTTTTTACTGCTGCTAATTCTTTTAAACTCCATACTGGACCTGGTACTAGGCAATGAGCCTGATCAGGTTTCAGATCTCTTGGTGGGAGAGCATTCTGGAGATAGTGACTATAATTCCTTGACCTTTACCATAGCCTTGGAGAGGGATATGAGCAGACGATATGGGAAAGTATATAACTGGGGGAGGGGGAATTATGATGCTATTAGGCAGGAACTTGGGAGCGTAAATTGGGAATAGATGTTCTTGGGGAAGTGCACAGCAATAATGTGGAGGTTGTCTGAGGAGCACTTGCATGGGGCTCTGGATAGGTTTGTCCCATTG
This sequence comes from Pristis pectinata, assembly GCF_009764475.1. Classification (NCBI taxonomy): domain Eukaryota; kingdom Metazoa; phylum Chordata; class Chondrichthyes; order Rhinopristiformes; family Pristidae; genus Pristis; species Pristis pectinata. Next base: position 14,682,080 of record NC_067409.1, on the reverse strand, counting down.
AGGCAGGGTAAGGATGGTAGAGTGAAGGAACCGAGCTTGACACGAGATATAGAATATCTTGTTGAGAGGAAGAAAGAAGCTTACCTGAGGTAGGGTATGGATGGTAGAGTGAAGGAACCATAGTTGACATGAGATGCTTACCTGAGGTTTAGAAAGCATGGATCAGACAGGGCTCTAGAGAGTTGTCAGGAGGGAGCTTAAGAATGGACTTAGGAGAGCTAGAAGGGGGCCTGAGAAGTCCTTGGCGAGTAGGATCAAGGAAAACCCCAAGGCATTCTATATGTATGCAAAGAATAAGAGGATGACTAGAGAGAGGGTAGGACTGATCAGGGATAAAAGAGGAAACATGTGCCTAGAGTCGGAAGAGGTAGGGGAGGTCTTTAATGAATACTTTGCTTCACCAAAGAGAGAGACCTTGACATTTGTGAGGATGGCGTATGACAGACTGATATGCTCGAGCATGTTGATGTGAGGAAAGAGGATGTGCTGGAACTATTTAAAAACATTAGGATAGATAAGTCACCGGGGCCAGATGGGATATATCCAAGGTTATTACGGGAAGCTAGGGAAGAGATTGCTGCACCTTTGGCTATGATCTTTGCATCCTCACTGGCCACAGGAGTAGTGCCAGATGATTGGAGGGTGGCAAATGTTGTTCCTTTGTTTAAGAAAGGGAGTGGGGATAACCCTGGGAATTATAGACCAGTGGTGGGAAAATTACTGGAGAAGATTCTTAGAGACAGGATTTATGGGCATTTAGAGAAGCAGAGGCTTATTAGGGACAGTCAGCACGGCTTTGTGAGGGGCAGGTTGTGCCTCACGAGCCTGATTGAATCCTTTGAGGATGTGACAAAGCACATTGATGAAAGTAGAGCAGTGGATGTGGTGTACATGGATTTTAGTAAGGTGTTTGATAAGGTTCCTCATGGAAGGCTCATTCAGAAAGTCAGGAGGCATGGGATCCAGGGAAACTTGGCTGTGTGGATTCAGAATTGGCTCACCCATAGAAAACAGAGAGTGGTGGTAGATGGAGTGTATTCTGCCTGGAGTTTGGTGCCTACTGGTGTTCCGCAGGGATCTGTTCTGGGACCCCTGCTCTTTGTGATTTTTATGAATGACTTGGATGAGGATGTGGAAGGGTGGGTTAGTAAGTTTGCTGATGATACAAAGGTTGGTGGTGTTGTGGATAGTGTAGAAGGTTGCTGTAGATTACAGGATATTGATAGAATGCAGAGCTGGGCTGAGAAGTGGCAGATGGAGTTCAACCCAGATAAGTGTGAAGTGATACACCAGGAGATCGAATTCGAAGGCAGAATACAAGGTTAATGGCAGGACTCTTAGCAGTGTGGAGGAACAGAGGGATCTTGGTGTCTAATTCCATAGATCCCTCAAGGTTGCCATGCAGGTCAATAGGGGTGTTAAGAAGGTGTATGGAGTGTTGGCCTTCATTAGTTGGGGTATTGAGTTCAAGAGCCACGAGGTGATGTTGCAGCTCTATAGAACTCTGGTCAGATCACACTTGGAGTATTGTGTTCACTTCTGGTCGCCTCATTATAGGAAGGATGTGGAGCTTTAGAGAGGTGCAGAGGAGATTTACCAGGATGTTGCCTGGATTGGAGAGCATGTCTTATGAGGATAGGTTGAGTGAGCTAGGGCTTTACTCCTTGGATAGAAGGAGGATGAGAGGCGACTTGATAGAGGTGTACAAGATGATGAGGCATAGATCGAGTGGACAGTCAGAGACTTTTTCCCAGGGTGAAAATGGCTAACACGAGGGGGCATAATTTTAAGGTAATTGGAGGAAGGTATAAGGGGGATGTAAGGGTAAGATTTTTACACAGAGAGTGATGGGTGTGTGGCACGCACTGCCTACAGAGGTTGTGGGGGCAGATACATTAGGGACATTTAAGAGACTCTGAGGTAGACACACGAATGATAGAAAAATGGGGACTATGTGGGAGGGAAGTTAGATAGATCTTAGAGCAGGATAAAATGTCGGCACAACATTGTGGGCCGAAGGGCCTGTACTGTTCTGTAGTGTTCTATGTTCGTCATTCACTCTGGTCCCACTGTTCTCACCTACTGCTGGGAAGTTTATTGTGTCATCTTTTGTGAACACAAACACAAAATTTTTGTTTTATTTCTTACCATTTCCTATTCCCCAATTCAATTTCTCCTGTAGCAAAAAACAAACCGCTCTAGCTACTCGGCAGGTCAAGCAGCATCTTTGGAAGGAAAGAGTCATGACCTTTCATCATCCACCATTCCTTTGCCTCGATAGATGCTGCTTGACCCACTGAGTTCCTCTAGCAGTCTGTACTTGCTCCAGATTCCAGCACCTCCATTCTCTTTTGTTCTCAAGTTCCCATTGTATCAGTCCGCAAGGAACTCATGTTAATCTTTCGTTAATCTATTCCTTTTTGCACATCTACAAAAATGTTCACAGCTTGTTTTTATCTCTGTCACTGGATTACTCTCATTTTCTACATTCCCTCTATTTAACAGTGACTTCGCACTCCTTTCCTGGATTCTGAAATGTTCCCCATGCACAGGCTGATTGCAATTTTTAGTAATTTTTTAAGCTTTTCCTTTGATCTAATACTGTCATCAGCTTCTTTTGTTAGCCATGGTTGGACTACCTTTCTTACTGGGTTTTTGTGCCTTACAGGAATATATATTTGTTGCAAGTTAATGTGTCTTCATTCTTTAAATATTACCCATTGCTTGTCCACTATTGATGCAGCTTCCCAAGTTACCATAGCCAACTCATGCCTCATTCTTTCCCAGTTTGCTTTGAACATAGAACACAGAACATTACAGCACATACAGGCCCTTCAGCCCACAATGTTTTTTTAAATTTTACTTACAGCGTGGTAACAGACCCTTCCAGCCTAACGAGTCCGCGCCGCCCATTTTGAATCCATATTAACCTACCCGTACGTCTTTGGAATGTGGGAGGAAACCGGAGCACCCGGAGGAAACCCACGCAGACACAGGAGAATGTACAAACTCCTTACAGACAGCAACGGGAATCAAACCCGTAATAGCGTCGCGCTAAGCGCCGACATTTTATCCTGCTCTAAGATCTATCTAGCCCTTCCCTCCCATATAGTCCTCCATTTCTCTATCATTCATGTGTCTATCTACTTGTACTTAAGGGTCTGGATTTGGATTGAACTAAATCACTTCCAATTTTTTTAATAAAATTCTTCATGTTATGATGTCTCTTCTGTAAGAAGTTAATTACCCATTTATCATTGAGCAATATTAGATCTAAAATGGACTGTTCCCTGATTTGTTCCTCAACATACTTTGATTGAAAAGTATGCTGTGGCCACTGCATAAGTTTGTCACCCACACCTTTACTGCTGATTTGTTTTGCTCAGTCACTATGTCGATTAGAGATGATTAATGCGTTCACACATGAAGCGCAGGAGGAACTTAGCGGGTCAGGCAGCATCTATGGAGGGAAATGGACAGTCAACGTTTCGGGTCAAGACCCTTCATCTGGACTGAAGGAAAGAGGGGGCATCGCCGGTATAAAAAGGTGGAGGGAAGGGATGGAGCAAGAGCTGGCAGGTGATAGGTAGATCCAGGTGAAGGGGGGAGCGGTGATAGGCAGAGGAGGGAGAGTAGGAATAATATCAGAAGCTGGGAGGTGATTGGTGGAGGTGACAAAGGGCTGAAGACGATGGAAGCTGATAGGACAGGGAGGTGGAGTGGAATAAAGGGAGGAAGGTGGGGAAAGGAACCAGTGGGAGGTGTGTGGAGATGGGCAGATGGGGGGGGGGGTGGGGATAGGGAAAGAGATGGAGTGATGGGGTCCAGCTGGATCAGGAAGAGAGAGAAACAAAGGGGGAGAAGGTGTTGCTCCAGATTCCAGCATCTGCAGTCTCTTGTGTCTCTGATTATTACATTACCCTTGTTATATCTGCCTGATTTATACCATGATTTATAATATGGCTTGTGGAGACTGAATAGGCTGGGTTTGTTCTCCTTGGAGTAGAGGAGGCTGAGGGGGGACACTATGATGGGCATACATAGCCTAGATTGTGGGGAAATTTTCTCTGTAGCGGAGGTGGAGAGAGCGTAAGCATAGGGTAAGGATTAAGAGGTTTAGAGGGGATCTGAGGAAAGAACCTATTCACTGAGAGGATCAGAGGGTGGTCGTAATCTGGAACACACTGAGGGGTGGTTGAAGCAGGGACTCTTAAAACCTGATTGCAGCAGTCAGTAACCATTGGAAGTTTGGGGACGAGATAAATATTTTGGTGAGCACGATGTTACCTGCCCAAAAACTCCAACTCTGGTTGCATCAACGTAAGGTTCTTTCAAGAGGATCCTGAAATTAAAGCATCCAACAGATCAAACCAGGAAAATGCACTTTTTTGCCAAGTATTATTAGCCATGTTTTTTTCCCCAGCAGTTTGACAGAAAGCATGCTCCATCAAACTGTGAGCAGAACAATGTACAGTTATTTCAAGGGGGCCTAAAGAAAGTTAAAAGAAGAAACTTAATTAAATGACATACAAAAATCAGTAAGGGAAGAGCTAAAAGGGCTTAATGCTACCAAATCTGCAGGACCTAATGGTTTCTACTCCTGACAGTTCAATGTCAAATGTGGTGCAGTTAATGGAATCTGTCACCAAAGGTAGAGATTGTTTCAATCAACCATGGGATGTGGACATTGCAGGCAGGGCCAACATTTATTGTCCACTTCTCATTGCCCTTGAACTGAGAGAATGGTTAGAGGCCAAACACATTGGTGTGGGTCTGGGATTACAATACATCAGGCCAGGCATGGATAGGAATATTCCATCCCGACAGTGCATGACTACACTGCACAGGGTTTACGACAAAGTAGCCATCCGTTTTAATATGGTTTTAATTCCATATTTAATTTTATTTAAATTTACCATCAGACAAGGCAGAACTTCTACCTCCAAATCATTAACCCAGGTCTCTAGATAACAGGGCAATAGACAAGTATCAGTTGACCCTGTTTAAAAGAAATATGTTGCCAGCAACAAAATTAGTCAACATTTAGTGAGGTTACATGAAAGACTGGCCCAAAAGAACACTTTCTGCAGATTAATATTTATTCAAAGGCATTGGAGAAGAATCTCATATAATCAAAAGGAACTTACTTCAAAGCATCTGTCTGATCCTTTTCTTCCACAGTTCCCAATTTTCCCTTTATTTCATACAAGAGTTTGGTGCCTTGGAAACCACTGCCGCGCCCATCGAACTTAACAACAATAGCGTCGAATGAACTAACAAGGATAGTTGTCCAATCTACTTGGAACTGCTCTGTGACAATCTGGGTACCAGGACTGTCACCGCTGTAACAAAGCAAAACAGGCTGATCCATTAATTGAGGATGTTTTTTTCTTCCATGTAATGTGTTGTGACAAAGTAAATAGGAACACAAGGAATAAGAGCAGGTGTCAGCTATATTGCCTCTTGAGCCTGCTCCCATCATTCAATAAGATTAAGGCCTCCACTTTCCTGCCTGTTCCACCCTTGATTCAACTACAGTCCAAAACTTTATCTCAACCTCGAATATATTCAATTAATTGGTCTCCACAGCTCTCTATGGAAGAGAATTCCAAAGACTTGTCACCCTCCAAGAGCAGAATTTTCTTCCCATCTTTGCCTTAAATGGGTGGTCCCTTATTTTGAAAATGTGCCCCTAGTTCTAGATTCTCCATGAGGGGAATATTCCTCTTGGCACCTAGGCTGTCATGCCCTCTTGCAACCTTATATCTTTCAAAGAGATCACTGTTCATTCTTTTAAAGTCCAGTGAGCACAGCCCCACTCTGCACAACTTTTCCTCAAATGAGAACCCCTTCATCCCAGGAATCAACCTAGTGAACTTTCTCTGACCTGCCTCCAATACAAGAATAACCCTCCTTAACTAAAGAGACCAAGAGGTTTGGGCTTTGTCATAAGGAATAAGTAAGCAGACCAGAAAAGTTGTTAGTTTTGTTCTTGGAGAAGAGAAGGATAAGAGGATATTGAATGGAGGAGTTCTTATTCATAAATGGTTTGGATTGGATAAATAAGGAGAAAGTGAATCCAGTAGCAGCAGCACTGGCAACTGGAGAGCACAGAATTATGATGAGTGGTGATCTGAGGGGCAATTTTTTCCCACGAAGGGTGGTGAGTATGTGGAATGAGCTGCCAGAGGAAGTGGTTGAGGCAGGTACAACAGTGTCATTTAAGAAGCACTTGGAGAAGTACATGGAGGGGCGGGGCTTGGAGGGATATGGGCTGAACACAGGAAATTTGGGACTAGCAGGGTGGGCACCATGGTTGGCATGGACTGGTTGGGCCAAAAGGCCTGTATCCATGCTGTATTGCTCTATGACTTTATGACAGATTGAGAGGTGATATGAGGAAGCGGTCCAGTTTATCATGAAAACCAGCCTCCCCTCCATTGACTCTGTCTACACTTCCCACTGCCTTGTAAAAACAGCCAACGTATTTAAGGACCCCTCTCACGCTGGACATTCTCTCTTCTCCCCCCTCCCATTGGGCAGAAGATACAAAAGCTTAAGAACATGTACCTCCAGGATCTATCCCACTATTATTAGACTTGAACAAACCTCTTAAACAATAAAGATGGACTCTTGATCTCTCAGTCTACATTGTCATGGCCCTTGCACTTTATTTGTCTACCTGCAAGGCACCTTCTCTGTAACTGCAACACTATATTCTGTATTTTGTTTTTTTTCTCTCTCTTGTACTACCTTGACGTACTTATGTATGGAATGATCTGTCTGGATGGCGTGCAAACAAAGCTTTTCACTATATCTCAGTACATGTGATAATAATAAGCCAATTATCAATTACCAAACAATGTGACAATGTGTTGAGGTTAGAAATTCACTGGCTCAAGGGGTGACAGAATCAGATTCAATCATTACATTTAAAAGATCTGGAGAATTACATGGAAAAAGTACTTACAGACCTATGGGGAAAGAGCAGGAGGTGAGATTATTTGGATGATTCTACCAAGAAGCCAATGTAGACAGGAGCAGTGGGCTTCTGTGATCTACCAGGCTTTGACTCTAGGCTTCTGATATTGGTATTTGGTAAAGACAGTTGATTGATGGTTCTTAGAAAGTCTTTATATGTGACAAGTTTTGACCGGAATTATGAACAATATTTAATATACTTCAGTGAGGAGGTTGGACTTCATTTTTACTGAATTTCCTACTTTCAAAATATTGAAACATATCTTCAGAAGATATGTGTGAGATCGTCTGTAATAATTCTACAAAGGAAGAATGATTTGTATTTATACAGCACCTTTCACCAGTTCAGGATATTCCAAACGCACTCTGTAACTGGTAAAATACATTCGGGTTTGGTTATTAGTGAAATCCAGGGAGACACAACAAGCTCCAACAGCTGTGAGTTAAATAATTTATCACTGATCAAGGAATTGGTGAGAACTCTGGTATTCCTGAAAGTCATGCTACACGATCTCTAACACTGAGAGAGCAAATGAGATCTTGGCTTAAAATCTCTTTTGAAATTCAGCACCGTGGACAGTGCAACTCTCCCTGTTCCATAGAGCCACAAAGTCATTACCCTTTGGTCCAACTTGTCTGTACCAACCAAGACGCCCATCAAAGCTAGTCCCATTTCCCCACATTTGGCCCACATCATAGACACATACAACATGTGTCTTTGACCCACTGTCCATGCTGACCTTCAACTACATACAGTATTTATTCTAATCCTGCTTTAATCTCACTTTCTATTCTCTCGGAATTCTCATCAAATCTCCTCAGATTCTACCACCCATCTACACACTAGGGGAAATTTACAGTGTCCAATTAACCTACCAACCTCTGTATCTTTGGGATGTTGGAGGAAACTGGAGCACCCAGAGGAAACCCACGTGATCACAGGGACAACATGCAAATTCCACACAGACAGCACCCGAAGTCAGGATTGAACCCAGGTCTCTGTCACTGTGAGGCAGCGGTTCTATTAGCTGCACCACTCTGCCACCATCTTGGCAGTGAGGTTAATGCCATGGCTTTCCAACTCAGAGGTACGAGCACTGTCACCTGACCAAGGTCGACAACTCCATCACTGGCCTTCATGGGAACAAAGAAATAAATTCGGGCAATCTGGGGATTAAGGGATAGGAACAAGAAAGGAGAGTTGTCAAAGGTCAGTCATGGCATTGGAGTGTGGCCAACTCCTGATGCCCCCATGTAATTGAAATCTAGGCAATCCAACAGCAGTCTGGCAAGTGAAGTAGGACTGTATATATCACCAAAGCCCCCGGTCTGATCATAGGGATAAAATAATACTCACACAATAAGTAACAAAGGGTATTGTGACAACTCTGAGAATCCTGCTGGCTTCATAATTTGCATTTTGAGTGCTGAAAGACAGTAAGGTGCAGTTGGGTTAGTATTAGTGATGCCCATAATCGTCAAAGAGTGAAACATTTCCACAGCCTGATCAGTGGTGGCTAAGTCACATCTCTTACCGCTTCCTTCTCTGGCTTTAGAGAATAAAGCAAGGAAAGAAATCGTACAGTTGTCCAAGACTGCACACATCCTAATTTGTCTGACCATGTTCCTATCTCGGAATTTAATCCTTCCACCACCGGTGGGTGTGGCCCCAGCTGCCAAAGCCACAAGCCCTGGAACTCTAACCCTAAGCTCTTCCATCTTGTTATTCCTCTTTCCTCCTTTAAGATGCTCTGTGAAAGGATTTTCAACAGTTGCCCCTACGTCTCCTCACATGGCTAGGCATTGAAGTTCATTTGGAGAGACCCTCGTGAAGCAGCTTGACAAGGGTGCTATATAAATATAAGACTGTTGAAATGTCCTGGTACTATCTTGTGGATGAAAAAAGACTGGGTTCACTTGGTCTGCCTTCTACTACCCTTACACTTACATGATATAATCATAGTGAAGTCACCAGTTCAATGTCATTCAATTATCTAGAACAGACCTAAATTTTATACAAGAAACACCCAAGTGGTGATGACATCTGGATACTTCATGTCCAAAGTAAACCAACAAGCATTCTACACTCAACTCATTATCCCAAAATGTTACTCTTATAGGGCCTTACAAAGTATAAGTTTAGAGTTATACATTTGTAAATTTGTACAACACAGAAGAAGGCTCCATGTCCCACCATGTCCATGTTAACCACCTACACTAGTCCATTTACAAACACATTGTTCATAACCTTTTATGCCTTGGCAATTCAAGTGCTCACCTAGATACCTCTTCAATGTTGTGAGAGTACCTGCCTCCATCCCCCACTTTGGCAGTGCGTTCCAAATTCCAACCACCCCCGAGTGAAAAAATTATCCCTCAGATCCCCTTCATTCCCTGACCCTAAATCTATAATTCCTAGTTTTTGACATCACTGTTATTGCAAAAAAAATCCTACTATCCACTCTGTTTATGACCCTCATAATTTGTACAGATATACTGTTGAAAGTATGCTGACTGGTTGCATCATGTTCTGGTATGGCAATTCGAATGCACAGGAAGGTAAGAAGCTGCAGAGATTAGTGGATTCAAGCCCAATATATCATGGGCATATCCCTCCCCACCATCGGTAGTATCTACAGGAGGTGCTGCCTCAAGAAGGAAACATCCATCACAAAAGATCCTCACCATCTGGGCCATGCCATCTTCTTGCAGCTACCATTGGGCAGGAGGTACAGAAGTGTGAAGTCCTACACCACCATGTTCAAGAACAGCTACTTATCTTTAACCATTTGGCTCTTGAACCAATTGGCATAACCCTAATCACTGCAGTTTAGCCACACTGTGACCCCTTTGATCACTTTGCACTAAAATGGATTCTGTGTTTTCGAATTGTGTTCGTTCTTGTAAAAATTGTGTATAATTTATGGTTAATTTATGTTTTTCTTATGAATGCTGCTAGTATAATGCGATGTGCCTGCAATGCTGCTGCAAGTAAGTTTTTCATTGCACATATGCATACATATACTTGTGCATGTGACAATAAACTTGACTTTGACTCTCTCAGCCTGCTTCATTCCATGGAAAACAAACTCAGCCTCTCTCCATAGAACCATAGAACCATAGAACCATACAGCACAAAACAGGCCCTTCGGCCCACCATGTTGTGCCATCCATCAAACCACCCTCACACTACCCAACCCCTTCCTCCCGCATATCCCCCCATCCCACACTCCTCCATATGCCTATCCAACAAGCTCTTGAACCTGTTCAATGTATCTGCCTCCACCACCACCCCTGACAGTGCATTCCATGCACCAACCACTCTCTGGGTGAAAAACCTCCCCCTGACATCTCCCCTGAACCTCCCACCCATAACCTTAAAGCCATGCCCTCTCGTCTTGAGCATTGGTGCCCTGGGAAGGAGGCGCTGACTGTCTACTCTATCTATTCCTCTCAGTATTTTATATACCTCTATCATGTCTCCTCTCATCCTCCTCCTTTCCAGTGAATAAAGCCCTAGCACCTTAAGCCTCTCCTCATATTCAATACTCTCTAATCCAGGCAACATCCTGGTAAATCTCCTCTGCACCCTCTCCAACGCCTCCACATCCTTCCTATAATGAGGTGATCAGAACTGAACACAGTACTCTAAGTGTGGCCTAACTAGAGTTTTGTAAAGCTGCATCATCACCTCGCGGCTCTTAAACTCAATCCCGCGACTTATGAAAGCCAACATCCAATTGGCCTTCTTAACTGCTCTTTCCACCTGTGAGGCAACTTTCAATGAACTGTGAATATGAACCCCCAGATTGCTCTGCTCCTCCACACTGCCAAGTACCTTGCCATTCACCCAGTACTCTGCCCTGGAGTTTGTCCTTCCAAAGTGTACCACCTCACACTTCTCCGGATTGAACTCCATCTGCCACCTGTCAGCCCAGCTCTGCATCCTATCAATATCCCTCTGTAAGCTCCGACAGCCCTCCACACTATCCACAACACCGCCTATCTTAGTGTCATCCGCAAACTTACTAACCCAGCCCTCCACCCCCTCATCTAAGTCATCTATAAATATCACAAAAAGTAGAGGTCCCAGAACCGATCCCTGCGGGACACCACTAGTCACTGCCTTCCAATCCGAGGGCACTCCTTCCACCACAACCCTCTGCTTTCTACATGCAAGCCAATTCCTAATCCACACAGCCAAGCTTCCCTGGATCCCTTGGCCTCTGACCTTCTGAAGAAGCCTACCATGAGGAACCTTATCAAACGCCTTACTAAAATCCATGTAAACCACATCCACTGCACTGCCCTCATCAATCTTCCTGGTCACCTCCTCATAAGTCCAGCACTGGCTAAAAACTTTGTTGATCCATTTCCTGAATTCTTTTCCCTCTAACTCTTCTTCGAGATGACAAGGCTGACATCAGTACTCCTGAGTATATGAACTTCCTGCAGCACTGGGAAGTCACTCATTTACAGTTCAGCTGAGCTCAAATGTTAATGGAAGGCACTGCCCAGAGTTGCTCTGGTCTGTGGCAAATAAACAGATGCAAAAAGTCCAGGCCTGCAGGAGTGCAAAGCAATATCGAGTTGCCAGTGACATTATAGTATGTGTAAGGTTTGCCAGCTGCAGAGCAAAATGCAAAAGATAAATATCTAAGGAGAAAGCATAAAAGTTAATTTAACATGCAAACATGCAGTAATAAATAGGCAACAAGACAGACTTAAATTATTAATGCACCCACAGGCAACCTTCCACAAATTGAGTAGCGTCGACAAAGTTGTAACTTCTGAGTGCTCTTGACTGATAACAAGACAAGTTATAGAGTAGTTAAACTACATTGGTATTTTATTGGATAATGCCTGTTTTACTTCTGATTCCTAAGAGAAATGTGAGTATATACATTTCAATAAGAACCTTTTAAATGATGCAAATCCAGTTGAGTACTGTTTCGGTGTTCTTTTTGACCCAAAAGAGCAGATACTTACTGTAATCCTTTATCTGAACATCTCTGTACTCTATCTTGGGCATTTGCTTGCTCTCAGTAGCATTGTAGACCTTCTCATTTTTCTCCAGTACAAAATATTCTAAAGGAGTAACAAAAAACAGAGTTAGATTTTAAATCATCTTTAGTCCATGCATCACGGCTTGGTATGGCAACTGCTCTGCCTGGGACCACAAGAAACTGCAGAGAGTTGTGGACACAGCTCAGCACATCACAGAAACCAGCCTCCACTCCATGGACTCTGTCTATACTTCTAGCTGCCTCGGTAAAGCAGCCAGCATCATCAAAGACCCCCCCCCCCACCCCAGACATTCTCTCTTCTCCCCTCTCCTATTGGGCAGAAGATACAGAAGCCTGAAAGCATGTACCACCAGACTCAAGGACAGCTTCTATCCTGCAGTTATAAGACTATTGAATGGTCTTCTAGTATGATAAAATGGACTCCTGGCCTCACAGTCTACCTCGTTATGGCCTTGTGTCTTATTGTCTGCCTTTCACTTTCCCTGTAACTGTAACACTTTATTCTGCATTCTCTTATTGCTTTTCCCTTGTACTACCGCAAAGCACTGATGTGATGAAATGATCTGTATGGATTGCATGCAAAACAAAGTTTTTCACTGTACCTCAGTACATGTGACAATAATAAACCAATTTAATTTAATTTACCAATCCATCCGCTTGATATTAATTTCTTCGGGTGCAGTTGGACCATGCGATGCCATAGCCTTCCATCTTGGCTTACCTGCTGCTGAAAGTCTCAAGCATGCTGTTATTACCATGAGGACTGCTCCAATGTGGTTCTGGCCAACCGCCCTTTTTTCAATGCACTCTAAGCCTCAGATCATCCAAAGTCTTGCTAACCCACCATCCTCGTGCTCCCTGATACTTATCAGCAACAACTTGATTATAACACGTACATCCTTGTTTTTCAGTTCCAGCACTTTCTCAGCCTTCCTCTCTTTGTAATTTCCCCCCAGCCCCATAGTCTTCAGGAATATGTACACTTCTCCATTTCTGGCCTTTGGCGGCACAGTGGCGCGTCTAGTAGAACTGCTGCCTCATAGCACCAGAGACCAGGGTTCAATCCTGACCTCCACTGCTGTCTGTGTGGAGTTTGCATGTTCTCCATGTGACTATGTGGGCTTCTTCCTGGCACTTCAGTTCTTCCCATGGTGGAGGCATCAAAAACAAGCAGACATAGGTTTAAGGTAAGTTAGGAGTTTTATAGAGGGGTAAGTTTTTTTGTTACATAGTTATGTCTGGAATGTGCTGCCAGAGGACGTAGTGGAATCAGATAAAATTACTATGTTTGAGAGACATAGAGACAGATACTTAACTAGGTAAGGCATAGAAAGATAGGGTCCTGAGGCAGGCAAATGGGATTAGCGGACAAAAAGGTCAGCTGAACGTGATGGGCCAAAGGGCCTGTTTCTGTGCTGTATGATCCCTTTGTTCCACGACCCCAACTAGACATTCACCTTCTAAGTAATGTGACCTTTCTACTTTTCCTACCAAAATGTACTATTGCACATTCATCTGTGCTCAACTTCATTTGCTAACTACGGGCCTATTCTGTGAGTTTATTAGAGTCAGAGAAGAGAAAAATTGTAACAAGACAAAACCTATAGGCTCTTTATCTGAATGTTTGCAGTATTTGTAACAAGGTAGATGAATTAACAGCACAGATAGAAATAAATGGGAATGATCTTATATCCATTATAGAAAGTGACTCAGGTTGGGAACTGAATATTCCAGGATACTTAACTTCTGGAAGAGACAGGCAAAATGGAAAAGGAGGGTTAGCCTGGTAGCAGAGAGTGGGTAAAGGCACCAGAGGGCAAGAATCTTAGCTCAGAAAATCAGGGAGCAGAATTCAGTTTGTGTGGGAGCTAAGAAACAGCAAAGGGCAGAAAATATTGATGGGGTTGTTTGTAATGAATGCAGGAGTGTAGGGTAGGGTACAATGCAGGGAAACAGAGGCACATGTAACAGTACAATACAATAATTATGGGGATATTTAGACTACTTATAGATTTGGCAAAGTAAATTAATATTAATAGTGTGGAAGATGAATTCCTTTAGTGTATGCATCATGGTTTCTAGGTCAATTTGTTGGAACAGGCAATTCTAGATCTAACATTGTGCAATCTGAAAGGATTAATTAGTAATCTGGCAATTAAGTGGCCTTCATGGAAGGGTGATCATAATATGATAGAATTTTTGTAGACGTTGAAAACTATTTAGTTCAATCTGGAGACAGGGTCTTAAATCTAAACAAAGCAAAATATGAAGCCATGAGGAATGTATTGGCTCAGGTAGGTGGGAAACTACATTAAAAAGTATGCTGTGAAATAAGCAATAGCTGACACTTAAAAAATTAGTACATAGTTTACAACAAATATATACCTTTCAAATCATAAAATCCCAATAGGAAAAGAGGCTTCCAAGTGACATTAAAGATTGCATTACATCAAATGAAAAGACCTCGCCAAAAATGAACGGTAAGGTCAATGATTGGAAGAAGTTTAGAAGTCAGGCAAAGGAGAGCCAAGAAATTGATATGGAAAAGGGAATAAGAGCAACCTAGTGAGGAAAGTAAAAATGGACAGTGAAAGCTTCTCGAGATACGTAAACAGATAACGATTAGCCAAAGTTAATATGGGTCTCTTAGAGACCGAGACAGGAGAAATTATTTTAGGGAATAAGGAAATAGCAGATAACTTAAACTGATATCTTGTATTTAGCTTCACAAAAGAAAATACAAGAAACTTCCCAGCAAGATTGGAGAATATTAAGACCAGAGTGAATGAATAGCTTAAAGAAATTAGCAGCAATGATTTTCATTTTTCAAAATTCCATGAATTCTAGAATTGTTCCAATAGATTGATGGGGAACAAATGTACCCTCACTATTTAGTCAGTGAAAATATTCAGAACAGAGACCGATAGATTGGAGGCATATGGAACTAGTGCAGGAAATGGCACTGAGTCAAACCATCAGCCGTTGTGTTATTGAATGGTGGTGCAGGCCCCAAAGGCTGAATGGCTTACTCCTGCTTCTATGTCTTCTTATCTTATAATTGTCCTTATATTTTTCATAATGTTTTACTTGTAGGGGTCTGCTGTAGTGGGAATGAATTTGTGAAACCCTGGGTTACTTTTGGTCACAGCTGTCAGGATGAGGCTGGAGAAAGGATGACGGCAACTGCAGACTTGGCTTGGCTTCCATAGTTATGAGCACCCAGATATAGTCACAGCATGGCCTTGCTCTGACTGCCTGTAGATTGTGACAGTGCAGGCTCACATTCAGTAAACATTGATGTCTGCCTCTTTGGAAGCAGTGAATTAGAAATAATAGATATCAAGTGGACTCATGACTTTCAATAACTGGCTGCACTCAATTTGTGTAACTCTTGTACAGAGGACAGCACTCTCTAAGTATAACCATGCAACATGGCAAGGTAGTGTAGCAGTTAGCGTAACACTATTACAGCACCAGCGACCCGGGTTCAATTCCTGCCACTGTCTGTAAGGAGTTTGTATGTTCTCCCCGTGTCTGCGTGGGTTTCCTCCGGGTGCTCTGGTTTCCTCCTACCTTCCAAAGACGTACGGGTTGGGAAGTTGTGGGCATGCTCTGTTGGCACTGGAAGCGTGGCAACACTTGCGGGCTGCTCCCAGAAAACTCTACGCAAAAGATGCACTTCACTATCTGTTTCATCTTGCCTTATACTGACTACATCTAACCAAAAGGAAACATATTTCCTCCCAACCCATGGCTATAATGATAATAAATATTTTTTGCAACTGATTCTTCTTTTCCACAAGCTCACAGCTTAATTTGTTCCCCCAGATGTTTAGAAATTGCCTGTGCTCTGCAGATGTTCAGTCAGTTAAGATTTCCTCCACTGTCACAGGTAGACAGGGTTGTAAACAAGGCTTTTGGCATCCTGGCATTTATGAATTAGAGTACAGGAGTTGGAATGTTTTGGTGAGGTTGTATAAGTTATTGGTGAGACCAAATTTGGAATATTGTGTGCAGTTCTGGTCGCCGAACTACAGGAAGGATGTCAGTAAGATTGAAAGAGTGCAGAGGAGATTTACTAGAATGTTGCCGGGTCTTCAGGAGTTGAGTTACAGGGAAAGATTGAGCATGTTAGGACTTTATTCCCTGGAGCGGAGAAGAATGAGGGGAGATATGCTAGAAGTTTACAAAATGATGAGGGGCATAGACAGTTAATGCAAGTAGGCTCTTTCCACCTGGATTAGGAGAGATCAGTCCGAGAGGACATGGCTTTCGGGTGAAAGGGGAAAGGTTTAGGGGGAACATTAGAGGGAACTTCACTCAAAGAGTGGTGGGAGTGTGGAATAGGCTGCCATCTGATGTGGTAAATGCGGGCTCACTCTTAACTTTTAAGAGTAAATTGGATAGATACATGGACGAGAGAGGTCTGGAAGGGTATGGGCTGGGGGCAGGTAAATGGGACTAGCAGAATAATGTTTCAGCACAGACTAGAAGGGCCGAATGGCCTGTTTTCTGTGCTGTAGTTTTCTATGGTTCTATGGTTCTACTTTATAGTAAAAGATGAGTGCTTTAACAGACTACAGAAAACTGCTTTGCTAATATTCTTGAATACAAATAAGAGACATTGCAATAGTTCTTTAGATGCTGCTCAACCCACTGAATTCCTCCAGGAGCTTGTTTTTTTGAAGAGAGCAAACAAGTTAGATTTAAGTTGTAGAGAAGGTGGCAGAGGGATGAAGAGGGAAAAAGAGAATATCTCGAGAGGGTGAAGCCAGGGTTGCCAAGACGATCCCGATGTTTCTGGAGCTGCAGCCAAACTAGTGTGTTACATCGAACCTGGCGCAGTACAGCCTAGGAATAGGCCCTTTGGCCCACAATGTTGTGCCGAACTAATTAAGCTAATGACACCTAATCCCCTGCTTGCACATGGTCCACACCCCTCCATTCTTTGCATATTCATGTACCTATCTAAGAGCCTCTTAAATGCCTCAGGTGTATCTGTCTCCTCCACCACTCCTGGCAGTGCATTCCAGGCACTCACCACTCTCCATGTAAAAAACTTGTCCCGTACATCTCCTTTGAACTTTCCTCCTCTCATTTTAAGTGCTTGCTCTCCGGTATTAGACATTTCAACCCTGGGATAAAGATACTTGCTGTCTATCCTATCAATGCCTCTCATCATCTTATAAACCTCTATCAGGTCTCCCCTCAGCCTCTAGAGAAAACAACTCAAGTTTGTCCAACCTCTCCTTACAGCAGATGCCCTCTAATGAAGGCAGCATCCCGGTAAACTTCTTCTGAACCCTCTCCAAAGCCTCCACATCCTTCCTATAATGGGGCGAACAGAATTGAATGCACTATTTTAGATGCGGCCTAACCAGAGTGTTATAAAGCTGCAATATAACTTGCTGACTCTTGAATCAATGCCTTGACTAATAATAGCAAGCATGCCACATGCCTTCTTTACTAATCAGTGGGGGGAAAGGATTTGTTGATGCTTTGGGTCGAGACTCTGCATCAGGACCGGGTTCCAGCATCTATAGCCACTTGTATCACTTTTGTTTACTCTCTTGTCCAGCTCTAACAACGAGTCTTTGACATTTGACATTTGAAGGCAAATTTCACATCAGAAGACAGTGATAATAAATCTGATTCTGATTCTGACGTGAAACATTATCTATTTCTCTCCCCACAGATGCTGCCTGACCTGCTAAGTGTTTTCAGCATTTTATGTTCTTTCCCCACATAATACAAAGTAGGAAGAGCCCAATTTCATTCTTTGGGAAACTAGCAAAAGGCACTAAGTGCAATCTCTGCTTTCAAATCCTGAGAACAAGTATAGGAAAAGATGTTTATTTCTAATCCAGATGTTCACTGAAATAGATTGTTCATGCACCTCTGGGAATAAATTATGACATTGTGTATGCAGTATTAATAATAAGGAACATTTTGACACAGCCCTATGAAGCTCCTCTACTGCAACAGAATAAAAGAGATAGTACTGCACCTAGGAAGACTGTTTGGGTTTCTGGGTGTTGGGAAGGGCCAAGGTAAAAGCGCTGGAGTATCATCTCCAGCAGTTATACGTTGTGGGGGAGGGGTGGTGGTCGGGGAAACGGTTGGTAGAGATGGAGGAATGGACCAGAGAGTCACAAAGGATCAGTCACTTCAGAATGCTGAAAGGGAAGTAGAGGGGAAGGGTGTGTCCACTATTGTCTGAGGATGATGTATGCGTATATGACAGGAAGGCAAGTAGTGTTGTCAAGGATGCCTGGCACCCTGGCCATTCCCTTTCCTCTCTTCTACTTCTAAGAGAAGATGCAGGAGCTTGAAAGCCTGGTCAACCAGCACAGAATAGCTTCTTCCCCAAAGGCTGCCGAAGATTCTTTGAAATGCTTGTTCCAACTCATGTTTTAATGCATTTTTAATAGAAACAGAGCCAGAGATAGCACCTTACATCATGCAGTGTGGCTGGCAGAATGTTCAAAACAACCATCCCAAAGCAGCATTTTCGGTTTGTGCCAACATTTAGATACTGACACATACAAGGGTGGCATTGGTCTGTGATGACCTCTGGGAATGCTCAGAACATATAAGCAAGGAAATTGCTAACAGCTTAATTGAAGGAGTGAATCCCCAGGATTGTTGATTACAGGCTGGAATCAAACCAGTATGAGATAAGGAACAATACCCCAATGCAAAATTCTCTCAGCTTCAGTAAACAGCATTAATAAATTAAGAAATTAGCTCAATTTGCTAAGATTCAAGATCTCAAAGGGCCAATTAATTGGGAAGTGGCCATTTAGTTATAATGACACAAGAAATAATGGATCCCCCTAAAACAAATGTGCTGACATCCAAGGCCTCAACAACAAGCAGATTGGCTGTTGTTATGGTAATATAAGATATTATATAAAGAGGCCTAGGGTAAGAGAGTGAAATACTTAATTGATGAGGGTTGGTTATCAGTCTCAAGTCTCAACCACCTCTTCATATCCCCTTCCCAGTGGTGCTGAACCCTTAATTCTACCTCTTTTGTTATTGTCACTTTAGCATTTGTTTTTGCACTACTTCAGATTGCACTTTGTACCATTCCATTGTTTTTGCGCTCATCATTGTATTTATTGTTGTCTTCATTATTATCATGTCTACTATTTACCCTGTGGGCTTCATGTAAGCAAGGATTTTCATTGTATCCTGGTGTATGTGACAATAAGCTGATCTGAATCTGAATCCGAAGAGAAGAGTGAAGTCCTCGTAAGAACCTTGCAATCTCTTTCTCTGTACCTGACTGTCTCAGTACCAATAACTCCCATGCCACACAATTGGTGAAGTGGAAAATGGAGGTGAAACTGTAGCTACCAGCTGTAGTGGGATGAAGATTGACGAAATTGGTTGGACCTCGACTGGACTATCAATGTGGTATCATTTCATTGGAGGAGAACAGAAGGAACAGGAGAGAAAGATGGTTCTTGGAAATAGGATTTAACTCCTTACCAAACTCTGGAACAGCACAAGAACGCAAGGATTGCAGAAAGACCCAGGACTGACATTTGCAAGGAGGGACGCTGAATCTAGGAATCAGAGGATGAAGGGAAGCTACAAGACTGATCACCTTCTGTCTTGACGGAGAGTATACTGTGCAAGGTGTGAGTGTAATTAAGAGTTTAAATAAAAGTAACCCTAGCCAGTGGCATGATTCCAATATAAGTATGAATTCAGTACAACACTAAGCATTTTACAGATCTTTTCTTGAAATATATGCAAAGCCAGCATTTATTGCCTGGAACAGATGGTGGGTCTTCTTATTTGAACAGTTCATCCCAGTTTGAAGGGCCTTTTAAGAAGGGTACTGGAGTCACATTCAGACTAGATTAAGGAAGGGCAGTGGTTTTCCCTCCCTTGTGAACATTAATGAACCAGCTGGGTTCCAAGAATAGCAGAGTCATGGAGGTGTACATCATAGAAACAGGCCCTTCGGTCTGTTGGGTCTATGCCCACCATCCTGCCTATCTATACTATTCCCACTTGCCTGCATTAACCCCTCGCACAAAATGCTGGAGGAACTCGGCAGATCAGGCAGCATCTATGGAGGGAAATAAACAGTCGGTGTTTCGGGTCGAGACCCTTCATCAGGAGGTGTCTCCCCCTATGCCCTGTTCATTCAAGTACTTGTCCAGATGCCTCTTAAATGTTGCTTCTTGCTCCACCACCCCATTGGCAGTTCATTCCAGATATCAACTATCCTTTGTGTGAAAAATTTACCCCTCAGATCTGACATCGTTGTGACTGCTTTTTGTAACAGCATATTTTAATTCCATATTTTCCAAACTGAGTTTAATTCTGAAACCGTGAAAGCTCAATTTGAATTCATGTGGTCTGGATTATTGGTCTAGCATAAATTTATTCAGCTTTGACTATCACTTTGACTGGCATTGACTGTTAGTAAAACTGGTTGAAATTACTTTGACAAATGTTGGATGTATAGTTCTCCAAGGATGCACATTGTTTTCTCGCAATTCCTTATTGTCACATGTATACAGTGTCACATGAGATACAGTGAAAAGCTTTTGTTTGTGTGCCATCCAGCCAGATCATTCCAAATATAAGTACATTAAAGATGTAGGCATCTTCATGAAACCAATAGATTGAAGGTTGTGGAATTAATGGGTCTGTAATGACATGGATAGAAAATTGACTGAGTGACAGGAAACAGAGAAGTAGTGGATGATTGTTTTTCAGACTGGAGGAAAGTCCAGAGTATACAGTGGAGTTCCCCAAGGTCAGTACTAAGAGCAAGATGCTGGAATACCCATCAGGATAAGCAGCATCAAAGGAGAGAGAAATTTTTTGGGTTGAGGACTCTTCATCGGTTCTAGGAGCACTGCTTTTCTTAATATGACTTGGATTGAGTGTACAGGGTACAATTTCCAAATCTGCAGGTGGTACAAAACTTGAATGCTTTGTGAACTTTGAGGAAGACAGAAATAAACTTTAAGGGGATGGTGGAATTGGCAGATAAGATTTAATGCGGAAAAAACATGAAGTGTTCCATTTCGACAAGAAGAATGGGGAGAGGGATTATAAAGAGGGGGGTGGGGGTGGGGAGGGCACAATCCAAACATGAGATCTGTGAGCTATGTGCTTAGTTTGTTGAATATGGCAGGGCAGGTTGAGAAAATGATGAAAAATAAAGTCCAAGGGATCCTGAGCTTTCTAAGTAGAGGAACAGAGAATAAGAACAGGGAAGTCAGGATGAATTTTCATGCAACACTGGTTTGGCCACAACTGGGGTATTATAACCAGTTCGGCATGTCACACTTTTGCAAAGACTGATGACCCAAGTGAGGTTGCAAACTACACATTAGAATGATGCCTGGGATGAGGCACTTTAGTTGTGTGAATAGAAAGGAGAGTTACTGTTAGGGTAGGTCATGTAAGCAAGGAAGATGTGACTACCAATGATGCCTCGGAGATACATAGCCTGCACTTTGAGACGATATTGCTAAGGAATACTTACTGCTTAAAGTGAAAAGTGACTCCTTACCGTGTCTATCACTGGTGCTGTGAACTGTGACTCTTGGAACTCCTGGACCTGAGAACATAAAGAAAAGTGTTAACAAGTCAGATGTATAAAAAGTGAGGAAGGAAACTTGGAGTCAATCGGAGTCACTCACCAACTTTTATCAATGTACCATAGAAAGCATCCTATCTGGATGCATCATGGCTTGGTATGGCAACTGCTCCGCCCAGGACCGCAAGAAACTGCGGAGAGTTGTGGACACAGCCCAGCGTGTCACAGAAACCAGCCTCCCCTCCATGGACTCTGTCTTTACCTCTCACTGCCTTGGTGAAGCAGCCAGCATAATCAAAGACCCTTCCCATCAGGCAGAAGATACAGGAGCCTGAGGGCACATACCACCAGGCTCAAGGACAGCTTCTATCCCACTGTGATAAGACTATTGAATGGTTCCCTTATACGATGAGATGGGCTCTGACCTCACAATCTACCTTGTTGTGACTTTGCACCTTATTGCACTGCACTTTCTCTGTAGCTGTGACACTTTACTCTGTACTGTTATTGATTTTACCTGTACTACCTCAATGCACTCTGTACTAACTCAATGTAACTGCACTGTGTAATGAATTGACCTGTATGATCAGTATGCAAGACAAGTTTTTCACTGTACCTCGGTACGTGACAATAATAAACCAATACCAATACCAATACCAATTGGCATAAGCTCCTATGGTATCAAGTTTATGCTGGTTTTTTGATTATTCCCATCAGTTATATATTCCCACACCTCTGTGGAGCTGAATTCCAGTGGTGAGGCAAGAGTGACTGCCCTTGACATTTGATTGAGTGTGGCATATAGTAAACCTGAAATCAATGGCCATCAAAGGAGAAACACTCCAATTGTTGGAGGGTGGTAGCTCACACAAAGGGAGATGGTCAATCATCCAGCCCCGAGATCCTCAGAGTGATGGTCCTTGGCACAATCATCTCCAGCTTCTTCATCAATGACCTCCCTTCCATCACAAGGTCAGATGTCAGATTGTTCATGATGAATGCACAATCTTCAATTCTATTCACAACTCCACAGCAAGTGAAGCAGACCATGTCTGCCTGCACCGAGACCCAGACAATATTCAGACATGGACTGATAAGTGGCAATAACATTCGTGCTCGGGAATGACCATCACCAATAAGAGAGTTTCTAACTACTTGACATTCAATAACATTATCATCACTGAGTCCCCACTATCAATACCCTGGGGGTCAGCATTGATAAGAAACTGAATGGAATGCTCAAATAAATACTGTGGTCACAAGAGCATGTTAGAGGCTCTGTATCTTATGCTGAGTGACTCACCTCCTGACGTCCCACGGCCTTTCCACCATCTACGAGACACATATCAGGACTGAGGTGGAATGCTTTCCGCTTGCCTGGGTGAATGCAGTGCCAACAGCTCTCAAGAAACTCAACAGATTCCGAGCAAAGCAGGCTACGTAATTGAGACACCATCGTCCATCCTTAACATCTCTGGCTGCAATGTGGACCGTCCACAAAATGCACTGCAGTTACTCACCCAGGCTGTTCCGACAGCAATCCACAAACACCAACTTCTCACCAAGAAGTACAGGGGCGGCAGGTGCATGGTAACACCACCACCTGCAGGTTTCCGTCCAAGCTGCACGCCATCCTGACTCAGAAATAAACCGCCAGCCCTTCAACTCCCCACCAGACGGGGACTGCTGCACAACCACCTTCTCAAGGGCGATTACGGAGGGGCAATAAATGCTGGTCTTGACAAGCTGAAATCGACAGGCGAAAATTCAGCAGCTTCTCTGTTTCCCTCGCTCCTGTGAACTCAACAGGACTCTGTTTCCCACTCCCCTTAAACTCATAGGGTTCTCTGGAGAATTTATTATACTAATGTTTAACATGTTAAAGAAAGCAAAATGGAAGTGAGTGGGGTAATGTGAGAAACAATCAATATTACAGAAAATCTGCTCACCTGGCACCACCAAAATCCCGACAAAGCAGGATTATCACAGTTTCACTACACAAGGTGTGCTTACTTTGCCTGCTCTGTACAGTAAAACTCTGATGCCACACTTCTATTTAGCTGATTGAAGAATACTGTTGCCAAATAGGACCCTATCTTTTTCAGAATTTATGCCAGTTGACACATCCAGACCTTTCTTTAGATTTATGGCTGCCTGTTTCATATGCCTTACTGTTATTAATGTGCAGATTTAATCTTTTTCATTGAACTAATCAACAACAATTCTCCAGCTTCTCAGCAACAAATCAAAGGGTTTACACAGCATCTTATTAATAAATCTTGCTCTCCTTATCAGGGAAGATATAATCAATAACAGACTGGCTCCATGCATCCAAGTTTGTAAAAGTGCACTTTTATCTCAGTAGGTCCAGTTCTTCCGAAATAAATGACTTCAGCCACTTTGTCTCCAGGTACATGTGTGTGGCCTCTGTAAGAGAATGACCACAGGAGCCTGTCGCTGGAGCAAGAAAATACTAAAGAGCAACTCAAAATGCAGCATTGGTATAACTCAGGAAACCACTGATCCAAAACCCTTTGTTGTTGTAAACTGGGACTGGGAAACTTAATTTCTGAACAGCATTTGCAAACCAGTTGGGCTTTCAGAACAAGTGGTCGTGGTTATTTCCTTGTATTGGATTACCTGTTACCAGTTTCTTCAAATGGAAGGGGAGGGGCCTGGAGGGATATGGGCCGAACACAGGAAATTGGGACTAGCTAGGCAGATCACGTGGTTGGCATGGACTTGTTGGGCTCAAGGGTCTGTATTTGTGCTGGATTGCCCTATGAACTCTGAATACAAGCACAATTGTTCAGCAGCTGGGAAAGCAGAGGCTGGAAGATTGACTGGGTGGGGAGACCATGGGGTCTGTGGAGGGGGTGAGAGTTGAGGGGGAAATAGAGTGATAAAGTCATACAGCATGGAAACAGGCCCTTCAGCCCAACTCGCCTATGCTGATTTATGTCTAAGCTAGTCCTATTTGCCCGTGTTTGCCCCATATGCCCCTGAACCTTTCCTATCCACGTACTTGTCCAAGCATGATCAGGATGGCGAAATGGGCAGGTGGGACTGTGGGGAGAGGCGGAGGTGGTGGGGAGAGGATGAGGTGATTTTAAAGTAGGAAGAAAGCCCAAGCACGTAGGCAAGTATTTAGCTTACACGGCAGGCCTCCCCAGTTGGCGCTGTGGGATGGGCACAACCCAGGACAATGTGGTCCATGTTCCTCTGCAGTGTTCTGAAAGGGCTTTGCCTTGGCAATGATAGCATCGCATGGCCTCTGACATGGAAACTGGCATCAGCAGGGTTGCAAGGGTCACTCACCTTAGGAAGTGACCAGTTAAATATTCTGAGAATCGGTAAACAACTCACGTTTGATTCACCAAAATACTGAGTTTCAATTACAGAATATGAAAATCATACGATGACTCTCAGGATGCAAATTTTTAACTCAAGATTGTAAATTGCCAAGGACGGAATTCCCCCACGGCTTGTTCATTTCATGTGTTCCTCAACCTCCCCACCAGTTCCTCCTCCCATGCATCTTCTCTTGGAATTTCAAACTCCGAGTGAATCTTGGCCTTCCTTTCTCCATTACATCCTATAAACCCGAGTCCAGAACTCACTCAGTACTATTCTTTTGATTCAAGTTTTTCATCTGACCACTTTCAGCTAGGTGACATCTTCCAGTGTGGGCCTTAAGCGTAGAGCTTGGGTCCAACAAACCAGAATGGAGGTAGAAGGAAGAAAGAGATGAGGTTGTGGCCTGAGGCTGCACAGAAGAGAATTGATTGCCAAATTTGGGGATGTTTACAAGTAAATAGAAGCGGAAGACGCAAGTGGAAGGGCAGGCACGGTAGTGTAACAGTTAGCGTAACGCTTTACAGCGCCAGCGACCCGGGTTCAACTCCAGCCACTGTCTGTAAGGAGTTTGTACGTTTTCAACGTGTCTGCATGGGTTTCCTCCGGGTGCTCTGGTTTCCTCCCACATTCCAAAGATGTTCGGGTTAGGAAGTTGTGGGCATGCTATGTTGGTGCCGGAAGCATGGCAACACTTGTGGGCTGCCCCCAGAACACTCTACGCAAAAGATGTATTTCACTGTGTGTTTTGATGTACATGTGACGAATAAAGATATCTTATCTTATCTCTTATCTTAACTTGGTGACAAATGAAAAGGCTTAGACATGTTTTTATGCTTTATTATTTACTGAGCATCTTTTTACAAATGTCCTGGCATAGGACAGAGAGAGATAGTTAAAGCTTTTCTTGGACATTACTGACAGGATTTATTGCCTGTCCACAGCTGTCCTTGAGAATATGGTGGTGAACCACCTCCTTGAACTGCTGCAGCCCTTCACCAAGCTTTCTCGCTGCTGCAATGCCCTGTTCCGCCCGTTGGCCTGAAATTTCACTGGTCCGCCGGCCAGTTGTACTTGCGTAGTGTTGTAGGAGCCTCAAGCCCTTGAGTTAGTCTAACAGGTCAGCTGCCCATCCCTACCTGCCCTCCTAAATGTGAAGATGAGCCACTTCCTTGATTCACTGTGGTCCCTCTGGTGGTTCAGGAGTTAAGAGTTTTACAGCAGGGAAACAGGCCCTTCAGCCCAACTCATTCATGCTGACCAATAACGTAAGAAACAGGAGCAGAAACAGGCTGATTGGCCCCTCTTGAGCCTGCTCTGTCTCAACTTCTGATTCAACTCACCAGTGAAAAACTTGTCTTGTATGAACGGTATGCAAGACAGGTTTTTCACTCTACCTCGGTGCATGTGACAATAATAAACCAATTCAATTCAATAATATTATGGCTGATCGAATCTTGGCCTCAATGCAACTTTCGCACCTTCTTATCATTCCCTTCACTCACTAGTTCAAATATTTGGCAGTCTCTGCTTTAATACAATTACTCCGCTTCCTCAGCTCTCTGGGGCAGAGAATCCAAAGAGTCAGGATGCTCTGAGAGAAGAAATTCCTTCTCATCTCCATCTTAAATGGCTGACCTCAAATTTAAAAGTACACCCTCATGAGGGAAACATCCTCTCAACATCAACCCTGTCAATTCCCCTCATCATCTTATAAGATCACCAGTCAAGTTCTCCAAAGAGTACAGGCCCAACCTCTCAACTTCTCTCCATACATCAACGTCCTCATCCCAGGAATCAAACTAATGAACCTTCTCTGCACTGCCTCCAATATAAGTATATCGTTCATTACACACAAGAGACCAAAGCTGCACACAGGATTTAGACCCAGCGTTGATGGAGGAACAGCAATGTATTTTCAAATCAGGACAATGTGGACCTAGGAGGGGAACCTGCCGGTGACTGTGTTCCCAGGCATCTGATGCTCTTGTCCTTCTTTGTGCCACAGGTCACAGGTTTAGGAGGTGCTGTCGGATTTGCCTAGGCGAGTAATTGCAGTGCATTCTGTAGATGGTACACATTGTAGCCACAGTGTACTAGTGGTGTCCCTGGAGTGAATGTTGAAGATAGCCTGTGGACTACTGATCAAGTGGACGACATTGACCTGGATGTTGTCGAAATAATTTTCATTTTCACTGGGACAGGGGTGGGTGAGTCGGAGAGTGCCACTGGGCGTGAGACTGTCCAACCTGGGATGATTGTTTATTCAACATTATTTTGCGCAGGTTAGACACTCAAATGAAAAAAACAAAACTTCACCTTTCTGTGTTTTAACTGATCTTATTCAACTCTGTTTAAAGCCAGTGCAGAGCCTCACTACACTCTGGAGATAAACCCATAAATTACTCGGATTTAATACCATGAACAATGGATATGTGAAGTTAAGAAAGAAATAAAGATGTACTGTGGACAAGAGGAGACCAATTTGTTCTGCCAACCGTGTTTGAGCAGTTACTAATTCAGGTGCATTAAATTTCTATCTGCATATTTTAAACAGTTACTGACCTGTTTATTATATTTTAAATAGTTTAATGGCTGCATTAAAAAGGGACATGGGTGTAAATCAGTGATCTGCCAGACAAACAAAAGGTCCTTAGGTTCCATTATCTTTGGAATTACTGGATAATTGCTGGAGAAGGAATATAAAAGATGTACAAAGATAATACCAGAAATGAGAAATTATAACTATAAGGAAAGAGAGGATATTTACTCTGGAAAATAAAAAAGGAAGCAAAAAATCATGCTGCGTCATCAATCTGTATTAATACATACAAACATTAATGCAAAATGAAGCCCAACAGAGATCCAATGGCAAATCCAATTTGCAATTCAGAAAAGAGAGAGACAAGAGACTACAGATGCCGGAATCTGGAGCAACAAAAAATCTAGAGGAGGAACTCAGTAGCTTGAGCAGCATCTGTGGGGGGGGGGGGGGGGGGGGGGAGGAATTGTCAGCGTCCTGATGCAGGGTTTCAACCTGAAACATCAACAATTCCTCCCACAGATGCTGCTTGGCCTGCTGAGTTCCCCCAGCAGATTGTTTGCTGACAATTCAGTAAAACCTTCTTTGCCCAGAGGCATAGATGCCTTTAAGAGATGTAGATGCCTTTAAGCAGAAGTTGGATAAATACAAGAGGAAGCAATGAAAAGAAAGATATGTAGATAAAGTTTGATGAAGTAATGTGGGGAGCTGTCCCTTTGGAAGAATAAACATAGACCAGACAGGCCAAATGGTTTATGTGCTTTGAATTGTATCAATTCTATGTAACTATCTACTACGATTAGAGGGTTAGTATAGTGGATTTTGTGATACTATAGCAATATCGGTGAAAGTGTAAGCACTTGCCACACCATGAAACTGGCTACAACTTCAGGAGCATACCCTTGCACAGTTAAATAGGAAATCCAGAGGGCACTGTCTGTGTTTCCCTCTTCCTGCACAGGATGCACCAGTTTCCAGCCTTCTCCAGTTTAACTTTCGGCCCTCTTGAACCATATTGGCCATAAAGCATCCTGAAGATAATTGTGTGAGGAACAAATCAAACTTTAATGGCTTAACAAGCCAGAACTGCTGTTTAACAAACCTTCTGACCCTGAAAAAAATAATTTTATGTGCATGTATTGTAATCCCCTCTGATAAATATTGCAAAATACAATGGATTTTGAATTAATATAACATTGCATTTTAATGATATTTCAGCTACAATCTTTATTTTGTGTTATGTAAGATATAAGTTTAGAAAATTGTGTTCTTTGTTTCCTGCTTTGTATTTTGTGACAATTCTTCAGTGTGATTGGATACTCAGGTTGATGATATCAGAGCTGCAGAATGCCAGAGATCCACTGGAACTGAAGCCTGACCGTGACTGACTTCTGTACAGGGTAAGACCACAACCCCCAGATCACTGCATTACTGCAGCAATTTTCTTTAAGGTCGGAGTGTATTATTGCTTTGCCACTCAGTGCAAAATATGCAAGCTCAGAGAGAACAGAAAGTTACATTCCTTCTGTGCCAAAATTCTGACTGAAATCTAAAATGTTACCACCACAGGCATAGCTGGGTCAGCCTTTATATAGTGGGCTCCATAGCAGTGATCTACATGATAAATAAAATACATTGATAACAACCTTTGTGCAATGGGGATCTGAAGCTGAACAGATAGACTAGATGGATTAGGTAAGTGGATTAAATGTTGAACAGAATCATAGAATGCTGCAACAGAAGGAGGCCATTTGGCCCATTGTGGCAATGCTTGCTCTTTCATACAAATGTACCAATGAAGAATAGGAGTTGGCCACTTGAACCAGCACCACCATTTAATGAAAGTATAGCTGATCTGAATGTAATCTCAATTTTGCTTCCCCCAGGTAAGTTTTTATATCCTCGTTCATCAAGAATCTGCCTACATCTGTCTTAAAAACATTCAAAGATCCTGCTTCCATTGTCTTTTGATGAAGAGACTTCCAAAGACTCATGACCTTCTGAAAGGGAAAAAAAAAATCACCTTATCTTTCTCTGAACTGGATGCCTCCTTATTTTTAAACATTGACCACTAATTCTAGACTCTTTCAAAAGAGGAAACATCCTCTTCACAAGGACTCTGTCAGGACTCCTCAAACTCTTATATGTTTCAATCATCCACTCTCACTCTTCTAAATGTCTACCCTGTCCATTCTTTGTCCATAAGACAATTATCCCATCGTTATGGGTATAATCCAATAAATGATCTCTGAGCTGTTTCCAACAAATAAACAAATGAAAGTAATACTGTAAATAATGCCTCAGATGTGGTCCCACCATTGCCCTGTATAACAGAAGCATAACTGAAGCTCGACTTATAATTGAAGGTCTACTTTTGCATTCAATTCCTTCAGCTATAAATCTGTTGGCTTTCTTAATTGCTTGCTGTAACTGCTGACTATCCTCTTGTCAATCATGAATAAGAACACCCAGACCTCTCTGCATATTAGAGTTCTGCAATGTCTCACTATTTAGATAATATGTTTCCTTCGTATTATTCCTGCAGATGAAATGGTCTCTGCTGATTCACCATCATACATCGTGAACATAGAACAGTACAGCATAAGAACAGGCCCTTTGGGCCACCATGTCTGTGCCAAACATGGTGCCAAATTAAACTGCCTGTACATATCTCTCCATTCCCTGCATATTCATGTGTCTATCTAACAGTCTCTTAAATGACACTGTTCTATCTGCTTCCACTTCTCACCCTGGAAACCTGTTCCAGGCACCTACCCCTCTCTGTGTAAAAAACTTACCCCAGGCATCTCCCTTAAACTTTCCCCCTCTCACCTTTAATGTATGTCCTCTAGTACTTGACATTCCTACCCTGGGATAAAGATTCTGACTCTCTACCCTATCTATGTCTCTCATAATTTTATATTCTATCAGGTCTTCCTTCACTCTCCGACTCCCCAGAGAAAACAACCCAAGTTTGTCCAACCTCTGATACCAATACCCTCTAATCCAGGCAGCATCCTGGTAAACCTCTTATGCATCCTTTCCAAGGCCCCACATCCTTCCTGTAATGGGGCCACCAAATTGCGCACAATTCCTGACTTTGCATGGGAGATTACACAATCTACCTACTGTAAAAGAGATAAGAAATAGTTGACCATATATCCCTACAAATTTCTGTAAGACCTTGACTGATGTTTGTCCCCAGCCTCATTTTCCTGCCCGATTCCAACTCCCAAATGTATATTGCATCCTTGAATATACTGAATGGCTTAAAGCTACAGGAGCAATGGGCATCCAGTTCCCTTTTGAAGGCTCCCGTTGAATCTGCTTCCACTGGCATGCCAGTCAGTACATTCAGATTTCTATCTTACCTTGATAAAAGATTTATAATGCTACAAATGCTTGGCTGGTCAGGCAGCATCAGTGGAAAGAGAAAAACAAAGCCAACCTTTCAAGCAGATAATCTTTCAATAGAAACTTTGAGTTCAGATGAAAGGCCATTTGTCAGAAATGCTAATTCTGCTTCTCCCTTCACAGAAGATACAAAAGCCTGAAAGCACGTACCACCAGCTTCAAGGAGAGCTTCTATCCCATTGTTATAAGACTATTGAAACATAACATAGAGCATAGAACATTATAGTACAGGCGCTTCAGCCCACAATGTTGTGCCGATATTTTATCGTGCTCTAAGATCTATCTAACTCGTCCCTCCCACATAGCCCTCCATTTCTCTATCATTCATGTGTCTATCTAAGAGTCTCTTAAATGTCCTAATGTGTCTGCCCCCACCACCTCTGCCGGCCGTGCGTTCCACACTCCACGCACCCACCACTCTCTGTGTAAAAAACTGACCTCTTGTACGATGAGATGGACTCTTAACCTCACAGTCTACCTTGTCATGACCTTGCACCTTATTGTCTGCTTGCACTGCACTTTCTCTGTAACTGACCGCTATATTCTGCATTCTGTTATTGCTTTTCCCTTGTACTACCTCAATGTACTGATGTGATGAAATGATCTGTATGGATGACATGCAAAGCAAAGCTTTTCACTGTACCTGGGTACATATGACAATAATAAACCAACTTACCAAATTGCCTGCCCAGATGAGAAATTACAACATTTTTTGCTGTTATTTCAGATTTCCGCTCAACCTGAAACATCGACCATTCCTTTGCCTTGACAGATGCTGCCTGGCCCAGCAGTTTGTTCTTTGTCCCCTTCCAGCATCTGCAGTCTCTTGTGTCTTCCAGCAGCAGCAACATTTTGATTCTGGATCCACTCAACAGCTTATCAATATTACATTTATGGAGGAAATTTATAATTTCCATGTCATGTCATTTTTACATCATTCATTCGTCATGGTTGCCCATGTCAGATTATTCACACATACATGGATGTCATGTTGCAGCTATACAAACATTGGTTACATGGCATCTGGTCACCACATGACAGGAAGCATGTGATACCAATAGAGAGGGTGCAAAAGAGATTCGCCAGGATGTTGCCTGGAATGGAGGGCCAGAGTTATAAGGAGAGGTTGGATAGACTGGAATGTAGGAGGCTGAGGGATGACCTTACAGAGGTTTATAAAATTACGAGGGGTGGGCATATCTAAGATAGATTGTTAGCCTCTTTTACCCCAGGACAAGGGAATTCAGAATTAGAGGGCACAGGTTGAAGGTGGGGGATAAATTTAAAGGAGATCTGAGGAGTAAGTTTTTCACACAGAGGGTGGTGGTTATCTGGAACAAGCCTCCAGAGGAGGTGGTAGAGGCAGATACAATTCCAACATTTAAGAACATAGAACAGTACAGCACAGGAACAGGCTCTTCAGCCCACCATGTCTGTGCTGATCATGATGCCGAATTAAACTAAGTCTCTTCTGCCTGTACATGATCCATATCCCTCCATTCCCTGCATATTCAAGTGTCTAACAGCCTTTTAAACAGCACTATCGCATCTGCTTCCACCACTACCCCTGGCAGGCACCTACCATTCTCTGTGTAAAACACTTGCCCTGCATATCTCCTTTGAACATTCCCCCACTCACCTTAAATGCATGTCCTCTAGTACTTGACATTTCTACACTGGAAAAAAGATACTGATTGCTTACCTCTATGCCTCTTTTATAAACTTCTGTCAGGTCTCCCCTCTGCCTCCAGTTCTCCAGAGAATACAGCCCAAGTTTGTTCAACCTCTCCTCATAGCTCATACCCTCTAATCCGGGCATTTGGACATTAAATATAGCATTTAAAAGGCATTTGGATGGGTACATAGATAAGAAAGGCGTACAGGGGTATGGGTCAAATGACAGACACCACAATCGGCATGGATGAGGTGGGCGAAAAGAGCCCGTTTCTGGCTGGGTGATTCTATGATTCTTTAACCATTGCTGCCTACCAATCACTATGCTCAAAGCCAACAAGTGGATGTAACCATAGAAACCATCACGTTGGAAAGGGTGCAGAGGAGATTTACCAGGATGCTGCCTGGTTTAGAGAGTATGCATTATGAGGAGAGACTAAGGGAGCTAGGGCTTTACTCTTTGGAGAGAAGGAGGATGAGAGGAGACATGATAGAGGTGTACAAAATATTAAGAGGAATAGACATCCAGTGCCTCTTTCCCAGGGCACTAATGCTCAATACAAGAGGGCATGGCTTTAAAGTAATGGATGGGAAGTTCAAGGGAGATATCAGAGGAAGGATTTTTACTCAGAGAGTGGTTGGTGCGTGGAATGCACTGCCTGGGGCAGTGGTGGAGGCAGGTACGTTGGTCAAATTCAAGACATTACTAGATAAGCATATGGAGGAATTTAAAATAGAGGGATATGTGGGAGGAAGGGGATAGATAGTCTTAGGCGAGGTTTAAATGTTGGCACAACATTGTGGGCCAAAGGGCCTGTATTGTGTTGTACTGTTCTATGTTCTATGAGTCCACATAAATAGAAAACTCCCATATCTCTGGTCTGCCTTTATTGCTAATCGCCCATTAGTAGTGTCTTAGGCAACATCAATGCATTGAAGCCACTGAAGTACGATGAGCAAAGATAATTTTCTCTTACTACATAGCCTAAACTTTGAAGATTCTTTTACTAATTATGTTCCTCAATCAAAGCACCAGGAAGAATTGCTTATTATTGTGTTACTCTTTGATTTTTTTCAACTGGTGACTCATTTTAAGTTCAAGAAGAAAGGGACTACACTGGAGTAGATCCTGCTGGCCAATGTCTGCTGCCTAGTCACAGACATTCAGAGACACTTAAATTATTCAACATTAAATATTTATTTTTAAAATATTTAAATTTAGCTTTTCCTTTCTGGTCTCCCTACCTAAGGGAGGATTAATTCATAATATAAACACAGCAAAGGTTCACCAGATTGATTGTTGGGATGGTGGGTTTCTCTTGTGAGGAGACATAAAGCGCACTGGGATTGTGTTCTTTAAAGTTCTCATTGGAAATGTACAACCACAGGGTAGAAGCAGCGATGACGTTTTCCCTGACTGGGCTGTCTAGAGCCAGCGTCAGTCTCAAAGTAAGGTTCAGAACACAGGTCTCTCACTTCCTGAGAAAACACTGAGCCAGAACTTTGTGATGCCACTTCCTGTGCCAAGCTGTCGGCACCTACTCCCTGTATGTCCCAGAATGTTTGGGACATCAGCATGATTTCAGAAGTCTTGAACTTGCAGGCCAAACTCTGCTGCCAAGTTCCTGGCTGCATTCTGACCCCTGTGACAGAGCACAAACTTGCTGGATTCCTTGGGATGTTAAATGGGGAATCTGCACACTGAACCCACACCACATTAGATCACAAGAGCATTCACTTGGATGGAGAAGAGCAGCTGTGAAGGAGAAGGGTACGTAAACAGTACCAAGGCTTCTTTGAATTAAAAATCATGAACACCGACTCCCTCTATCTTAAAGCTGACATGGTTTACAGTCCGAAATGCTAAATTGTTTTCTTTTCGACCTCAGTTCTAACAAAAGGGTCTGGGCCTTCAAACATTAAATGTTTCTCCTTCCACAGGTGCTACCTGACCTGTTGTGTATAAGAGGAGTTTGGGCAGCTTAGATCAGCCATGATCATATTAAATGGCGGGGCAGGCATGAAGGGCTTGATTGGCCCCTCCTGCTCCTACTTTCTTGTGTTAAGGTCACAGAGGTATAAAATCATGGAGTTGTATAGCACAGAAATGGGCCCTTCAGCCCATCATGTCCATGCCTATCGACTCTATAGGTATTGGTTTATTATTGTCACTTGTACCAAGGTAGTGAAAAGCTTGTCTTACAAACTGATCGTACAGATCAATTCATTACACAGTGCAGTTACATTGAGTTAGTACAAAGTGCATTGATGTAGTACAGGTAAAAACAATAACAGTACAGAGTAAAGTGTCACAGCTACAGAGAAAGTGCAGTGTGTAGCGGTTGCTACCGCGGAATAAAACAAGACTCTACTCGGAGGATTGCCAAACAGAACTGGTTTATTTTCCCGCCTTGCGCGGGCCCTTTAAGGGAGAATGTTCCCGCCCAAAACAACCGGCAATGACGTAAGTCCTACGTCATCAGGACTTTCCCGCGCGCGGGTTCTCCCCGTCGCTCGGAAAGACGAGGCCTGCCGCCATCTTGGGCCTCATCGCTCCAACGCCGCGCGACCTGACTGCCGAGCCGGTTCGCCCGACTAGACGGTGAGTTGCCACACAACCCCCCCCAGAACCGGCGAGACAGTCCCCAAGGTCCGTGGGCTGTGCCAGCTGCCGCTTAGGGGGGCGGCCTCTGCGTTGCGGCGTGGCAACCTCGACAGGCTGTTGCAGATCCAAATGGGCCGGTTTGAGGCGGTCCGCCGTGAAAACCTGTTCCCTGCCTCCAATGTCCAAAATAAAAGTGGATCCGTTATTCCGTATGACTCGGAACGGTCCCTCATATGGTCGTTGCAATGGCGCCCGAGGTGTGCCCCTGCGAACGAAAACAAACTTACAGTCCCGTAGTTCCTTGGGCTGGCAGGATGGGGCTTGACCGTGCCGTGAGGTGGGAATCGGGGCCAAGGCGCCAAGCTTCTCGCGCAGTCTTTGTAGGACTGCTGGGGGTTGTTCCCCTTGGTCCCGAAGGGCAGGTATGAAATCCCCAGCGACAACTAGTGGCGCCCCGTATACAAGCTCAGCTGACGAAGTGCGGAGGTCTTCTTTGGGGGCAGTGCGTATGCCGAGCAGGACCCAAGGCAGCTCGTCAACCCAGTTAGGACCCTTCAGGCGGGCCATCAAGGCCGATTTCAGATGGCGGTGAAAACGTTCCACCAACCCATTTGATTGAGGATGGTAGGCCGTGGTGGTGTGCAGCTGCGTCCCTAGCAGGTTCGTTAATGCAGCCCAGAGACTGGAAGTGAATTGGGTGCCTCTGTCTGAAGTGATGTGGGCCGGAACGCCAAAACGTGAGACCCAAGTTGTGAGCAGCGCCCGGGCACAGGAATCAGTTGTGATGTCAGCCAGGGGGGTTGCCTCAGGCCACCTCGTGAACCGGTCCACGATGGTAAGGAGGTACCGGGCTCCTCTTGAAACTGGCAGAGGGTCCACGAGGTCGACGTGTATGTGGTCGAACCTCCTACGGGTAGGCTTGAACTGCTGTGGTGGGACCTTGGTGTGTCGCTGGATTTTTGACGTCTGGCAGTGCAGACAAGTCCTGGCCCACTCACTGACCTGTTTGCGCAGGCCATGCCAGACAAACTTGCTGGCGACCAGTCGGACAGTAGATCTGATGGACGGGTGCGCCAACCCATGTACCGAGTCAAAAACGCGTCTCTGCCAGGCCGCAGGGACTATAGGGCGGGGCTGACCAGTCACAACGTCACAAAGTAGGGTCCGCTGACCTGGACCAACCAAGAAATCTCGGAGCTGCAGACCCGAGACTGCGGTTCTGTAGCTGGGCAGTTCGTCGTCGGCTTCCTGTGCGTCAGCTAGGGCCGTGTAGTCGACACCCAAGGATAGGTTGTGGATGGTTGGTCTGGAAAGTGCATCAGCAACGACATTATCCTTTCCGGAGACATGTTGGATGTCAGTTGTGAACTCGGAAATGTAGGATAAATGTCTCTGCTGACGAGCTGACTAGGGATCGGAGACTTTGGAGAAGGCAAAGGACAGAGGCTTATGATCGGTGAAAGCGGTGAAAGGCCTTCCTTCTAGAAAGTATCGGAAATGCCGGACCGCCAGATACAGCGCTAGAAGTTCCCGATCAAAAGCGCTGTACTTCAGTTCGGGCGGTCTAAGGTGCTTGCTGAAAAATGCCAAGGGTTGTCAGCGGCCTTCAAGTAGCTGTTCCAGTACCCCACCCACCACGGTGTTGGACGCGTCTACCGTGAGGGCAGTCGGGATGTCAGTCCTGGGGTGTACCAGCATCATGGCGTCTGCCAGGGCGTCTTTGGCCTTAACGAAAGCAGCCGCAGCCTCGTCAGTTCAGGTGATGTCCTTGCCCTTACCAGCCAGCAGCGAGAACAGAGGGCGCATGATACGGGCTGCTGCAGGGATGAAACGATGGTAAAAGTTGACCATCCCAAGGAATTCCTGTAGGCCTTTGACTGTGTCGGGGTGGGCAAAATGGCGGATAGCATCCACCTTGGCGGGTAGGGGTGTTGCCCCGTCGCTGGTGATTTTGTGGCTGAGGAAATCGATAGAGTCAAGTCCGAATTGGCACTTGGACGGGTTAATCGTGAGGCCGAAATCGCGGAGGCGGGAATACAGCTGGCGGAGGTGGGAAAGGTGTTCCTGGTGGTTACGGCTGGCGATCAGTATGTCGTCCAAGTAAATGAACACGAAGTCCAGGTCTCGGCCTACCGCGTCCATCAGCCGCTGGAAGGTCTGCGTGGCATTCTTAAGGCCGAACGGCATCCGAAGGAATTCGAACAGGCCGAATGGGGTGATAATCACAGTTTTGGGGACGTCATCCGGATGGACCGGGATTTGGTGGTATCCCCTAACGAGGTCCACTTTGGAAAAGATGCGGGCCTCGTGTAAGTTCGCTGCGAAGTCCTGGATGTGAGGGATGGGATAGCGGTCCGGGGTGGTGGTGTCATTCAGCCTGCGGTAGTTGCCGCAGGGCCTCCACCCTTCGGTGGCTTTGGGGACCATGTGCAGGGGCGAGGCCCAGGGGCTGTCTGACCTGCGAACAATCCCCAGCTCCTCCATGTGACGGAACTCTTCCTTTGCCAGGCGGAGCTTGTCTGGAGGTAATCGTCGTGCTCGGGCATGAAGGGGTGGCCCTGTGGTAATGATGTGGTGTCGTACCCCGTGTGTGGGCCTAGGATTTGTAAACGAAGGTGCCAAAATCGATGGGAATTCGGCTAGGAGCTTGGCGAAATCATCGCCAGAAAGGGAAATGGAGTCCAGGCGCGGGGCTGGTGGGCTGATTTCTCCCAGGGGATAGGTCCGGAGAGTGCTAGAGTGGACTAACCGCTTCCTTCGCAGGTCGACTAACAGGTTGTGGGCCCGAAGGAAATTGGCTCCTAGGAGTGGTCGGGTGATGGTGGCAAGGGTAAAGGTCCAGGTAAAATGGCTGCCGCCAAAGTGTAATTGAAGCGTACGGGTGCCGAAAGACCGTATCATTGTACCGTTGGCGGCATTGAGTAGAGGACCTGGTGGCCTGTCTCGAGTGTCGCGGCCTGTCGGGGGCAAAATACTGACCTCCGCTCCAGTATCAACGAGGAAACGCCGTCCAGATTTCTTGTCCTGAACGAAGAGGAGTCTCTGTCGGCGGCCAGCCGCCGTAGCCATCAGTGGTGGCTGGCCCTGGTGTTTCCCTGAAACTTGCAGGGTGGGCGGCATCGACGGGCCTCCGCACCCCACCTCTGACGGTAGAAGCACAGCTGGTCACCCGTGTCGTCGTCTGCGTTCCTGGGGCGTGGCTGCTCGGTTGCTGGGGCTGGGGCCGGGCGAGGTGGGCGTTGGGCTCGCGGCCTGGTGATTTGACTGACGGACGAACCGCTCTCGCGCTTGGCCCTCCACAGGACATCTGCCCGGGCGGCCACCTCACGGGGGTTGCTGAAGTCGGCGTCAGCTAACAACAAGTGGATGTCATCGGGGAGCTGTTTGAGGAAGGCCTGTTCGAACATCAGGCATGGCTTGTGTCCCTCGGCCAATGCCAGCATCTCATTCATTAGGGCGGATGGGGATCTGTCCCCCAGGCCATCCAGATGAAGCAGGCGGGCGGCGCGCTCACGACGGGAGAGGCCGAAGGTCCGGATCAAAAGGTCTTTGAAAGCCGGGTACTTATCTTCCTCCGGAGGCGACTGGATGAAGTCTCCAACCTGGGCGGCTGTCTCCTGGTCCAGAGAGCTAACCACATGGTAGTACTTCATGGAGTCGGAGGTGATCTGCCGAAGGTGGAATTGCGCTTCGGCCTGGTCAAACCAGACGCTGGGCTGAAGTGTCCAAAAGGTGGGCAGCTTGAGGGCCACTGCGTTGGCTGCTGCGCTGTCATCCATTTCGTGGGTCCAAAAGCCATTTGGACCGTCGGGGTCACCAATGTAGCGGTTGCTACCGCAGAATAAAACAAGACCCTACTCGGAGGATTGCCAAACAGAACTGGTTTATTTTCCCGCCTTGCGTGGGCCCTTTAAGGGAGAAAGTTCCCGCCCAAAACAACCGGCAATGACGTAAGTCCTACGTCATCAGGACTTTCCCGCGCGCGGGTTCTCCCCGTCGCTCGGAAAGACGAGGCCCGCCGCCATCTTGGGCCTCGTTGCTCCGACGCCGCGCGACCCGACTGCCGAGCCGGTTCGCCCGACTAGACGGTGATTCGCCACAAGTGCAATAAGGTACAAAGGTCACAAGGTAGATCGTGAGGTCATAGACCATCTCATTGTATGAGGGAACCGTTCAATAGTCTTATCACAGTGGGGTAGAAGCTGTCCTTAAGTCTAGTGGTACGTGCCCTCAGGCTCCTGTATCTTCTACCCGATGGAAGAGGAGAGAAGAGAGGATGTCCTGGGTGGGTGGGGTCTTTGATTATGCTGGCTGCTACACCAAGATAACGAGAGGTAAAGACAAGAGTCCAAGGAGGGGAGGCTGGTGTCCGTGATGCGCTGGGCTGTGTCCACAACTCTCTGCAGCTTCTTGCGGTCCTGGGCAGAGCAGTTGCTTTACCAAGCCGTGATACATCCAGATAGGATGCTTTCTATGGTACATCGGTAAAAGTTGGTGAGAGTCAAAGGGGACAAACCAAATTCCTGATCTGTACAAGAAATCAAGGTATGACCTTCGAAAAGCTATCAGTGATGCCAAGAGGCAATACCAACTCAAAATAGAGTCCCTGACCAGCTGCCGGTTATGGCAGGGCTTACATGCCATAGCAGGCTACAAGACGAAGTTGGGCTGCCTAGCTAACAACAGCGCATCCCTTCCTGATGAATTTAATGCATTCTATGCACGTTTTGAACAAAAGGGAAGTGGATTGTCACCATCCACCCTGACAGCCACTAACGCAGCTGAACCTGTGATCACAGTGGAGGACATAAGATCAGTCTTCCGGAGAGTGAACATGAGGAAAGCACCTGGCCCAGAGGTGTCCTGGGCTGCATGCTCAGATCTTGTGCAGATCAGCTGGCAGAAGTATTTGCGGACAAATTCAACCTCTCCCTGCTTCAATCTCAGGTTCCTGCCTGTTTTAAGAAGACCACTATCATCCCGGTACCAAAGAAAAGCAAGGTAACATGCCTCAATGACTACCGACCAGTGGCTCTGACATCCACCATCATGAAGTGCGTTGAGAGGTTGGTCATGGCATGCATCAACTCCAGCCTACCAGACAACCTGGACCCACTGCAATTTGCCTATCGCTGAAACAGGTCTACAGTGGATGCCATTTCCCTGGCCCTACGCTCAGCTCTGGAGCATCTGGACAGTAAAGACACATACATTAGACTATTATTTATTGACTACAGCTCTGCCTTCAGTACAATAATTCCAAGCAAGCTTGTCACCAAACTCCGAGACCTAGGACTCAACACCTCCCTCTGTAACTGGATCCTTGACTTCTAACAAACAGACCGCAATCAGTGAGGATAGGCAGCAATACCTCCGGCACGATTATTCTCAACACTGGTGCCCCACAAGGCTGCGTCCTCAGCCCTCTACTCTACTCCCTATACACTCACGACTGTGTGGCCAGATTCTGCTCTAACTCTATCTACAAGTTTGCAGATGATACCACCGTTGTAGGCTGTATCCCAAACAGCACTGAGTTGGAGTACAGGAAGGAGATAGAGAGCTTAGTGGAATGACGTCATGACAACAACCTTTCCCTCAATGTTAACAAAAGAGCTCGTCATTGACTTCAGGAGAGGGGGCGGTGTACATGCACCTGTCTACATCAATGGTGCTGAGGTCGAGAAGGTTGAGAGCTTCAAGTTCCTGAGTGTGAACATCACCAACAGCCTGTCCTGGTCAAATCATGTAGATGCCACGGCGAAGAAAGCTCACCAGCGCCTCTACTTCCTCAGGAGGCTAAAGAAATTTGGTTTGTCCCCTTTGACTCTCTAGTCCCATTTGCTTACATTAGGAACATATCCTTCTATGTCTTGCCTATTTCAGTTTCTGTTTAAATGCCTCTTTAAACATAGTAATTGTATCCGATGCCATCACCTCTGGCAGCGAGTTTCAGATATCAACCGTATTCCAAAAAAAAACTTACCTCTAATTCCCCTTAAATCTCCTACCTCTTATCTTAAAATTATCCCCACTTATGTTTGATTCCGCTACCTTGGGAAAAAGATTTTGACTGTCTATTCTATCCATGCCTCTTATAATCTTACATTCTGGCCTATTGAGAACACCTCTTAAAAAGGATCCATAAGTAACTGCAAGGTCTCCTCCTTTCACTTCTGGCCTCATGGCACACATGGTTTTGGAATAACACAGGGTTCAGTTTGCCTTAAACTTACAGTGATGATTAAACACCTGAAACTCGATTACCATCTTGAAATCACCCAGGATCCTCTAAAACTTGGGCTTCCTATGTAATTATGGCAAGTGCCACGACATGATGCTTAATTTGATTTTACAATGACCCTACAGCACAGACACAGGCCAGTCGGCCCAAAGTATTTATTCTCACCCACGAAACACCTCTCACCCTTCCACAGTGAACCCCGTCAGCCCAACTTTTCCTCTGTCCCTCACAAACTTTAAAAGGATCTGAGCTGTGAACGGTTTCTCACCTACCTTTGCAGTACAACAAAAAGTAGCGCATGTTGTGGCTAAATGAAGCACTGAAGGACGTACAGTTAGGGATCAGGTCACAGGACAGACAGCGCCGGTTAAACGTTCCGCTGGTTTCCGCACTGGAAGGTAGAAGAATGTTTTTTAGCAGGTACACCAAACGCTATTATCATGCAATGGATATTTGAATATATATAATGACTTTTATTTAGTCAAAATAACTTAAGGTGATGAATTCCCTAATGTAAACTGGTAGTAATATAAGCCTATTAAAGTCACAAAGATGTGTGTTAACCTTCTCCAGCCCTATGGGGGTTGCTTTCCTGATTTTCGCTGTCCTTTGATGGTTTTGGCTCCAAGCTTTGAAATCCCCACAAGCACTCCCTCACCTTCTTTCTCTCATTTTCTCTCAATCTCTCACAATCCCTCTCTCTCATCTCCTTTCACCCTCTTATTTCTGCTCTCACATCCTCTCTCCCTCTCCCTCCTTCTCTCTCTCACACACACACACACACACACACACACACACACACACACACACACACACACACACAGACACATACATACAGATGTGCACACACACACAGACAGACACACAGACACACACATACATACAGACACGCACACACACACATACATACAGAGACACACACACACAGACAGACAGACACACGCAAACTTCAGGACTCTACATCACCAAGTATTTGGTCACCTGTCCCAATGACTGCGGGACTTGGAATCAAAATTTTAACTTCTATAAAACATCTTTGAACATTTTATTCCATTAAGGATAGTACTTACATTCAAATTGTGGCAATAATTTAGAAATATTTATTCGTGTGACTGTACAAGTGTTTTTGTCATTTCCAAACTCACCTTGTTCCTTAAATTCTGATGGACATTTAAGTGAAAAATGTATTGTTCTGAACTAATTACCTGACATTCAAAATCCACTTTAAGTTTTTTTTTACAGGAGATTAATTTAACTGGTGAAAGAACGGTAGTGTAGCAGTTAGTGTAACGCTTTACAGCGCCAGCGACCTGGGTTCAAGTCTGCTGCTGTCTGTAAGGAGTTTGTACATTCTCCCCGTGTCTGCATGGGTTTCCTCCGGATGCTCCGGTTTCCTCCCACATTCCAAAGATGTACAGGTTAGGAAGTTGTGGACACGCTATGTTGGTGCCGGAAGCGTGGTGACACTTGCAGGCTACCCCCAGAACACTCTACGTAAAAGATGCATTTCACTGTGTGTTTCGATGTACATGTGACTAATAAAGATATCTTATCTTATGAAAATAAAACCTTTCAGTGCATGAAGTCTGTGTCAACTTTGAAACACTAATTTACACCAATCTCATTTCATTCTCACCACATTCTCATCAACTCCCCCCAGACCTTACCACTCATGGTGCAATTTACAGTGGTCAATTAACCTACCAACCCACACATCTTTGGGTCGCAGGAAGAAACCTGAGCATCTAGATGAAACAAATGCAGTCACAGGGAGAAATTGCAAAATCCCCACAGACAGCACCTGAGGTCAGGATCGAACCTGGGTCTCTGGAGCTGTGAGGCACCAGCTTTACTAGCTGTGCCACTGTGCCCTTCCAAAATATTGTTGGACTCTTTGTGAAGTAGTGTGTCTCAGTCTGATCTTTCCTTATTTCTGTGCAATACACTGGCCTTTCAAAAGATTTGGGATTTGATTCTGGACTTTGTATGATCCTCTGCCAACCACTAGGTGGCAGATTGACACTCTCTGACTCCCTCTCTCTCCCTCTACATGGTACAGAAACATTTCGCTTCTGTTTTGGGCTTCCCTGCCCTCTCTCTGGTGTGCTATTGATTAGCAGAAACTCACTGTGTAAGCAATTGTAGGCATGAATCCAAA
Source organism: Pristis pectinata (assembly GCF_009764475.1). Classification (NCBI taxonomy): domain Eukaryota; kingdom Metazoa; phylum Chordata; class Chondrichthyes; order Rhinopristiformes; family Pristidae; genus Pristis; species Pristis pectinata. Next base: position 14,638,507 of record NC_067409.1, on the reverse strand, counting down.
CATTACCTTTGGGCATCAATATATCAATATATCAACTTGAAGAGCTTCAGAGGCAGCACAGCATGTAAATTACTGGGCCGAAAGTAAATAATTTAAACAGTCACTCTCCTGAGCAATCAACTGTATTCAGCTTGTCTGAGCAATATGAGCCTTAGGAGGAGCCGCAGCCACTGGAGAGAGAGGAGTCAGCCAAACATAGCTGTAAATAAAGACCAAAGCAAGGAACAAGCTGCTGGAGGAACTCAACTAGTCAGGCAGCATCTGTGGAGACAACCTTCAGGTCAACTTCTCGGGTCAACCTCTCAGGTCAAGACTCTGCATCAGGGCTGAGAGTGCAGAGGGGAGAAAGTCAGTATAAAGGCAAGAAGGGAAGGTATGAGGCAGGAGCTGGCAGGCGACAGGTGAATCTGGGTAAGCAGGAAGACGATGGGCAGATGGTCAGGTGGGGGAGGGAAGGGTGGAGATAGCGACAGAGACTGGGAGGTGATAGGCGGAGGGGACAAAGGCTGCAGGTGATGGAATCTGATAAGAAAGAAAGGTGGTGAGTGGAACCAGATAAGGGAGGGATGGTGGGAAGGTGGGAACAGTATGGGAGGGGATAGGAGACCCAGTGGGTTGAGTGTGTGGGGGATAGGAAAGAAATGGGGACTAGGGGTTGGAGGGGTGGTCTGGTAAGAAGGGGATGCGTGAGAGAATCTGAATGGATCGTAAGGAGAGAGAAAGGAACAGAAGATATGTGGGTTACATGAAACTGGAGCATTCAATGTTCATGGCAGGCATGGTAGTGTAGCGGTTCGCATAACGCTATTACAGCGCCAGCGACCTGGGTTCAATTCCGGCCGCTGTCTGTAAGGAGTTTGTACGTTTTCCCCGTGTCTGCGTGGATTTCCTCCAGGTGCTCCGGTTTCTTCCCACATTCCAAAGACGTACAGGTTAGGAAGTTGTGGGCATGCTATGTTGGCGCCAGAAGCGTGGTGACACTGGCGGGCTGTCCCCAGAACACTCTATGCAAAAGATGCATTTCACTGACATGTGACTAATAAAGATCTCATTTTATCTTTCTTCATGCTATTGGGTTGTACACTGACCAGGCAGAGAGACAAAAGACCAAAGCCTCAGAAGACGAGCAGGTTGTGATCATAGCAGGTGCACCAGGGCTGTGCTCACTAGTGCACCAGGGGCATCAGTGAGAAAGTTCCCCATTTGGTGGGTATTGGTGGGCAGTTGGGCCACCACGGATACACCTCATCGACATGATACTCATGTCAAACACTCGCAAGTGTATACGTATACGGGAGGCTATGGAGCAAGTGCTGGTAAATGGGATTAGTATAGATGGGTACTTGATGGCCAGCATGGGCTTGGTGGGCCGAACAGCCTAAGTCTGTGCTATGTGACTCTATGACTTTATATAACCAATTGACCACACACACACACACACACGCATGCACGCACGCACGCACACACACACACACGCGCGCACACACACACACACACACACACACACACACACACTTACACACATAGTGTAGCAGTACGGCATAGTGTAGTGGCAGGCACGGTAGTGTAGTGGTTAGAGTAACACTATTACAGTGCCAGCGACCTGGGTTCAATTGCGACCACTATCTGTAAGGAGTTTGTAAGTTCTCCTTGTGTCTGTGTGGGTTTCCTCCGGGTGCTCCGGTTTCCTCCCACATTCCAAAGGCGTACGAGTTAGGAAGTTGTGGGCATGCTATGTTGGCGCCGGAAGAATGCCGACACTTGTGGGCTGCCCCCAGAACACTCTATGCAAAAATGATGCATTTCACTGTGTGTTTCGATGTACATGTGACTAATAAAGAGATCTTATCTTATGCACAAGTACACAACCACACACACAATATACACGGAGAAGCATACACACATACTTACACAGACACAAGAACAACTATACAAACACAAACACGTAAACACGTGCCACCTACATACAAGCATATATGCATACACATGCATACAAACACATGCACACAATCTCAACACACATGAAAACACATACACAGACTCAAGCACAGCATACAGTACATACATAACCAGACATAAGTACAATACACATGGAGAAGCATATATGCATATATACATATGTGCAAGTTCACACAGATACAGACCCACACACACTTACCTGTACAATTGTCGACGCAAGGGAGAGTCCTCTGTGCTCAGAAAGTAACTGTGGATAAAAGAAACAGATTAATTGAATAGCTTGTTTTTTTCCATGTCAATGTATCAATAGGGCAGAGTATACATTAACAAATTAGAGGTGCATATAACGTGGAAAATGCAAAAATCATAGGGCGCTTTAGTCTACATGTAGACAAGGTAAACCAAATGAGCACTAACTTGTCCTCAATAGTGTTGAGGATGAATTCTTGGAGCCAAAAAGTTAGAGTTGTACAGCAGAGAAACAGGCCCTTCAGCCCATCACATCCATGCTGACCTTTTTACCTATCTACACGAATCCCAATTGCCCTCATTAGGTCTGCATCTTTCTGTGCCGTGCCTGTCTAACGGCTTCTTCAATGTAATAATTGTATCTGATTCCGCCACCTCCTTTGGCAGCTCGTTCCAGATATTAACCACTCGCTGTGTAAAAACTTTCCCCTCAAATCCCCTTTAAATCTCCTTCCCCTCACCTTAAACCTATGCCCTCTTGATTTTGATACCTCTACCATGGGAAAAAGATTCTGACTACCTCCCTATTTATGCCTCTTATAACTTTATATACCTCTCAGATCACCTCTCAGCCTCATTCGCTGGGAAAACCAGTCTGTCCAGTCTATCCCCATAACTAAAGTCCTGCAACCCAGAACTAGCGAATCTCCTCTGCACTCTGTCCATTGCAGCAAGCACACCCTTCCAATGGTGTGGCCATCAGAATTGCACACAATCCACCAAGTGCAGCCAAATTGGTGTTTTGTAAAGTTGCAACATAACATCTCAGCTTATATACTCTGACCTCTGAAGGCGAGCACACCATATGCCTCCTTCACCATCCTATGGATCCAGATCAGCATGTTGAAAAATCGATAAGCAACTGGCTATTTTTTATATCAGGTATTGGGCAATGAGAGAGGGTGAGTTGTTGATCTGGTTGCTAGGGGCCTTTAGGAAACTGTAGTGTAGTGGTTAGCGTAACGCTAGTACAGCGCCAGTAATCCGGGTTCAATTCCGGCCGTTGTCTGTAAGCAGTTTGCATGTTCTCCCCATGGCTGCGTGGGTTTCCTCCGGGTGCTCTGGTTTCCTCCCACATTCCAAGACATACGGGTTAGGAGGTAGTGGGCATGCTATGTTGGTGCCAGAAGCGTGGCGACACTTGTGGGCTGCTCCCAGAACAGTCTATGCAAAAAAGATGCATTGCACTATGTGTTTCGATGTACATGTGACTAATAAAGACAGCTTATCTTATCTTATCTTATCTTATCATAGAGTTTCATGCAAACATTTGAAAGTGATTTAGTTCAATCAGAAAGGAGGCTCTTAAATAAAGAAAGCAAACAGGAAAGCAATGAGGTGTGAGTTAGTTATCAATCAGGGAAACACATTGAAGTATATGACGGTAAGTAATCAAGGGTTAATATACAGTGATCAATGAATTAATTAATCACAAGTAATCACTTTAGTGCAAAGTAAAATGAGAGGTATTCAGGCATGGCAATCATGAAGCTATAGTGTTAGATCGCAGGAAAATATTCACATTTCCAAAAAGTGTATTAAGCCCGAATATTGGAAAAAAAATGAGAATTCAGCAAAGGAGAATCGAGGCATTGATAAGGAAAGGGAGAGCAAAATATGAGAGTGATCAAGTGAAAAACATATCAGGGGACTGTAAACACTTCTTGATGCAAAAACCAAAACATTAGGGCAAGTTACTGGGCGTCACTTACAGAATGAGACAGGAGAAGTTAAGTTGGGCAATAAGGGAATATCCAAGAAATTAAATACTTTATGCCTCTCGTCATGTAAGAAAACATGAAAGTACTTTCTGAAGGGTGCCACAGTGGCACAACCAATAGAGCCTTTGCCTCATCACTCCATCAGTTCAGGTTCAATCCTGACTTCTGGTACTGTCTGTGTGGAGTTTGCATGTTCTACATATAGAACATTACAGCACAATACAGGGCCTTCTGCCCACGATGTTGTGCCGACATTTTAGGGCAGGCACGGTAGTGTAGTGGTTAGTGTAACGCTTTTACAGCGCCAGCGACCCGGGTTCAATTCCGGCCACTGTCTGTAAGGAGTTTGTATGTTCTCCCCGTGTCTGTGTGGGTTTCCTCCAGGTGCTCGGGTTTCCTCCCACATTCCAAAGACTTAAGGGTTAGGAAGTAGTGGGCATGCTATGTTGGCGCTGGAAGCGTGGCAACACGTGGGCTGCCTCCGAAACAGTCTACGCAAAAGATGTATTTCACTGTGTGTTTCGATGCACATGTGACTAATAAAGAAATCTATCTTAAGATAATGGAGAACAGATCCCAAGAGTGTCTGCTCCAATGCGTCCAAGGCATGTTGGAAAATTCTCTCCATTTATCCTACCAGTTCTGTGATATCTTGAAAGTTTTAATCAAATCACTGATAAATTCCAGAGAATGTCACCCTGATTCGTGCAATTTCTTTTGATACCTTTGTGGAATATTCAAAGTGTACTTCTTCCTATGCTGTGGTTCTCAGAACAGCTGATGGTGCTCCATGCATGGCTTAACTAGAGTTTTATGCAGCTGTGAAATGCTTTCTACCATCTGGTACATTAGATATAAGGACCAGAATCCTATCAATTTCTTTTCATTATTTTGTGTTCCCGATTTCACAAACTCCTTTCACCCATCTCTACATCTATCCTTTTACCACTTACAAATGATCTACCCTGTTAAGTTTGACTTTACACACATCTACACAAAAATCCACGTCACTTTTCACCTAATTTCTTAATCCATTAATATCTATTTGCAATGTAATGGTTCCTACTCTGGTGCTTGTAATCTCATCTGTCACTGTGTATTCAACAAGTTTGGCTCTTCTCAACTGCTTCTGGTGTGATGTGCTCTTTGTCACTCCAACCAATCCTTCATGATTACAACCAGCTCTACTAAATCCGTCTTTAATTTCCAGCTGTTACAGTTATCCTTAATAGCGCTCCACATTGGGCAGAGTCCCAGCCTCATGATAAAAACTTCCCACCTTCACCTTTAAGTCACTAAGAGTTTATTGTCACTGTTAACAGGACTGTGTGCAATTCTGATTGCCCCGTGACAGGAAGGATGAAGAGGCTTTGGAAAGGGTGCAGAAGAGGTTTACCAGGATGCTGCCTGGATTAGAGGGTATGAGCTATAAGGAGAGGTTGTTTTCTCTGAAGCGTCAGATGCTGAGGGGAGACCTAACAGAAGTTTATAAAGTTATGAGAGGCATAGATAGGGTAGACAGTTAGAATCTTTTTCATAATGTAGGAATGTCAAGTACTAGAGGACATGCATTTACGGTGAGACGGGGAAAGTTTAAAGGAGATGTCAGGGGCAAGTTTTTTTACACAGAGAGTGGTGGGTGCCTGGAACAGGCTGCCAGGGGTAGTGGTGGAAGCAGAGATGATAGTGACATTTAAGAGAGAAACAAAGGACGGCAGATGCTGGGATCTAAATGAAAAACACGATGATGCTGGAGGAACTCAGCAGGCTGGGCAGCATCCCTGGAGCAGAGCAAGAGAAGAAGAAAACTTCTTCAAAGTGGGCATCCTTGAAGAGACTCTGCAGTCCTGAAGAAGGGTCCTGTCCCGAAATGTTGACCACCTGCTTTTCTCCACAGATGCTGCCTGGCCTGCTGAGTTCCTCCAGCATCATTGTGATGTTTAAGAGGCTGTTAGACACATGAATATGTAGGGAATGGAGGGATATGGATCATGTGCAGGCAGAAGAGATTTAGTTTAATTCGGGATCGTGTTCAGCACAGACATCAAGGGCCAAGGGGCCTGTTCCAATGTACTGTTCTGTGTTCTATGCTTGATTTCTATTTTCATCTTTCCTTATGACATAGAAAGAGGCCTTTTGGCCCATCAAGTCAACACTGGGTCATGGAGCAATCCCATTCTCACACTACGTTCACTGTCACCTGGATCTTTTCTTACAATCAATACACATAATGGTTTGAATTAAAAGTAAACACCCTTATATTTCTTCAATTAGTATCATACATCCCTCAAGGACAGATAGGACCTTGGTTTAATGTCTCAGCAACAAAAAAAAGCTGCAATGCAGGTGACCCTTGATGCTGCATGGGAGGGTTCATCTGGACCTTGTTCTCAAACCCATGAAATGGGCCATGCAGTATAACGCTGCCCCAAGCTGGAGCTAAGCTCGGCCTATTAGAAGATCAAAACAGAGACCAACTCTCTGTCAAGTTGCTACCAGTAGTGGGTGCCTTTGGTAGTCAGATATGAGTTAAACGGCCAAAGTTATATCAATGAGCTCCCCAAAACACCACAAACTGAGGAGACAGTCATATTGTAACTGTACCTACAGTTCAGCATAGTTGCAGGACTTCATAGCTCCTGACCTCCGGTGCTGCCTGTGTGGAGTTTGCATGCTCCCTCTGTGACCACGTGGGTTTCCTCTGGGTGGTCCAGTGTCCTCCCACATCCCACAGAAGTGAGTGTGGGTTCATGCGTTAATTGGCCACTGTAAATTTCCTCCGGTGTAGTTTGGTTGTGGAATTGTTGGGAATGTGGGGAGAACAGGTTGCAGAGAAAATTAGTTACAGAGCTTCAGAATAAGACCCAGGCCAGCACTCCCATACAGCACTGAGGGTCATCTATATGGCAATGGATTTTCTTTCTGAATCGGCAGAGACTCAATGGGCCAAATGGCTTCCTTCTATATTGTAAGGAAATATGGAAATATGGTATATTTCTGAGTAAGGACAAAGTAAATAGGCGTAATTACATAGACGAAAAGCTAGGAGAAGTTGACATTCACTTTATCAACAGTTTCAACATGGATCTATTAAAAACACAGGAAAGAGAAGATGAAATTTTAATGGTTTTCATGGATGAAAGGGTTTCCGAAATGTGGTTTCACACTCAGACAGTCTCAAGTAGATCTATATTAAAAAGAGGGGCTGGTGAAACTGCTACATTTACTACTTCTTACAAGTGGTTCTGAAAAGAATTAGATGGTAAGGAATTTATACGCTTGAAAGGCAATAAATTCTGCCTCACCAACACTGGGTTATAACTACATGGTTCTAACAATTCAGGATCAAATATTAATTCTGATCTGTGGCATTTAAATCCTTGTAACACATACTATTACAAGATTAGGATATAATTTTAATAGGGGTGTATTTATAGGTCACATGAACCATTTAACTCACTGTCCTGTAAAAAAACAGCTGACAGCAACACTGAGGAGAGAGGGAAGGAAGAATGTCTACCGGGCACAGTGGGAGAGGTGGTTGTGAGTAGGGTTGGGGGTGGCGACCAGGACAGGTACAGATGGGAATTAGAGGGGAGAGATCGGTGGGTGCAGGGAAGATGTGTTAGAGGGGAAGGGAGGGAGGTGTAGAGGATAGTGAGGGGAGGATGGGAGTTGGAAGGTGTGCTTGAGGACAGTGGGAGGAGTATGCGGGGGGGGCGGGGGTGGGCATTCATTCTCTCTTCTCCTGAGTGTTTTATTTCAGCTGCGTTGGGGCTAGGTTACTCCTTTCCTTCCAGCCTGTTATAGTACCTTTTATGTTCATGGTGTTCTTGAATGAAGGGCAGCTGTGTTTCTGACAGATACAGAAACACAGCATGTACTGAAGGCTTCAGCTTGGACTGCCCAGAAATTAGTTGGAGGTCAATTAACTTTTGTGTAATCTGTGAAATAGCTTATATTGATCACCCTTTGTTACGTTTCTCTCTGATTTTGAATTCGATTGACGTTCTCTGATCCTCTGTCCCAAAAGATTAGATTGCTATCTTATCCATGATTTGTTTCAGCCATTCCTGGAGACTTACATTTTTTGATGAAGTTCGTCGTATGTCAGAATCTGCGTCACATCCCAGTTACCAGAGGTGATGGACTGCAAGTTATCGATACTATTGTTAACCTGGAGAAAGAGGGAAGAGAATCATATTTACGATATGTCTGAGTCAGCACCATTTAGAGTATACTCTTTATTGATGGTTTACTGCAGGTTGCACACCTTTATCTAAAGCTTTCCTCTTTTAAACATTCCAGGGGTAATTTTTTCAGCTGATGTAAGCTGATTTTACTGCTACATTTCAACCATAGAGCGTGTAATCAGACCTTTTGGCCCACTGACATTCCCTTCCCCCTCCCTTTCCAGCTGCCCATCACCCACACACTCCTCCCACTGGCTCCCCTCCCAACTGCCCTCCCCACCTCCCGATACCGTCATCTTCAGCCCTTTGTCACTTCTTCCTATCACCTCCCAGCTTCTGGCGCCATTCCCAGTCTCCCTTCCCCCATCTGCCTATCACCGCCGTCACACCCGGATCCACCTATCACCTGCCAGCTGTTGTTCCACCCCTTCCCCCTCACCTTTTTATACACCCCTCTATCTTTCAGTCCAGGTAGGGTCTCAACCCCAAACTTCGACTGTCCATTTCCCTCCACAGATGATGCTTGACCTGCTGAGTTCCTCCAGTATTTTGTGTGTTGCCCATTCACAGTAATGTCATTTCATTCTCCCTGCATTCTTATCATTTCCCCACACATTCTCCCTGAACACGAAGGGATACTTTACAATGGCTAATCAATCTAACAGTCTCTGCATCCTTGGGATGTGGGAGGAAACTTGACCACCTGGAGGAAACCTCAGGGTAAATGTGCAGACTACATGCACACGGCACCCGAAGTCGGGATTGAACCCGCGTCACTGAAGCTGTTTGACAGCGGCTCTACAGAATGCACCGTAGGCAGGCACGGTAGTGTAGCGGTTAGTGTAACGCTATTCCAGCGCCAGCGACCTAGGTTCAATTCCGGCCGCTGCCTGTAAGACGTTTGTACATTCTCCCAATGTCTGTGTGGGTTTCCTCCGGGTGCTCTGGTTTCCTCCCACATTCCAAAGACGTACAGGTTAGGAAGTTGTGGGCATGCTATGTTGGTGCTGGAAATGTGGCGACATGTGCGGGCTGCCCCCAGAACACTCTACGCAAAAGATGCATTTCACTGTGTTTCGATGTACGTCTGACTAATAAAGATATCTTATCTCTTACCCAAACTATGGGCAGATTTCCTACAACTAGGAAGTTGTAGAGCTAGGAATTAAGTGTATCCTTTTACAATCTTTTTGCACTTCAATCTGTAATAACAAATCCTGGCTTTGAAAGGAGTTTGTGACTGGGAAACCCCCACCTCCCAGCGTTCTTTTCCACAGCTTTCTTCAATATTTCCATAGCGGATCCTCAATGGTACCTTTGCCTAATGTTGGAAAGCTGCAGATGTGCCTCATTACTTTCTGAAACAATTAATTTGTTTTAATTTGAAAATTAGTTTAAGGCAGTTCATGTGATGGGACAGAAAGGATATTTGTGAAAGAAAAGCTTTCAGAAATATTTTCCTGTAATATTGTAATGGTAAACACACTACAGGTACGGTAGTGTAGTGGTTAGCGTAACACTTCACAGCGCCAGCGACCCAGGTTCAATTCCAGCCACTATCTGTAAGGAGTTTGTATGTTCTCCCCGTGTCTGCGTGGGTTTCCTCCGGGTGCTCCGGTTTTCTCCCACTTTCCAAAGACGTACAGGTTAGGAAGTTGTGGGCATGCTATGTTGGCGCCGGAATTGAGGCAACACTTGCGGGCTGCCCCCAGAACACTCTACGCAAAAGATGCATTTCACTGTGTGTTTCGATGTACATGTGACTAATAAAGATATCTTATCTTATCTTAATTAAAGGGGCATTTTAAAACCGCAGCTAATCTTATATAAGCTGTTTAATGTGTTGAAGTAGGATACAGCAAAATTTTCCGTGAGTATATTAACTGCTTCAATCTCTCCCAGCGTAGACCATACTGGGATTCTGTACAATGTTTCATTACACGGATTTAGATAGAAAACTCAGGGAGCATGTCTCAGGAAGGTGACATCCATCATCAGAGACCCCCACTGTCCAGGCTGTGCTCTCTTCTCATTGCTGCCATCCGGCAGGAGGTACAGGAGCCTGAAGACCCACACCTCAAGGTTCAACAACAGCTTCTTCCCCACTGCCATCGGGTTCTTGAACTGACCTAAAAAATCCTAACACAACCTTGGACTATGTTTGATGACCCTGATGAAGGGTCTCGACCTGAAACATCGACTGTTTATTTCCCTCCATAGATGTTGCCTGACCTGCTGAGTTCCTGCAGCATTTTGTGTGTGTTGCTCCAGATTCCAGCATCTGCAGAATCTCTTGTGTCTCGGACTATGTTTCTCATTTCTCTCTCTCAACTTGCACCAATGTCGTTATGTTTATTTTGTTGTGTAACTTATGTATAATTTATGTTCATTTAAATTTATATATTTTTTTAAATTTTAAATTTTATTTACAGCGTGGTAACAGGCCCTTCCGGTCCAACGAGTCCGCGCCGCCCATTTTAAACCCAAACTAACCTACCCGTACATCTTTGCAATGTGGGAGGAAACCGGAGAACCCGGAGGAAACCCATGCAGACATGGGAGAACGTACAAACTCCTTACAGACAGTGACAGGAATCGAACCCCGATCGATGGCGCTGTAATAGCGTCGCGCTAACCACTACGCTACCATGCCGCCATGTTTGGCTTGTGTTTGTCATGTTTGTCATGTGCTGTGCTGCTGCTGCAAGAAGCTAATTTTCATGGCATTTATACCCTGGGTATGTATGCCCATGACAATAAACTTGAACTTGACTGTATGGCCAGCTTCTCATCCACAAACACTGCATACTGGGGTTGGACTGTACATGCCGTATCACTGTGCTCCATTACAATGCCCATGTCTTAAGCCTCAGGCCTCGGCTGAATCATTTATATGGCAGGAAGTTCAGGTGACTGCTGTGGGTTTTCAAATTTCACATTTTCACATACAATCTCTGGAGGAGCAATTTTGGCTGGCTATCTTTCCAGATTATGTAGCCAATAATATCTAATTGCATGGTTACAGTTCTAAAATATTTACATTCCTGAATCACAGTGCAGAAGGAGGCCATTCAGCTCTTTTTGTCTAAGCCAGTCAAGAACTAATTTTAGGTTACTCGCACTTTCTTCGAGTCATAGAATCATACAGCAGGGAAACAGGCCCTTCGGCCCAACTCGTCCATGCCAAATGTGTTGCCCAGTGAGCTAGTCCCATCTGCCTGCATTTGGCCCATAGCCCCCTAAACCTCACCTATCCGTGTACTTATTGAGATGGCTTTTAAAGGTTGCTAATCTGCCTGCTGCAACCACTATTTCTGGCAGCTCATTCCAAATACGTACCACCCTTTGCGTGAAGAAGATGCCCCGATGTCCCTTTTAAATCTCTTGCCTCTGATCTTAAACCTATGTCCTCTTATTTTTAGCACCCCCTCCCTGGGAAAAAGACTGTGTGTTTTCACCCCGTCTATGCCCCTCATGATTTTATATACTATCAGGTCATTCATCAATCTGCTACGTTCCAGAGAATAAGATCCTAGTTTACACAACAACTCCCTATAACTCAGGCCCCCAAATCCAGGCAACATCCTGGTAAATCTTTCCTGCATTCTCTCTAGTTTAGTAACATCTTTCCTATAACAGGGCAACCAAAACTGTACACAATACTCCAAGTGAGGCCTCACCAACATCTTACATAACTGCAACATGACTTCCCAACTCCAGTACTCAATGGGTCTGCACTTGGTCTGTGGCCTGACAGATCACAGCTCTTCAAGTACTCACCTACGTGCATTTTAAATGTGTCTCCACCACCCTTTCAGGCAGTGAGTTGTGAACTCCCGGCACTCACTGAGTGAAATAGTTTTTCCTCCCCTCCGATCTAACCCTTCTACCAATTAACTTGCATTGATGCTCTCTTGTCACTGATCTCTCCACTGAGGGAACGGGTCCTTCTTGTTTCCCCTGTCTGGGCCTCCTGTATTCTCTTATATCTTGAGAGACCAATAGTGAAACGTTAGCAAAATGTTAATAAGCACAAGAACAATAAAAGTGGAAGAAATCGATCTGACCTGTCCTTTTAGATTTGTCACACAATTGAAATGAAGCTCTAATCACCAAGCATAAAACTGTTCTTCTGATACCGACTCAGAAATGAAACCTTGGATCTTGGCTCCTCTTTGAGGTACTTACTTGAGCAGATGACATCGCGATGTGGTAGAACTTTCCTCGGCCTCCCTGTGGATTGGGGCGGATGAAAAAAAACTTCCTTCCATCTTTGGAGAACAAAGGGGCTTCATTCTGTGATCAGTGAAAACATTGACTTGTTAGAGCTGAGACACACGTGGACACACAATAGAGAGTGGACTTACAATGATCAGAAGAGTTATTTCAGCAGTTAGGCAACATGAACATTTCAAGATAATGGGGAGGAAGCCCATTGCTTAATGAGACCGACATGCAGACAATGGGGTAGATCTTGACTTTAGGTAACAGTATAAACTGGACAATAGTGAGCTACAGCTCCTCTTCTACTCTATTAGTTTTCAAAGTCAAAGTCAAAGTCGAATTTATTGTCAGATGCACAAGTACATGTCTGCGCAGGTACAATGAACAACTTACTTGCAGCAGCATTGCAGGCACATAGCATTAGAGATACAACACTCTCAAGAAAAACATAAACATAAATTATACAAAATTGTATAAGAAAGCACACAATTAGGACAAAAAAAAACAAAGTCCATTGTAGTGTAAACTGGTCACTGTGTTGCTACACTGAGGTAGTGATTAGGATTGTGCAGGTTGGTTCGAGAACTGAATGGTTGGAGGGAAGTAGCCGTTCTTGAGCCTGGTGGTGTGGGACTTCAGGCTTCTGTACCTCCTGCCCGATGGTAGCTGTGAGAAGAGCTACTCTAGTGTACGAAATCCAGACCTATGCTATTGCGTTGAACTGGAAACTTTGATGCAGCAACTAAAAGTTGGGCTCTGCTGACCAAATGATCTTATGAATTGGGTTTGGAGGGAAATTAATTCTTTAATCAGTGTACTTATTGTCAGCCCATGAGTTGCAGATGGGGCGGAACTTAGAACTTAATTAACGTTATTCCAGCAAAGTCAATTTAGTCAGTAAACAGTGTCTGTCTTAAAAGCAGAGTGAACAGAAACTGCATCAACTCCTCCCAATAAAAAGCAGGGTTGTTTCACCAGAAGAATGCAGTGAGTGGAAGATAATCAGTTTCAGTCACTTTTGGCAGTGGTGGTCACCAGGCTTAACTCAATTACCTTCACTCTAGCCGTTCCAAGCATTGTCACTAACTCCTCTGAAATTTGCTTTATTTTACGAAGATCAACAATGCAAGTTACTAGAATGAATGCAAGCAATAGGGGAATACACGGTAGCGTAGCAGTCAGCATAATGCTATTACAGCGCCAGCAATCGGAGTTCAATTCCTGCCGCTGTCTGTAAGGAGTTTGTATGTTCTCCCTGTGACTGTGTGGGTTTCCTCCGGGTGCTCTAGTTTCCTCCCACATTCCAAAGACATACGGGTTAGTAGGTTAACGTGGGCGTAATTGGGTGGCGTGGGCTCATTGGGCTGGAAGGGCCTGTTACCATGCTGTATAAATAAAGCTTAAAGTTTTAAAAATTTTGAGTGTTTGGAAGCTGGTGCCAAACTTGGGTGTTTACAGCTTTATAGATTGTGCTAAGGAGGAAAGCATTTGCAGTTTGGAAGGACTGGCAAAGAGGGAGAGAAGGCAAAGCTCTGGTTAGACCACACTTGGAGTATTGTGTTCAGTTCTGGTCGCCTCATTATAGGAAGGATGTGGAAGCTTTAGAGAGGGTGCAGAGGAGATTTACCAGGTTGCTGCCTGGATTGGAGAGCATGTCTTATGAGGATAGGTTGAATGAGCTAGGCCTTTTCTCTTTGGAGAGAAGGGGGATGAGAGGTGACTTGATAGAGGTGTACAAGATGATAAGAGGCATAGATTGAGTGGACAGTCAGAGACATTTTCCCCTGGGTGAAAATGAATAACATGAGGGGGCATAATTTTAAGGTGATTGGAAGAAAGTATAAGAGGGATATCAGAGGTAAGTTTTTTTACACAGAGAGTGGTGGGTGCATGGAACGCACTGCTGGCAGAGGTTGTGGGGGCAGATACATTAGGGACTTTTAAGAAATTCTTAGATAGCCACATGAATGATAGAGAAATGGAGGGCTGTGTGGGAGGGAAGGGTTAGATAGATCTTAGAGCAGGATAAAATGTCGGCACAACATTGTGGGTCGAAGGGCCTGTACCGTGCTGTAATGTTCTACGTCCTAAAAGAATGACTCAGGAATATAATGAGCCTGTAGAGAGAAAAAATGTGATTCCAGGAACTTGAAAAAATCCTGGCTTCTGTGAAAGCTCTTCTTTCTTTTTGTTTATTCTGGGGGCATAATGGATTGGGAGGAAGGCAGGCTCCTCAAATGTTCTATTTCAACTGCGTCGCTGAGTGCCCTGAGACACACACAACTTTGGCCAGGACTCTCATATTGCCCACAAGTCAACCTGTCTGCCATTTCTGGACAAAAAAACCCATAGTTGTCTAGGGTGGAGTGTCGGCTGATGGGATTTGAAACGTAGTGCTCATGGTGGATACTGTCTCACACCATCAACTTTGGTATAGGTCGTCCCCAGGTTTCCTTCTCTGGGAACTGTTCATAACCCAAACAGTTTGCAAGTCAGAAATGCAACCATGAACCGAGTTCCCAGGTAGGAGAAGATGCCTGAATCACCGCAGCAGACAGTAAATCCATCCCACCGGTCTCCTAAACACTCATTCATATGTACTGGCTGTACATAAGTCAGGCATTGGTGATCTGAGGAGGACCTGTAATAATTTTTAAGAAAATCTCTATTTCTCTTCCTTTTATTAAATATTGATCACTGGAAGATATGAAATGGTCCATTATTACAATTCTGCCCCCCTTTGTAACATGGTAGTAACTCAAATTTTATAGTGGATCTTACTCCACACACCCACACACACGCGCGCACACACGCACACACACATATATACACACACACACACGCACACACACCCACAGATGCATTAACATGTGCAGATTCACACACATACTCACCCACACAAATAGATACTCACACACAGAGACACAAACATACACACGCAATACAAAACCTGAATGCACAAACACATACACACACAAACACACACACACCTGCACACAAACACACATACAAAACCTGAATACACACACAATATAGAACCTGAATGTGCGCGCATGTGCGCGCGCACACACACACACACACACACACACACACACACACACACACACACACACACACACACACTTGCACACAAGCAATGCACACACACATGGATGCAATCAAGCACTCACGCACACAGGCACACTCACACACACATACACACATTCACCAACACACAAACACATACAGGTGACACTAAGATTGGTGGAGTTGATAGTGTGGAGGGCAGTCTTTGCCCCTAGAATGATTTCGATGCGTTGGTGAAATGGGCCAAGAAATGGTTGGTGGAATTTATTATCTTTAAATATTCAGTCAAGGGATGTGGGCTTTGCAGGCTGAGCCAGCATTTAATTGCCCATCCCTAGTTGCCCTTGAGAAGGTGGCGGTGAGCTGCCTTCTTGAATCGCAGCAGTTCCTGAGGTGTGGGTATACCCACAATGCTGTTAGGGAGGGAGTTCCAGGATTTTGACCCAGCGATGGTGAAGGAACCGCGATATATATCCAAGTCAGTGTGTGGCTTGGAGGGCAACTTCCTGGTGGTGGTGTTCCCATGCTTTTGCTACTCTTGTCCTTCTAGCTGGTAGAGGTTGTGGGTTTGGAAGGTTTTGTCCAAGGAGCCTTGGTGAGTTGCTGCAGTGCATCCTGTCGTTGGTACAAACTACTGTGCATCGGTGGTGGAATGAATAAATGGTTGTGGATGGGGAGCCAATCAAGTGGGCTGCTATGCCCTGTATGGTGTTGAGCTTCTTGAGTGCTGTTGAATCTGCACTCATCCAGGCAAGTGGAGAGTATTCCTGACTTGGCTTCACTCCTGACTTGAGCCTTGTCGATGGCGGACAGGCTTTGGGGAGTGAGGAGGTGAGTTACTTGCTGCAGGATTCCCAGCCTCTGACCAGCTCTTGTAGCCACATTGTGTATATGGCTGCTCCAGTTCAGTTTCTGGTCAATGGTAATCCCCAGAATATTGACAGTGGGGGAATTCAGTGAAGATAATGCCATTGAATATCAGGGGGTGATAGCTGGATTTTCTCTTGGACATCATCAATGCCTGGCACATGTGGCACAGATGTTACTTACCACTTATCAGCCCAAGCCTGGATATTGTCCAGGTCTTGCTACATTTGGTTGTTTACCTGTTTCATTACCTGAGGAGTTGCAAATGGTGCTGAACATTGTGCAATCATCAGCGAACAACCTACTTACAAATGAAGGAAGGTCATTGATGAAGCAGCTGAAGATGGTTGGGCCTAGGACACTACCCTGAGGAACTTCTGCAGAGATATCCGGCGGCTGAGATGATTGACCTCCAACTACCACAACCATCTTCCTTCGTTCTAGGTTTGATTCCAACCATGAACAGTTTTCTCCCTGATTTCCATTGACTCCAGTTTAGCTCCTTGATGCCAAAAGCGATCAAATGCTGCCTTGATGTCAAGGACATTTACCTCACTTCACCTCTGCAGTTCAGCTCTTTTGTCCATGTTTGGACCAAGGCTATAATGAGGTCAGGATCTGAGTAACTTTTGCAGAGGCCGAACTGAGTTTCTGTGAGTTGGTTGTTGCTATGCAAGTGCTGCTTGACAGCACTATCAATTATCCCTTCCATCATTTTGCTATTGATCGAGGGTAGACTAATTGGGCCATAATTGGATTTATCCTGCTTCTTGTGGATGGGACCTATCTGAGCAATTTTCCACATTGTTGGGTAGGTGCCAGCGTTGTAGCTGTACTGGAACAGTTTGGCCAAGGGCATGGCAAGTTCTGGAGTGCAAATCTTCAGTACTATTGCCAAAATATAGTCAGGGCCTGTTGCCTTTGCTGTATCTAATGCCTTTAGCAGTTTCTTATCACGTGGAATGAATCGAATTGGCTGAAGACTGGCATCTGTCATGTTGGGGACCTTTGGAGGAGGACGAGATGGATCATCTGCTCAGTACTTCTGGCTGAAGATTCTTGCAAATGCTTCAGCTTTCTCTTTTGCACTGATGAGCTGAACGCCTCCGTCTTTGAGAATGGGGATATTTGTGGAGCGTGCTCCTCCGGTGAGTTTTTTAATTGTCCACCACCATTCACAACTGCATGTGGCAGGCCTGCAGAGCTTCGATCTGATCCATTGGTTGTGGGATTATTTAGCTTTGTCTATTGCGTGCTGTTTATGTTGTTTGGCGTGCAGGTAGTCCTGTCTTGTAGCTTCACCAGGTTGATCCCTCACTCTGAGGGACAGCTGGTGCTGCTTCTGGCAGCCTACCTTCGTTCTTCATTGAACCAGGATTGATCCCCTGGTTTGATAGTGATGTTTGAGTGGGGGAATATGCCTCAGTCGATTCCAGGTGATCCATCAGGTTTTGTTTCTTTGTGGCTTTCTAGCAGTTTATTACACTGAATGATTTGATAAATAAATGTGATGTAATGTGATGCATTTTTGGGAGGCTGGGTCACACACCATGAATGATAAGGTCCTAGGGAGTATTGAGGAACAGAAGGACCTTGGAGCACAAGTCCAAAGACCCTTGAAGGTGGCAGCATGGATAGATAATGTGGTTAATAAGGCATATGGGCTACTAGCCTTCATTAGTTGGGACATTGAATATAAGAGCAGGGAGGTTATGCTCCAACTTTATGAAACATTGGTCAGACCTCATTTGGCGTACTGCATGCAACTGTGGTCACCACACTGCAGGAAGGACGTGATAACGCTGGAGGGGGTGCAGAACACATTAACCAGCTGTTGCCAGGGATGGAATGTTTCAGTTTTGAGGAGAGACTGGAGAGGCTGGATCTGTTTTCCCCAAAGCGGAAGGTGTTAAGAGGAGATATAACTGAGGGATATAAAATTATGAGGGGTATAGATAGGGTAGACTGCAGGAAACTTTTCCCCATATCAGAAGTAGATAAAATTGGAGGACTTCGATTTAGGGCAAGGGGGAAGAAATTTAGAGGGGATCTTGAGGGGGATCTTTTTCACCCAAAGAGTGGTGAGTACCCGGAAGAGTGCCTGACAGAGGTAGAAGTAGTCACTGATAGCCCTTTTAAGAAGAGTCTAGACAAGCACTTGAACCACCCAGGCATAGAAGATTAGGGGTCAGGTGCTGGAAGATGGGATTTATTACAGATGGGTGTCCATTGGTTGGTGTGGATATAATGGGCTGAGTGGCCTGTTTCCATGCATTATAACTCTGTGACACACACAGACACCTGAATGCAAACACACACACACATGGATGCATTCATACATGCATACAGACACACACATGCAGACACACACGTAAACACAAACAGATGCACACACTCATACGGATGTATGCACGTGCATACTGGCATTGAGTTTGAACTAGTGACCTTCAGGTTACTTTCTTCTAAGTTCTTTTCATCCCACTATCAACTCAGTTGAGCTTTCATTAGTGAAAGTATCAAAGTTTATCAAGAAAGGAAGTTCCAATTGACTCTGAAGAAATTGACTTTCATCTTTAGAGCTCAGTTACTAATTAGCATGAGTTACAGTTAAAACCAGCTTTATCTGTAAGCTTTGACTGATAGCCCACTATGGGATGTTTAATAAATCCTTACAGGAGAATAAAATAGTGATTGAGCTGCCATCACAAATAAATCAAAGGGCTCTGAAGGCATCTCATAGGCACAAACGTTTCAAAGGTTTTATTACACTATCCCTTTTTATGCTAGATCCACATTATTTCTTAAACCAGGCTTTGACAATGCACTGTGACTGTAATAAAGGATTCTGCCTTCAGTTTTGTCTCTTTAACAATGTCAAGTCAGCATTTGTGTCTCTATAATAATACAATTCTTCTTCTGATCAATCATTCCATATTGCCGTACATTTAAATTTTCCTACAGCTTTCCCTTTTCTGTTTAATTTCTTGTCAGGATCACTTTGTCAGCCTATGGCCAAGTCTTTACAACAGTCACTCAGAAATTTGGCAGGTCTATTGAGGTAGTTTTTCCAAAATGATGTCCCCTGGTGTAGCCTTGCCCAGGAGAGCCTACTCACCTTTGCCCTTGTGGGTAGCCACTGAGGCACTCAAGGCTTTTGGAGGTGGAAACTCGCCCTGAGTCACCGTTACATTTACCATGTTGTTGTATATGTGCATTGTAAGCTGCCTATGCGAGTTGGTTCCCCTGAAGTCAATGGGAGCCATTGTGTGTCTTAAATATCACTTTCAGGACCCAAAGCAGTTATTGGACCCTTGAGTAATTTAAACTGGTACAACAAACAAAATGCTGGAGGAACTCAACGGGTTGAGCAGTATCTGTGGGATGAAAGGAAATGTCGACCTGATCCTGATGCATGGTTTTGATCCAAAACATTGACAATTGTTGCTTTAACCTAACTGGGGGAAGCAATATTGATGCAGTTGGTAGACCTGCTGCCTCACCGTTCCAGTGACGCGGGTTCAATCCCAACCTCCGGTGCTGTCTGTGTGGAGTTTGCACATCCTCCCCGTGACCATGTGGGTTGGTTGGTTAATTGGCCACTGCAAATTGCCCCTGGTAGAATCTTGGTGGGCAGGGAGGGGAGATAATAGGAATGGGGGGGGGGTATAGGTTACAGGGGGAATTAGTGGGTGGAAGGGATTGTTCCGTGAGCTGGTTTACACTCGGTGGGCTGACTGGCTGCCATCTATGTTGTAAGGGAATATGGAATTAATCATAACCTTAACTATTATTCCTGCCAAGAGAACAACTCCAGCTTATAGAACATAGAACATATCCCTCCATTCCCTGCATATTGATGTGTCTAACAGCCTCTTAAACACCACTATTGTATCTGTTTCCACTTAGCAGCCTGTTCCAGGTACCTAGCACTACCTGTGTAAAAAAACTTGCCCCACACCTCTCTTTAAACTTTCCCTCTCTCAAATGCATGTCGTCTAGTACGTGACATTTCTACCCTGCGAAAAAGATTCTGATTGTCCACCCTATCTATGCCTCTCATAATTTTATAAACTTCTATCAGATCTCCCCTCAGCCTCTGATGCTCCAGAGAAAACAACCCAAGTTTGTCCAACCTCTCCTCATAGCTCATATCTTCCAATCCAGGTAGCATCCTGGTAAATCTCCCCTGCACCCCTTCCAAAGCCTTGACATCCTTCCTGAAATCCAGGCTCAAGGACAGCTTCTATCATGTTGTTAGAAGACTACAGAATGGTCTCCTAATAAGATAGGAAGGACTCTTGACCTCACAATCTACCTCATTATGGCCTTACACCTTACTGTCTGCCTGCACTGGACTTCCTCTGTAACTGTAACACTTTATTGTGCATTCCGTTATTGCTTTTTCATTGTACTACCTCGACGTACTGAAGCGATGAAATGATCTGTATGAACAGCATGCAAAACAAAGTTTTCCACTGTACCTCGGTACATGTGACAATAATAAACCAATTTACCAATTTACAAAATGGGGCGACCAGAAATGCGCACAATACTCCAAGTGCTTCTCTCATCTCTCCAAGACTGACCTCCCTGATCTCTTAATTTGAAATTAAGAATTATTTATTACTGTCCAAAGACTTAGCAAAATGTGCCTACAAAAGAATGGGAGTGGTGCTGCTTCATTTATTTAAGTGGATTAATTGTGCCTTTGTCTCCATCGCTGAGGTTTGGTTAAATTAATTTGAGATCCTAAATACTGAATACTCCCATCCAAAGCACTGACAGGACTAATCCTTCACCCTCAACTCAAATTTATGGGAACACTCAATACTTTTATTAGATTGTTGTCTATGGCCTTTATGCCCTTGAAGCTTTACATTAAATTTCATAAAAAACAGATCATAAAAGCTTCCATGGAGCTGTAAAAGTGAAAATATTAGCAACAGACAAATGGATCTTTTAGATAAATTGCCACAAAAATTATATTGGGGAATAAATAAACAGTGAAGAACTTATGCAAAATTTTGTCTTCACTGAGAAGGAGACAAATACTCCTGTAAATAGTGAACATATCCAGGTATAGAGTGAATGAGGAGCAGAAAGAATTGGAATTAGTGACAATAATCTAATAGGACTGAAAGCCAATGGGTCCACAGGAGCTGATGATGCGTATTTCATCATCAGTGGGGATTGTGGATACACTGGTTGTCGTGGTCCAAAATTTCACTGATTCTAGAATAGTTCACAGAGAGCGTCAGCTAGAAAATGTTTAAGAAAGGAGGAAGGGAAGAATGGGGAAATACAAACCAGTTAGCCTGCCTTCAGTTGCAGGGAAATGGCTGGAATCTATTACTAAGGAAGTCATACAGGGAACACAGGCTTGGGATGACACAACATGGATTCATGAAAGGGATATTACGTCTGACAAATTTGTTCGAGTTTTTTAACTAGTAGAATAGATAAGGAGGAACCAGTAGATGTGATGTGTTTCAGAAATGGTGTATTATAGTGCCACTCAAAAAGTTAGTAAGTGAATTAAGAACTCATGGGATGGGGTTAATACATTGGCATGGATTGAGGATTGGTTAAAAGACGGAAAGCGGGAATAAAGGGGTTAATTTTGGATTGGGAGGCTGTAACTGATGAGGTGTGGCATGAATCAGTTTGGAAGCCCCACCTGTCCACAAGAAGAATTCGAGGGTTTGGATGATAGGACAAAGTGAAGTTTGTTGATGCAAAGCTGAGTGGCAGCGTGCACTGTGAGGAGGACACAGGGAAGTCCTCAAGTTCCAGGTGAATAGGCATGAACATGGCATATGGAACAGGTGGAAACATTCAAATTCACCACTAAGATGCGAGACTGAGAAGCGTGGGAATTCAGTGGAATGTTGGTGATATAGAGTCATAGAGCAACAGAGTTGAAGAGCACAGAAACAGGCCCTTCAGCTGACTGCCTCTGTGCCAACCATCATGCCTAGCTATACTAATCCCATTTGACTGCATTAATTCCATATCTAATGCTATATGCCTGTGATGCTGCTGCAAGTAAGATTTTCATTACACTTGTACATACACGTAAACTTGACTTGACTTGACTCTATGCCTTGCTCATTCAGACATCTGTCCAGATGCCTCTTAAACATCGTTACTGTTCCTGCCTCCACCACCTCCTCTGGCAGCTCATTCTAGATACCAAGTACTCTTTGTGTGAAAAGCTTACCCCTCAGATCCCCTTTAAGCTCCTCCCTCTCACCTTAAACCTTAGACACCCCAACCATGGGAAACAGGCTCTGGCTAGCTACCCTATCTCTGCCTCTCATAATGTTATATACCTCTCAGCCTTCTTTGCTCAGGGAAACCAGTCCCAGCCTATCCAACCTCCACTTATAACCCAAATCCTCTCATCCAGGCAACATCCTTATGAATCTTTTCTGCACCCTCTCCAGAGTAGTCACATCTTTCCTGAAGTGTAGTGACCAGAACTGTACACACTACTCCAAGTGCAGCCTAACCAATATTTTGTACAACTGTAACTCTTGTACTCAATGTCTCAGCCGAGGAAGGCAAGCATCAAATTTGCCTTCTCTTCCACCACATCTACCACTGTGTTGCCACTTTCAGGGAACTACATACTTGCACCCCTAGGTCTCTCTGTTCTACAACACTCCCTGGGACCCTGCCATTCACTATGTATGTCGTGCCCTGGTTTAAGTTCCCAAAATGCATGACTTTGCAATTCTCTGAGTTAAATTCCATCCGCCAATCCTTTGCCCACTTTCCCAGTTGGTCTAGATCCTGTTGTAACCTCAGACAAGCTTCTTCACTGTCCATAACACCACAGTTTCGATGTCATCTGCAAACTTACTAATCATGCCACGTACATTTTCATTCAAATCGTTGATATTAAAGATTAAGATCTCTATTAGTCACATGTACATCGAAACACACAGTAAAATGCATCTTTTGCGGAGAGTGTTCTGGGTGCAGCCCGCAAGTGTCACCACACTTCCGGCGCCAACGTAGCATGGCCACAACTTCCTAACCCGTATGTCCTTTTTGGATTGTGGGAGGAAACCGGAGCACCCAGAGGAAACCCACGCAGACACGGGAGAACATACAAACTCCTTACAGACAGTGGCCGGAATTGAACCCGAGTCACTGGCACTGTAATAACGTTACACTAACCGCTACACTACCATGCCTGCCCCATATATACATGACAAGCTTCTTGTTGTTAGGTCTGGACCCGAAAAACTGACCATCCCTTTGCCTCCACAGATGCTGCCTCACCCACTGAGTTCCTCCAGCAGCTCGTTTTTTTGTCATAGATCCCAGCATCTGCAGTCTCTTGTGTCTCTGTATTACTGCTACAATCCAGCTATTTCATGGTTAACATTTCAGAGACCAGTTTTTACTTAAAATTCCAGAGTCATACACTTGCTGGAATTTAAATTTCTTAGCTGCCGCAGTGGGATTTGTACTGATGGCTCTGGATCAATGTTCGAGACTCTGATAGCAAGTCCAGTAACAACTGTTTCCCAACACACAGTCCTTGCAATAAAAGGGCTTGTTTAATGATGGTAAAAGCAGGTCAACATCTGATGGTTGTCCATTGTATCACACTTTTGATTTTACATTCCACAACAAAAATTCAATATCACTAACGTCAATACTAGAAGTGATCTAAGGTATTCCTGCTCTCATGGTTCAGGTAGATAATACAGATGGGATAAAACTATTTGATGTGTTGCAGCACACAAAGTGCAGGAGGAGGAAAGTGGGTCAGGCAGCATTTCTGGAGGGAAGTGGACAGTCGACGTTTTGGGTTGAGACCCTTCATCAGGACCAGAAAGGAAAAGGGGAGAGAGTCAGTATGAAAATGTGGAGGGGAGGGGGGGAGCAAGAGCTTGCAGGTGATAGGTGGATCCAGGTCGGGGGGGGGGTGATAGGCAGGTGAGGGAGGGCGGAATGATGTCAGAAGCTGGGGGTGATAGGTAGAAGTGACAAAGGGCTGAAGATGATGGAATCTGATAGGAGAGGAAGAGGGGGCATAAAAAATCAAGGCAGAGAGGTGGGGAGGGGAACCAGTGGGAGTGTGTGGATGATGGGCTGATGGAGAGGGCGGGGGGGAGGCAAGAAATAGGATGATGGGAGCTGGTAGATCAGGAGGAGAAAGGAGAGAAAATGTGCTGTCTTGGTCTCTGCTTATTCCTTCTCCCTCCACAATAACTGATCATTGGCATTCATGGGATTTATATTCTGAAATAGCAGCTGTATTTGACTGTACAAAAACCATTGCACTTTGAAGCCACAGTACCTGAAGGACATTGTGAAGTTATGTATTGCTGGTCCTGTCTGTAAGGAGTTTGTACGTTCTCCCCGTGAGTCTGTGTGGGTTTCCTCCGGGTGCTCGGGTTTCCTCCCACATTCCAAAAGACGTACGAGTTAGGAAGTTGCGGGCGTGCTATGTTGGCACCGGAAGCGTGGTGACACTTGCGGGCTGCCCCCAGAACACTCTACGCAAAAGATGCATTTCACCGCGTGTTTCAATCTTAAATCTTTCATACTCTTCCCTAACACTCTTATTCTCTTCTTGCTGCATACTAACCCTTTCCCTGCAGGAATTGGGGCTTGGCAAGGACATCCAGCGAGCAGTGAATGGAGACCTTTACAGCAGAGCCCAATACATACCTCATTTGATAACAACATATACTTGACCAAGTATGGCATCAAGAAGCTGGTAAAACTGAAGTCAGAGCAACACTATGACCGCTTTGATCACTTTGCATTAAAATGAACTTTGTTTTTTTGTTTGAATTGTGTTCTTGTAAAAATTGTGTATAATTTCTGTTTTTCTTGTGACTGCTGTGTATCTGATGCTATGTGCCTGTGATGTTGCTGCAAGTAAGTTTTTCATTGCACCTATGCACACATGTACTTGTGCATATGACAATAAACTCAACTTTTGACCTTTTCACTTTGATCATGGGAAATACTTCAGTGGTTGGAGTCATGCCTTGTACATAGGAAGATGAATGTTGGTGTTGGGGATCAATCCTCCCAGCCCCAGGACATCACTGCAGAAATTTTTCATGGCTGTGTCTGGGACCCAACCATCTTCAGATGGGTCATCAATGATCTTCCTTCCACTATGGAGTCAGGTGATTGCAAATGAGGCAGTCCATGCCAGCAGGCAGCAAGAACTAGACAATGTTCATTTATGGGACTGATAGGTGGCAAGCAACATTCATGCCACAAAAGTGTGGGGCAATGACCATTTCCAAAAAGGGAGAATCTAACAATCTACCCCTGACATTCAATTGCATTACCATCACTGAGTTTCCCACCATCAATGTCCCAAGCTTACTCTTTGGAAACTCAACTGCAGCAGCCACATATATAGAACATATTCATAGAACACTACAGCACAGTACAGGCCCTTTGGCTCACAATGTTGTGCTGACATTTTATCCTGCTCTAAGATCTATCTAACCCTTCCCTCCCACATAGCCCTCCATTTCTCTATCATTCATGTGTCTATCTAAGAGTCTCTTAAATGTCCCTAATGTATTGGCCCCCACAACCTCTGCCAGCAGTGTGTTCCACACACCCACCACTCTCTGTGTAAAAAACTTATCCCTGATATCCCCCTTATATCTTCCTCCCGTCACCTTAAAATTATGTCCCCTCACGTTAGCCATTGTTGCCCAGGGAAAAAGTCTCTGTCCACTAGATCGATGCCTCTTATCATCTTGTACACCTCTATCAAGTCACCTCTCATCCTCCTCCTCTCCAAAGGGAAAAGCCCTAGCTCGCTCAACCTATCCTCAAAAGACATGCTCTCCACTCCAGGCAACATCCTTGTAAATCTCCTCTGCACCCTCTCTAAAGCTTCCACGTCCTTCCTATAAAGAGGCAACCAGAACTGAACACATCTAGGCTAGCTAGGCTACTCTGCACATTTTGTAGATGGTGCACACTGCACATTTTGTAGTTGGTGTGCACTGCACATTTTGTAGATGGTGCACTGCACATTTTGTAGATGGTGCACACTGCACATTTTGTAGATGATGCATGCTGCACATTTTGTAGGTGGTGCACATTGGGTGTGGGGGGAGGAGTACATGCAGGCAGGTGATCAGGTGAGGGAGGAAGGTAGGAGGGTGGGGGAGAGGGAGATGCAAGAAGCTGGGAGGTGGTAGGTAGAAGAGGCAAAGGGCTGAAGAAGAAGGAATCTTCATCTATCGCCTGAACTCAACCTATCCCTTGCCTGCGTGTACTCCTCCCCCTCCCCCCACCTTCTTATTCTGGCTTCTGCTCTCTTCCTTTCCAGTCCTGATGAAGGGCCTTGACCCAAAACGTTGACTGTTTATTTCTCTCCATAGATGCTGCCTGAATTTTTGTGTGTGTTGATCCAGATTCCAGCATCTGCAGAATCTCCTGTGTAGCAGTTTTATGGAGAACAGTTAGCATTTCTCTGTGTATTTTCAACCAAGTTCAAGCCTCACCCAGAATCAAGGAAGTCTCAAACTTGCCATTTCTGTGCCAGAAATTTCCTGGCTGCATTCCAAAGTTGAGCTCCACATGAGGAGGTTGGGAGTTTGGCCCACTGAGCCTGATCCATTTATTTATTTGAATGGAGATGAATGGTTGCAAAGGAGCAAGGTGTTGGGTAATTTGTAATGTTTTGAATTGATTGTGTTCATTGATGTTAGTTGTTTAAATGTGCTCTTCAGTGTCTTCATATGCTTTAATTTTATTTATTTCATTAAAAGGTTTTAATTTGTTTAAATTTCATTACTTTTAAATAGTTTCTGAATGTCAGAGACATTCAATATTTTGGCAGATTTGACAGCTGGCTAAGCCAAGGAGGTATGGTTTAGCTGGTACTGAAATTTTTGTATCTGAACTTGCTCTGCCCTGCCCTTTCCCATCTCGTGATCACATCACTTCACGTGAAGCCCTGCTGTCACATACAGCATCCTCGTTCAGGATCTGTCCGGATTGGGAATCTGGACTGACAATAGTGGATCAGGAAAGGGTAAGACGGGGGTGAGCCCGGTCTCAGTGAGCTCCGTTTTAATACAACGCCTCTGTCCGATAAAACATGACTTATAGATAACACTGAAGGGAGTCAAAGGGAGGACTCTTCCTATCATTGTGAAGCAGAAATCACCAAGATTGTTCACCTGCTACTTACAGAACCCTGAGCCAGAATCAGTTCATTTGGGAATATTTTAGCCAGGAGCAGAATAAAAAATAATAGAGAGAGAAAAATGCACCATTATTTTATCTTATTTCTTACCTGTCTAGACAGCCAGCTTTCACTTTCATCCTCATGTTTCTGAAACATTAAGTAATGTCAGAGTGAGGTGCCTGTACCAGAACAACGCTTCACTTATTAAATCTCACTCCAGATAAAAGAGTACTGAGGGACTGCCACACCATCAGAGATGCCATCATTGCAGGTGAGATAATGAACAAGAGGTCCATGTGCTCTCTCAGGGTTTAACTAATAATCCCATGGTGTTACTATGAAATAGAGTGAATGGACTGTCTCTGGTGTCCCAGCCATTACTTATTCCTCAATTATATATCACTGATACAGATGGTGGGGAGAAATTAAACATTGATTGTCGTGCTAGGCACATCCAATAACATTGAATTGTGGAAGCTGATCACAATTAGCTTCCAGACAAACCTCTGCCCCATTGTCTGTTCATTACCACAAAGCCTGTTTTATTGGGATCAAGCTGAATGGAGATCAGCTGCTGTGCTCAAGGGGTAGATGACAGCCTTGTCAGCAGCAGCCACATCCCTAGAGAAAATTAAAAGAGGTTGTGGAGTTGCAACTTTTCACACAGCTTGAGATCACCTTACTCTGAAAAATAAATGGGAGTGAAATTGAGGACCTTCTTTTCAAACTTGTTAGCTTTCCTGCCCACCTGAGACCTTATGTGTTTATCTGAGTCTTTTCTTGTCTACCTGAGACTTGATCTGCTTGCCTGAGGCCTTTCCTGCATATCTAAGATCTTCCCCATCTGTCTGAGACCTTACCTGCCTACCTGAGACTTTTCTTGTCTATCTGAGGCACTTCCATCAGTCTGAAACCTCCCCAATCCACCAAAAGGCTTTTGTGTTTTAATGAGACCTCTACGGCCTACCAAAGACCTTTTCTGTCCACACAAGGCCTCTCCTGAAGATCTGAGAACTTTTCTGTTTGCTTAAAGCCTCTCTTGCCTAAGGCCTCTCCTCTCTGTCTGATACCAGCTCTGCTTCTCTGAGTCATCTCTTGTCTATCTGAAGCCCTTCTATCTTTCTGAGATCTTTCCTATCTATCTGAATCCTCTTCCATCTATCTGACTCTCCTGTTTGATCTGAGATCTTCCCTGTCTGTCTGAGACATTTCTTATCTATCTAAAGCTTCTTCTGAGTATCTGAAACTGCTTCTGTCTATCTGAGGCCTCTTCCTGTCTATCTGAGCTCTTTCCTATCTTTTGGAGTCCTCTTCTGACCATCTGAGTCCTTTTAACTTGCAGCCCCTTATCTAAAAATTCAGTACCAGGGAATCAGAAAGGTTTATCTCCATTTACCTTTGTGCAAATACCTGTTGTTGCCTCACATAAGGTCAGGATGGAAACATTCTGGGGCCTGTTCAGCCAGTTCACTGCTAATTTGGTGCTGCTGGCCCATGTTACCATGGTAACATAATATTCCCTGCAAAGATAAAAGGAAAGAACAAGACATTGACTGGAACCCGATCTCTGGCGTGAAAATTGGAAAACTTTCTGATGCAAGGTTATTGAACTGAAGCATGATCTGCGTGTTTATCTCTCCACAGGGGCTGCCTCATTTGTTGAGTATTTCCAGCATGTTTCTGTTCTTAACTCAGATATCTAATGTCGATAGTTTTTTTTTTGCATTTGTTTTTTGATCAAATCATTCTCACATTTGCTGTATTCTGTCCTGGCTGTGGATCCATCCATACTCCCCTGACGACATAGATGGGGGCTATTTTGACCCTTCAGGTCTATGGTGGCTATCCTATTTCTCACTCATTTTCCCTGTAACATTTCTACCAACTCCTTCCACCCAAGATTCCAGCAAGAACTCACCTACACACTAGGGGCAACACTACAGTGGTCAATCAACCTACCAACAAGCAAGCCTCACAGGGTTTACACTGTGATAGGCCTGTTAGCCAATGCCCAACTTTATGTGCCAGATGAACTGCCCACCACAGTGCTTCATCCAACCCTATCAACAAATCCTATTTGTTTTGCACTGGCTTCATATTTACTATGGTGTATATCAAAACAATTTATTGAAGGTGAAAAAGCACGTGGTGTGTTGAGGATGTAGTTACAAACTAGTTTCTTTGACAAATCATTATCTGCTATCATCGCTATCTCTAACATGGTCCCACCACCAAACACGTTCCCCACCCCTTTCTTTCCCATCCTTTTAGTTTCTGAAGAGGTTGGTTCTGTTTCACCCTGGTTCACTCATCGTCAGACCACCGTCCTCCTTCTCCCTGCTTCTCTCCTCTGAAAGGCCATTCCCCCCAACAATATCCAAAGGATATACTTGCCACTGAGGGGAATGGCCACAGGGGAATCCTATACCCTCTACCATTCCTGGTGGTCACCCAACCACCTGCTGCCTGTAGCTTCGGCATGACCACCTCACTAAAGCTCCTGAGTGAGTTTAGGCCAGTCAGGAGCTGCAGTTGGACACAATTCCTATGGCACAGGACACTAATCCCATCTGCCTCCACATGGTCCATATCCCTCTTCTCTGCCTGTTCATGTATCTGTCCAATTGCCTCTTGAACTTCATTATTGTATCTAGCGTGTTCCAGGCACCAACCACTCTCTCTGTACAAAACCTTCCTCACAAATCTCCTTCAAACTTCCCCCTCTCACCTTAAACCTATGCCCTCCAGTATTTGACATTTCCACCCTGTGAAAAAGACTCTCTCTATCTATCTACTCTATCTATACCTCTCATAATTTTTTAAACCTCTGTTAAGTCTCCCCTCAGCCTCCGATGCTCCAGAGGAAACAATCCAAGTTTTTCCAACCTTAGTGTAGCTAGGAATAGCAATAGATATGGTGGGCTGAAGGGCCTGTTTCTGCACTGTTAACTATTTGCAAAGCTACAGTGAGTTTCTTTGGTGGAAAGCCGGTGTGGACACTATGAGCCAAATAGCCTCCCTGTGCTGTAAGCTTTCTGTGATTCTATGCTTCTCTGAAGTCTCCCCCACCCCCAACCAGTAGTTTCTCCCTCCCTATCGCAGCAACTTGCCCCAACTCTACAACAGCATGGATTTCTGCAATTCCCCAATTACAGCCTGTTGGAATTTGGCTCAGTTGGTGGCACCTTCTGATCTGCCCCAGAAGAGCGAGACTGACACTCTCCCCACTCATCTCCATTTGTAGATGATCCAGGTTCACTCTCCAGCACTGCTCTGACCTGCCCTATATCCAGAGGGTGCTGAACCTGTGGAATTCTCCACCATAAAGGCAGGCGAGACAAAGCCATCGAGTCATGGAGTCAGAGAGAGATGCAGGCCCTTCAGCCCGGCGAGTCTATGCTGACCATCAACCACCCAGTTACACTAATCCCACACTAATCTTGTTTTTCATTCTCTCCACATTTACATCAACCCCCCCCCCCCCAGATTCTACTACACACCTACCCACTAGCGGCAATTGGCAGCAACTAATTATCCTTAACTGGCATGACTTGGGATGTGAGAGGAAACCAGAGCACCCAAAGTCAACTGACGTGGCCACCGGTGGGGGACATGCAAACTCCACACAGATAGCACCTGAGGTCGGGATTGAACCTGGGTCTCTGATGTTGTGAGGCAGCAGCTCTACCAGTTGTGCTACTGCGCTGCTCTTAAATATATTCCTTAAATACATTCATGTAAATATATTGCTTAGTGCTAAAGGGGTCAAAGGACATGGGGAGAAGGTGGGAGCAAGGTACGGAGGTGGATGATCACCTGTGATTATATTGAATGTGGAGGGGGTTCAAAGGGCTGAATGATGTACCCCTCCTCCTATTTTTTATTCCTATGTTTCTCACTTTGTTTCGTTGTTCTCTGCCCAACCTTCAACCTTCCCAATGCCATCAAGCTTTCCACTTTCTGCTGTTGTTTGTGGGATCTTGCTATGTGAAAATTGGCTGCCCTGTTTGCCTACCATACTCTTTGAAATAATCCTTTTGGATGCAAATATCCAGGGACAACAGAAAGACACTATCTAAATACAGGAGCCAATTCGACCTCAAACTTTATAAATGGCTTGGATGAGGATGTGGAAGGGTGGGTTAGTAAGTTTGCTGATGATACAAAGGTTGGTGGTGTTGTGGATAATGTAGAAGGTTGCTGTAGATTACAACAGGATATTGATAGAATGCAGAGCTGGGCTGAGAAGTGGCAGATGGAGTTCAACCCGGATAAGTGTGAAGTGATACACTTCGGGAGATCAAATTCAAACGCAGAATACAAGGTTAATGTCAGGACTCTTAGCAGTGTGGAGGAACAGAGGGATCTGGGGGTCCATGTCCACAGGTCCCTCAAGGTTGCCACACAGGTCTATAGGGTTGTTAAGAAGGCGTATGGAGTGTTGGCCTTCATTAGTTGGGGGATTGAGTTCAAGAGCCGCAAGGTGATGTTGCAGCTCTACAGAACTCTGGTGAGACCACACTTGGAGTATTGTGTTCAGTTCTGGTTGTCTCATTATAGAAAGGATGTGGAAGCTTTAGAGAGGGTGCAGGGGAGATTTACCAGGATGTTGCCTGGCTTGGAGAGCATGTCTTATGAGGAGAGGTTGAGCAAGCTAGGGCTTTTCTCTTTGGAGAGATGGAGGATGAGAGGTGACTTGATAGAGGTGTACAAGATGATAAGAGGCATAGATCGAGTGGACAGTCAGAGACTTGTTCCCAGTGTGACAATGGCTAACGCAAGGGGACATAACTTTAAGGTGATTGGAGGAAGGTATAAGGGGGATGTCAGGGGTACCCACAGAAAGAGGTGGGTGCGTGGAATGCATTGCCAGCAGAGGTTGTGGGGGCTGATACATTAGGGACATTTAAGAGTCTTTTAGATAGACACATGAATGATAGAAAAATATGGGGCTATGTGGGAGGGAAGGGTTAGATAGATCTTAGAGCAGGACAAAATGTCAGCACAACACTATGGGCCGAAGGGCTTGTACTGTGCTGTAGTTTTCTATGTTCTAAACTGCAACATGACCATAACAAAATGCAAGTTAATTTTTTTCAAAGTGTTATTGATAAAGGGACAAACATTGCCCAGGACAGCAGAGGAAATTCTTTAAAACTGTGTCATAGAATGATTTTTGTTCATATTAGAGAAGAGAAATTCTTTCCTTGTAAATTTTGAACATTGATTGAATCAAGAAGTGCAATCTAATCTAACCACTCGTTATGTGATAAAGGTTTTTCCTCATGTGATCTTATGATGCTTTTGCCAATCAGCTTCATTCTCTGACCTCTGGCTCTTGACCCTTCCATCAATGGGAATGGATTTCTCTATCTACTCTCTTTTGACTTTCTTACCTCTCTTATAGTCTCTGCCTCTTTTTGGAAAGCTTGGAATCCTGTGGGTTTTCTCAAGAACATAAGAACATAAAAAAAAACAAAATGAGGACAGGTGTAGCCCATCCAATCCCTTAGACCTGCTCCGCCATTCAACAAGATCGTGGTTGGTCTGATCTTTGCCTCAACTCCCCTTTCCTGCCTGTTCCCCATAATCCCTGACTTCCAATAAATGAAAATCTACCTTGGCTTTCAATAAATTCAATGATTCCTGAGATAGAGAATTCCAAAGATTGCCAAACCTCAAAGAGAAGAAATTCCTCATCTCTTCTGTGTTAAATGGACTCCCCCTTGTTCTGAGACTGTGCCCCATGGTTCTAGATTTGGAATAACATCTGCCTCTCAGAATCTTGAAACATTTTCTCAACCTGCTTTGCTACCTCCAATACATGCCTGCATCTCTCTGCTTCATCTTAGAAATGTGCCCTCTAGTTTATATTGCTTCTTTTCCTTCTTTCCACCAAGACTTTAAAGATCGACCTCTGATACCACAGAAGGAAATGGTTACATGATTGAACAATGAGGCAGAAGGGAAGTAAAGACAGGGGGTTTTTACTTCATTCTTGTGTCATCCGGTGGGACCATCTCGCGCGTGTGTGTAGGCCCATTTAAATTCACCACATAGAGGGAGACGGTCGGATTCTCCTGGCCAGCCTGAAGGGAAATGGTAAGGAATGGATTTAATAATAGTGATGAAGGATCATTTCAACAACAGATACTGTCTGTAAAAAACACATTTGCTTACAGATGCTTCAATTAACAATTGATAACATTCGCCACAACTTAAAGAAACACTGTCAATGCATTTTGACATTTAATTGCTCATTACTCAGTTCTATTCTGATCCACATATTTTGTTCGGAGGAAACTTGAAATCTTCAGCCCTTATCTGCAAGCAGTTTTTCCCTTTACCTTTGGATAAGGGTACACCCTTCCAGTCGGATACAAGGAGTTGAGGTACATTGGGATTTCCATGGTGGGGACCCTTGAGTCATTGATTGTGGCGTAGGCCAGCCGGGCACCATCTGGAGACCACCAGTGAGCAACATTAGTTCTCAGGAGCTCCTCTGTGAAAGTAAACATAGTGACACCACCGTAAGAGAGAGGCCTCTGTAACATTCCTCCCAACAGGATTTGGTGATCCACTCTAAATGGAATTTACTTGTATTTATATTATTGGTATTGGAATTGGTTTATTATTGTCACTTGTACCGAGGTACAGTGAAAAACTTGTCTTGCATACCGTTCATACAGATCAATTCATTACACAGTGCTTTGAGGTAGTACAGAGTGCATTGAGGTAGTACAGGGTAAAAACAATAACAGAATACAGAGTAAAGTGTCACAGCTACAGGGAAGTGCAGTGCAGGTAGATAATAAGGTGCAAGGTCATAACAAGGTAGATTGTGAGGTCAAGAGTCCATCTCATCGTATAAGGGAATCATTCAATAGTCTTATCACAGTGGGATAGAAGCTGTCCTTGAGCCTGGTGGTATGTGCCCTCAGGCTCCTGTATCTTCTGCCTGATGGGAGAGGAGAGAATAGAGAGTGACTCAGGTAGGTGGGGTCTTTGATTCGCTGGCTGCTTCACCAAGGCAGCGAGAGGTATAGACAGAGTCCAAGGAGGGGAGGCTGGTTTCCGTGATGTGCTGGGCTGTGTCCACAACTCTCTGCAGTTTCTTGTGGTCCTGGGCAGAGCAGTTGCCGTACCAAGCCGTGATGCATCCAGATAGGATGCTTTCCATGGTGCATCGATAAAAGTTGGTGAGTGTCAAAGGGGACATGCCAAATTTCTTTAGCCTCCCGAGGAAGTAGAGGTGCTGGTGAGCTTTCTTAGCTGTGGCATCTACGTGGTGATTATGATTTCAAGGATGCTCTGAAGGACTATTCATTTGATGAAATATTTCTGAAGTTAATGAAAATCATCTCTCCGATAATAAATGAGTAATCATTGGGTGATGCATTGAATTAGACACAGCTTAGAGCTGAAATCAGATGCTCAAAGTTGGTTAAGAAAAGACCTGTTATAACAGAGAACATAGAAAAGTACAGCACAGGTACAGGCCCTTCGGCCCACAATGTCTGTGCTGGCCATGATTTAAACTAATTCCATTTCTCTGCACAAGGTCCATGTCCCTCCATTCCCTGCCTCTTCATGTGCCTGTCTAAATGAATCTTAAAAGTTGCTACAGTGTGTGCTTCCACCACCTCCCCTGGCAGCATGTTCCAGGTATCTCCCACTCCCTCATTTGCCTCAAATTTGTCTCATAAATCTCCTTTAAACTTTCCCACTCTCACCTTAAAGCTATCTATTTCCACCCTGGAGAAAAGAGTCTGACTATCTACCCTCTCATAATTTTGTATACTTCTACCAGGTTGCCCCTCAGCCTCTGATGCTCCAGAGAAAACAATCCAAGTTTGTCCAACCACTCCTTCTGGCTTATACACTCTAATCCAGGCAATGTCCAGGTGAACCTCTTCTGCACCCTCTCCAAAGCCTCCACATCCTTTCTGTAATGCAGTGACTAAAACTGCCTGCAATACTCCAAATTTGGGTTTATCACCGATATATTCCTGGGATCATCTAAGCTCTTTGATACTAACATGCTTGCCTTTTTTACTACTGACTATTAGACTGACCCAGAAAGTGCAACAATAGCTTGTCCTTGTGCTGAGACCAGGATGCCAATTTATTTCTCCAATCTTTTCAAAAATGTACTAAACATACACATGTTGAGTCAGACATTGTTACATCTTGTTAAGCTGCTTCATATCATGGCAACCAAACTTGGAGAGCAACAATATGATGGACTTCACTTGGATCAATGTATACAACTTATCATTCTGCAATAATGAACACACTGCATTTCCCACATGAGTGGCTTGCCCTACTTGACTGATTGGATTTTAACTATTCCTCCAGTTTCTCAGACGCCCTGAGACTGTCAAAAGCTTTGGCTCTGTTTCAGTGGACTTAGTGGTCTTCGAAAGAGCTCTTCAATCAGTACTGTCCCTCTGTTCTTCAAATCAGTCCCATTCCCTGTTCTTCAATTAGTCTTATTATCCCGTTCTTCAATTAGTTCCGTTCCCCCTGTTCTCCAATTAGTCCTGTTCCCCCGTTCTTCAGTTAGTTCCCACCCCCCTATTCTTCAAATCAGTCCTGTTCTCCCTGTTCTTCAAATCAGTCCCAACCCCCTGTTCTTCAATTAGTCTCACCCCCCAATCTTCAATTAGTCCTGTTCCCCCTGTTCTTTCCCCAGAGACCCACAGTATTTTCCTCTGCTCCCATTTTCTAGCTGGGCAGAAAATCCCTGATCATAATAGCATGAAACATAAAAGAAAGTCAGTCTCAATGGGCTGAATGGTCTCCTTCTGTGCCAAAATAACTCTATGATCATTGACATTCTTGTTGAATAAATGTTGGTTCTACACCTTAGGGGAAACAACCTCTTTGCTATACACTCCACATAAATAAACCTTCTGAATCTTGAACAGCTGTACTAAATCTCCCCTTCTCTTCGGTAGGAAGAATAATGCCCATCTCTTGTTCTTGATACTTGTTCTCTCTCGTGGAGAAGGGTTGGTGAGGGGATGAGGGTCATGAAGATGGGGTGGGGGAGCGTGGTTGGGATTGTAATTAGGAATGGTGGGTTGCAATATTGTAACACAGATGGAGGATATATCCAGTAATCAGTGGAGTTTCTGATCTGAATTCTACTGCTTTGGAAGGTGCTGGCCAGATCTCTTCAATTAGCCCCACGCCTGAGTACCACTCAATAGCTATTGAAAAGCAGCATCAACACAAGTCCAGAAAACAGCTTGTGTGGAGGCTGAAGAGACTGAAGAAGGAATGTAAATGGAGATTAGTCGTACCTGCCACGCATTTAATTGTTACTGAGATGCATTTAATTAAGCAATATATAAATTAGTCAGCACAGCAAGTCAACATTTATAAGAGTCTGTATCAAAGGGACTGAAAGAGCATTATGGTCCCAGTAGACAAGCAATGTCAACAAGGCCCATCGCCTGCCCTAGCTAATTGTATGGCTGAGTACTCTGCTGGATGAGGTCAAAGGACATGAATTATTTTTTTATTTCAAAATAAACCTTATTCATAATAAAAAATATATACAAAGAATAAACAGTGCAAAACCTTTAAGATAAGATAAGATATCTTTATTAGTCACTTACATCGAAACACACAGTGAAATGCATCTTTTGCGTAGAGTGTCCTGGGGGCAGCCCGCAAGTGTCGCCACTCTTCTGGCGCCAACATAGCATGCCCACAACTTCCTAACCCGTACGTCTTTGGAATGTGGGAGGAAATCGGAGCACCCGGAGGAAACCCATGCAGACACGGGGAGAATATACAAACTCCTTACAGACAGTGGCCGGAATTGAACCTGGGTTGCTGGTGCTGTAATAGCGTTATGCTAACTGCTACACTACCGTGCCTTTACATTCATGGTCAATGCATTCACTAGTGTTTACTTTTCTTTAAAAAACCCATTGCACCATTGCCACTCATGTGGCCCCCTGGGGTGATACACCATTTCAATATTTCAATGTTTAAGGGGCTTCCCCACCTGACCCAGCCCCTCCATGTCCAGAAGCAGAGGGGGCTTAGACTGTGGTTCTTCCCCACCGAGCCCTTGCGTCGGCTGCACCAAGCATCAGCGCGTCCCTCAGCACGTACTCCTGCAGCCTGGAATGTGCCAGTCGGCAGCTTTCCCTCACAGACATCTCGCTGTGCTGGGAGACCACCACGTTTCATGCAGATCAAAGAGCGTCTTTCACCGAGTTGATGATCTTCCAGCAGCAGTTGATGTCTGTTTCTGTGTGTGTCCCTGGGAACAGCCCGTAGATCAGAGAGTTATCTGTTACGCAGCTGCTGGGGATGAACCGTGACAAGGACCCTTGCATCTGAATATGGAGTAGAGTTACAAATGGAGCTGATGGGGTTTAGATATTTAGCTCTCAAGTGAGACAGTTGAGATTATACACTCATGGTCATCTTTACTATCATCAACTTTTTTTGTTGAATTCATAAGTATTTTTTAAATGTTGAGAGATTGAAAGGTGTTGGTGTTCAGAGGGAGCTGAGTGTCCTTGTACACACATCACTGAACTCTATTGAAATTCCCTCCAATGTTCGCAACCTGAACGTGGGTGGCTGTGGGAATTTAAGACTCAGTCGTAAAGTAATCTAACCAATGAAAGCATAGAAAAGCACACCCACCCTTCCCACTACCGATGCTCTTGTTCTCCTCTCCCACACACCACCAAGACCCGAACACAATATCAGGAGGAGATTGAAACCACGCAATCCCCTTATTTTCTCAGCTGGTGAACCAGATCAAAATTGCTCCAGATTTATTGGTTTAAATTAGACTAAATTATTCTCACAGACAGCAAACTAGGAAGTAAAAATTGCTCAATTTTTTTTTTAACGTTTTACCAAAAGAGATATGATGAGATGTAAGGCGTTTAGGTAGGAAAGGTATAGAGAGATATGGGCCAAACACATACACATGGGACTAGCTTTGTAGGCACCTTGGTTGGCATGGATGAGTTGGGCCGAAGGGCCTGTTTCCATGCTGTATAACAGGTTACCACAGGATTCTATGACTCGATGATAATCTCTTCCCATGACAGAGGTCAGGATAAAGTGCCTCTTTCGGGAGTCAGGTGTTGGACCTGCAAACCACATGTTCCACTCAAAGCGGTTGACTGGGTGTAATAAGGGGCCTCTATACTGAGGTTGTTAGCCTGGGAGAAGACACCAATATGGAGCTCACAATCACAAGGAGTAATTGAAGCTAACAGCATAATGCATTTATAAGACCATTAGACCATAAGATATAGAAGCAGACTTAGGCCATTCAGCCCATCAAGTCTGCTCCTCCATTCAATCATGGCTGACTTTTTTTCTTTTCTCAACCCCATTCCCCCGCCTTCTCCCCGTAACCCTTAATCCTTTTACCAATCAAAAATCTATCAATCACTGCCTAAATAATTTGGTCTCCACAGCCGTCTGTGGCAACGAATTCCACACATTCACCACCCTCTGGCTGAAGGAGTTCCTCCACATTTCAGTTCTGAAGGGATGTCCCTTTATTCCAAGGCTGTGCCCTCAGATCCTAGACTCTCCTACGAATGGAAAGATCCTCTCCAGGCACGGTACTGTGGCGGTTAGCATAATACTTTACAGTGCCAGCGACCCGGGTTCAATTCCAGCCACTGTCTGTAAGGAGTTTGTTCGTTCTCCCTGTGTCTGCGTGGCTTTCCTCCGGGTGACCTGGTTTCCTCCCACATTCGAAAGACGTACGGGTTAGGAAGTTTTGGGCATGCTATGTTGGTGCCGGAAGTGTGGCAACACTTGTGGGCTGCCCCCAGAACACTCTATGAAAAAGATGCATTTCACTGTGTGTTTTAATGTACATGTGACTAATAAAGACATCTTATTTTAATCACATGAAAGAGGAATGGAAAAAAGGTTAATAGGATTACATGTGTATAAACACACACAATGAAGCAAATTTTCTATTTCTGAGCTCGTTGCAATGTAACTCAAAGCTAATAATCAAGGCATTAGCACCAATGGCTCAGCCAGGCTTGTGTGTCTTGTTATTCCTTTTTCTGACACCAGAGGGACCCATTGAACAGCTCATAGAAGTCGATCTGTTCCACAGAATCTGGGAGTCAAACACTGCATGGTCTCATGTATTAGGCAGCGAGAGGACAACCAAGCAAAACTTCCAGAGTCTAACAGGGAAAGTGAAAGACTTGGGGAAAAATAAAGACATTTGCTGCCTGTCAAGACCTTTGCAAGTTGCACACTTTACGATAAAGATACAGGCAGTCCCCAGGCTACCACACGATTCTGTTCCTGAGGACTGACCGTAACCCGAACTGTTTGTGACGGAAATGAACAGAAAGAGCTAATGACAGGAGAACAAGCAGGCGCGGGAAGGGCTGCCGCCAGCTGACCTCACTGATTCAGTGGGTGAGTCTGCTCAGTGCTCCCAGCTCTGCTTGGCTCGAGTGTTGCGGCTCAGTCGGTGGGGGGAGAGAGGGACATGGAACTGCCCCATTCCCACCCAGCAGAAGGTGCCTGCAGTCCTGCAGCAGACAGAAAATCCATCCCTATCCATCTCGCCAGAGTCTCAAACACTCTTTCATATGTATGGGTCGTGTAGTGGTTAGTACAACGCTATTACAGCGCCAGCAACCCAAGTTCAATTCTGGCCACTGTCTGAAAGGAGTTTGTATGTTCTTTCTGCTTCTGCGTGGATTTCCTCTGGGTGCTCCAGTTTCCTCCCACATTCCAAAAGGCATACAGGTTAGGAGCTGTGGGCATGCTATGTTGGCGCCGGAAGAGCGGCGACACTTGCGGGCTGCCCCCAGAACACTCTACGCAAAGATGCATTTCATTGTGTGTTTCGATATATGTGTGACTAATAAAGATATCTTATCTCATCTTATTTTATCTTATAGGTTGGGTGTTCATAACCTCAGGAGGATCTGTACTGTTGCAATGTAGGAAACACAACACAGCAAGAGCCCACTAACATAGTGGCCTGATCTCGATAGTAATGTTCAATAAGTGAGAATCATTGGCCGGACTTTAGGTAATAACTCCCTTCTCTGTGTAACTCCCTTCTCCCTTCATCTAGTACCTGTCACCAATAGAAAGTTTGCAAAGCTACAGGCCAACAAATAAAAGCCAACAATGACATTTGTTAATTGGAAACGAGACAATAAATACTTCGTAAAAATTAAAGCCCTAATTGGCATCGCATAAGCATTCTATATACTTAGGATTGTAGCCGATTAAATATTTACATTTTTATAGCTCATTACCATGGCAAACAAAGTATAAGCAATTTATGGCAATTATTGTGATGTGCAAAGATTGATGTTCTGTCAGCAAATACAACATCAAATCACTGCAAACACAAAATAGCAACGTGAACAGGTGAATTAACTCGGATGAATTAATACAGGGGAATTGACATTGGCAAGTTAATTCAGGTGAGTTAATAAAGGCGACTTAATACTAATAAGTTAAATTGGGTAAATCTACACAGGTATGTTAATGGAATTAACATAGGTGAGATAATACCGGTGAATGAACACCAGTGAGATAATATAGTAAGTTAACTCAGGCGAGTTAATACAGTCAAATTAACACACGTGAGTCGATGTGGGTGAGATAACAGAGGTGAGTAAATACAGAGTAATTAACACAGACAAATTAGCACAGTGTTAAGACTGGTGAGTTAATACAAGTGAGTTAGTACCGACAAACGAACACAACTGAGTTAACAGAAGGATGTTAATGTTAGTTCTGTATTTCTCATTGAAAAGAATCAAAGACGGTAATGGCAGGTTTTGAGCTGTTTGACTCACCAGCTCTTAAGCTATCTCATTCCATGCTCTTTCACCACCGGCATAAATAGAACATAGAACGTAGAACACTACAGCACAGTGCAGGCCCTCTGGCCCACAATGTTGTGTTGACATTTTATCCTGCTCTAAGATCTATTTAACCCTTACCTCCCACATAGCCCCCTATTTTTCTATCATTCATGTGTCTATCTCAGTGCCTCTTAAATGTCCCTAATGTATCTGCCCCCACAACCTCTGCCAGCAGTGTGTTCCACACACCCACCACTCTCTGTGTAAAAAACTTACCCCTTACATCCCCCTTATACCTTCCTCCAATCACTTTAAAATTATGTCCCCTTGTGTTAGCCACTGTCGCCCAGGGAAAAAGTCTCTGACTGTCCATTCGATCTATGCCTCTTATCACCTTGTGCACCTCTATCAAGTCACCTCTCATCCTCCTTCTCTCCAAGGAGAAAAGCCCTAGCTCGCTCAGCCTCGCTCATATGATGGTTTTCTTTCCAGTTCCCTGCTGGACGTATCACTGTTTCCACCACCCTGTCAGTCTGTCCACTGGTGCACCACACTCTGCTCTGAGCTCTGAGCCGAGAGGTGCCGGGAGATCTCCAATGGCTACCTCAGTAGGCACGAGGGAGCCTAATTTCATGTCCCACCAGAAAGCCGGGTCAGTGCCGTACGAAAGCACCAATCGAGAGGAGGCGCTCAAGTCCTGAACTTACCACCTCTGATGCTGCTACCGTCGGACAGGAGGTACAGAAGCCTGAATTCCCACACCACCAGGTTCAGGAATAGCTACTTCCCTTCAACCATCAGGTTCCTGAAACAACCTCACAACCCTAATCCTATCTCAGCAACGGAAAACTACGGACCACCTCTTGCACTACCATGGACTTGTCTCTGTGATTTTTTTTGCACTAAAGTTTTGTTTTGCACAGTCTATTTTTCTTCACTGTCTTGTCTAATTTATGTTAATTTATATTGTGTGTGTTGTCTGTACCTACATACCTGTAACACTGCTGCAAGCAAGATTTTCATTGTACCTGTACCTCACCGACAATAAACTCGACAACTTGACTTGATATGACCTAGGGCTGATAGTGATGTCAAGCGAGCCTTAAGTGAAGGGGAAGGGTTTCATACAGAAATACTATTGATTGTTACAGAACTCCACACCAACAACAACTGATACCTTCAGCTGAGGAGATAAGAAATCGGAGCAGGAGTATGCCAAAATGCTTTTTGAGTTGTTGGATATGATCACAGCTAATGTGATTGTTAGCTTCAACCCCGCTTCCCTGTTCAATTTCATAGCACTCAGTCCTCACCCTTGGATGATGAGTCCACCCAGCTCTCCAGGGAAGAGAATTCCAAAGATTCACAAGCCCCTGAGAGAAGGAATTCCTCCGTGTAGCCATCTTATGTGGGCAACCACTATTTCTAAATCAATGCACTCTATCAGAGAGGAAATATTCTCTCAGCATCTACCAGAGCATCCTCTCAGAATCTGATAAGTTTCAATACGATCATCACTCATCCATCTAAACGCCACTGAGCAATAACCGATCTGCTGGAGGAACTCAGCGGGTCGAGCAGCATCTCTGGAAGGAAAGCAATTGTCGACATTTTGGATTGAAAGCCTGCATCAGGACTCCCACAGGTTCTTTCCCCCCACAGATGCTGTTCAACCTGCTGAGTTCCTCTAGTGGACTGCTTGTTGCTCCAGATACCAGCATCTGCAGTCCTTTGTGTCTCTATTAAACTCCATTGACCTTACATTCAATTAGCTTGATCTTTACTCCCAAAGACAACCATTTTGTTTCATGAATGGGGATATTGAGCCTTCTTTGAACTGCCTCCAAAGCAAGAATATCCTTCTTTGAACAGGCAACCAAGTTGTTTGCGATGCTCCGGGTCTGGTCTCTCAATGTCTTATGGTAGCAGGACTTCCCTGTTTTGTATATTCCATCCCCATCGCAATAATGACCACCATGTCCTCTGCTTTCCACATTACTTTCTGGATCACCAAGATAATCTTGTGTGCTTCACGTACAAGGACACTCTGATCCCTCTGATCACCAGCATTCAATAGTCCCAAACCATTCAAGCCATATTCTTCTCAATCAATCCATAAAGAAAAATATGTGATTAACAAGCCAAAGGCAATATTAGGAAGAAAAGAAAGTATTGCTTTTCTACACAGCCCCTTTTCCAACTACAGGTTCTTTCAAAGCATTACTACGCCCCATGATGTACTTTTGGCAGTGTAGTCACTGTTATAATGTGGGAAAAATAGCTGTTAAATTTATACACAGCACCTAATGTGATAATGACCAGATTATCTCTATTAGTCAAGCTGTTGAGGATAAGTAATGACCCAGAAGCCACGGGTGACAAAATCCTTTGCTCGTCATTGAAATGTTGCCCGACGATTTTTTTTCAGTCTAATTAATCTTTCAGACAGGGTCTCAGTTTGATGTCCCATCCAAAAAAA
This sequence comes from Pristis pectinata, assembly GCF_009764475.1. Lineage (NCBI taxonomy): Eukaryota > Metazoa > Chordata > Chondrichthyes > Rhinopristiformes > Pristidae > Pristis > Pristis pectinata. The sequence goes on along the minus strand of NC_067409.1, from coordinate 14,594,696 downwards.
TGACAACCCTGGTTTTGGTCTCCAAATGAGGGTTGGCATTCAGGACTGAGATGAGGACAGTTTTCTTCACTCAGAGGATGGTGAGCGTTTGGCATTGCCCACTGAGAGTTTGTGTTACGTACCAGAACACCATGCCTATAGGCACCTCATGCCTATAAACTTTAGGAACCACAACCTGGTGAATAACCTTCCCATTCCTCACTAGCAGGGACATCAGGAAATCTCCATTTCCTCATTTAACACTCCATTTTTGAAATAATATCCAGTCGGCACCTTTTCAATCTCATTTGGCTCTTCAAGACAAATGTTCCACGATGGAACACCAAAACAAAGATCGATGGATATTGAATGGCAGAGCAGGGTTGAATGCCCTTGAGTAACAAACAATCTGCTGGAGGAACTCAGCGGGTCAGGCAGCATCTGTGGAGGGGGGTGGACGGTCGACATTTCAGGTCGAGACCCTTCATCTGGACTGAAAGGTAGAGGGGAGATGCCCAGTATAAAGAGGTGAGGGGAAGGGGTGGAGCGAGAGCTGGCCAGCGATAGGTGGATCCAGGTGAGGAGGGCTGATAGGCAGGTGGAGGAGGGGGGAGTGGAAGTAGCGGCAGAGGTTGGGAGGTGGTAGGTGGACGGGTCAAAGGGCTGCTGGTGATGCAGTCTGATAGCAGGGGAAGGTGGAGCTCGGAATTAAGGGAGGTGGGGAGGGCAGATGGGAACAGTGAGGGAGGCACCAGTGGGCGGAATGTGTGGATGATGGGCAGGTGGGCGGGGAAAGAGATAGGGTGATGGGGAGCTGGGTGAGTGCAGGAGGAAGTGGGTGGATCAGGAAGAGATAGTTGAGGGGGAACAGTTTACCTGAAAGTGGAGAATTCAATGTTCGTCCCACCAGGTTATAGAGAACATAGAACAGTACAGCACAGTACAGGCCCTTCAGCCCATGATGTTGTGCCAACCTAATAAACACTTGCTCCATGATCAATCTAACCCTTCCCTCTTGCACAGCCCATATCCCTTCATTTTTTTTCCATTCATGTGTCTATCTAAGAGTCTTTTAAATGCCTCTGTTGTATCAGCCTCTGCCAGCACCCCAGCAGTGCGTTCCAGGCACCCACCACTCTCTGTATAAAAAACCTACCTCTGACATCTCCCCTAAACTTTCCTCCTCTGACCTTAAACTGATGCCCTCTGGCATTGGCCATTGCCACCCTGGGGAAAAGGTGCTGGCTGTCCACTCTATCTATGCCCCTCATAATCTTGTACACCTCTATGAAGTCGCCTCTCATCCTGCGTTTTTCCAAAGAGAAAAGCCCTAGCTCGCTCAACCTATCCTCATAAGACATGTTCTCTAATCCAAGCAGCATCCTGGTAAATCTCCTCTGCACCCTCTCTAAAGCTTCCACATCCTTCCTATAATGAGGTGACCAGAACTGAACACAATGCTCCAATACTCCAAGTGTGGTCTAACCAGAGTTTTATAGATCTGCAACATTACCACGAGGCTCTTGAACTCAATCCCCTGACTAATGAAGGCCAGTACACCATATGCCTTCTTAACCACCCTATCAACTTATGCAGCAACTCCTAGGGATCTATGAACATGGACCCCAAGATCCCTCTGTTCCTCCACACTGCTCAGAATCCTGCTATTAACCTTGTACTCCGCCTTCATGTTCGTTCTTCACTTCACTTCACACTTTTCCAGATTGAAGTCCATCTGCCACTTCTCTGCCGAACTCTACATCGTGTGTATATCTTGTTGTAACCTACAACAACCTTCTACACTATCCACAATACCTCCAACATTCATGTCAACTGCAAATTTACTAACCCACTCCTCCACTTCCTCATCCAAGTCATTTATAAAAATCACAAAGAGCAGGGGTCCCAGAACAGATCCCTGCGGGACACCACTGGTCACCAACCTCCAGGCAGAATATGCTCCATCTACTGCCACCCTCTGCCTTCTGTGGGCAAACCAATTCCAAATCCACACAGCCAAGTCTCCATGGATCCGATGCCTCATGATTTTCTGGATGAATCCCATGCCTCATGACTTTCTGGATGAAAGGTTGTCGACTACCCAGGTGGAATATAAGGTACTGTTCCTCTAGTTTGAGTTTAGCCTCACCCTGGCGGTGGAGGATGCCTGGTCCTGCTTCCACTTCTTGTAACTTGTCACTCATCCTAATAAGAGTTTATGTTATTCCTCGTTTATAAGGAACCCATTGCTTTACAATTCCCTTCTCACACAGCTTTCTGCTAAATGCACAATTCAATGTAATTACATCAGCAGAGTGTCAAGCAACCCAGTCAGGACAACTGTTGCTTTCTGTAGACTCTGACCCATGGAGGATGAAGGTTAGAACAGGGTGAGAAAGGAAAAATAGAAATTCCAAGATCAGGAGCTTCATATTCAATTCCCAATATATTTTATGAAGCACCTCTTGATTGCTTTTTCACACACTCAGGAGAAATGTAGTTATGTTCCAGAAGGAGAAAGATACTAGCAATGAATTGAAATTGGTTTATTATTGTCACATGTACTGAGCTACAGTGAAAAACTTGCCTTGCATACTGTTCATACAGATCAATTCATTACACAGTGCATTGAGGTAGTACAAGGTAAAACAATAACAGAATGCAGAAAAAAGTGTAACAGTTACAGAGAAAGTGCAGTGCAGGTAGACAATAAGGTGAAGGTCATAACGAGGTGGACTGTGAGGTCAAGAGTCCATCTTATCATACTAGGGAACTGTTCAATAGTCTTATAACAGCAGGATTGAAGCTGTCCTTGAGCCTGGTGTTACGTGCTTTCAGGCTTTTGTGGCTTCTGCCCAATGGGAGAGGGGAGAAGAGAGAATGTCTGGGCTGGGTGGGGTCTTAGAATATGTTGGCTGCTTTACCCAGGCAGCAAGAAGTATAGACAGAGTCCATGGAGGGGTGGCTGTTTTCTGTGATGTGCTGAGCTGTGTCCACAACTCTCTGCAGTTTCTTGCGGTCAAGGGCAGAGCAGTTGCCATACCAAGCCGGCTTTGACATTGTATGGTGGTGACTGACTGTTTCATTCACACAGCTCTCTGGAGGGATTCTGCAGTCACGTGGCCTGTGTGTTGTGTGAGAGTGGGTTCAACACTGAAGCAGCATTTCCACATGTGCTGCATATTCAGGTGTCTACTCGAGGGATCTCCTTGTATTGGTCCAATGACAAGCTTTAATGCCTACTGTCCCATAATTCAGGACATTGTGCAAAGTGTCTAGCTGACTGGGTCATTCTGATGTATGTGAATAAAACCTTTATCTGGCTGGTCTGTTTCCTGAAGTCAGAAAATCCCAGTTTTTTTAACCCTTTAGTGGCACCTTGGAAACCATCTAAATTCACATATATTAACCATCTCTTCAGCCCGGAAGAATATCGTCTTGTTTTTTTGCAGTTCAGTGCAGTGATGAGGGGCACAGGTGTTGTCTTTGAATGTGGCTTTAAGCTGTCTACACTCTCACAAGGCCCTGCAAGATCCCATACCATTGCTTTGAAGAATATCAGGGGTGTCCTGGCTCAGGAAGGCATCTTGGTCAGCATGGATGAATTGGGCCGAAGAGCCTGTTTCTGTGCTGTATGACTCTACGATAGTTATCTGTCAGTCAACTGGAGGGCTTGAGTTATAAGGAGAGGGTGGTAGGTATATGGAACGAGCTGCCAGAGGAAGCTGTACAGGCGGCTACAATTACAAGGTTTAAAACACATTTAGCCAGATACATGGATAGGAAAGGATTAGAGGGATATGGGCCAAATGTAGGCAAATGGGACTAGCTTGGACAGACACCTTGGTCGGCACGGGCGAGTTGGGCAGAGGAGCAGGTTTCTGTTCTGTACATCTCTACGACTCTGTGGCTACATGGAGCTGGCACAGAAGAGAAGTTGAGGCCAGCACAGATCAAACACAATCATACTGAATGGTCGGGCAAGCTGGGAAGGCCTGGTGGCCTTCTACTGCTTCTGTTTTCTTGTGTTCTTTTATTCTGGGGTATTTATAAAGTCACTTGCTCTGTAAATGCACATTTGCCCTTTCAATAGATCCTTTATCAGTGCTGCACACATTTTACAATATGCATTGAAATAAAGCCATCTCGCATAATAATGACTCATTATTTATTGTGATTCTATTAAATTCCTTTGATAGCCATGTCAGTGGTTAGATTAAATAGTTATTGTAAAGGTACTAACAAAGAACAAGCAGGGGGTTTGCTATAAATGTATCAATTGATCCATAAAAGAAATGGTGTCCTGTTGGATGTTAGATGAAGTCAAGTGTGAGATGCAGAGAAGACAAGGAGGACATCCTCATTACACCAGGTGAATACATTATGCCGGTGTTACTGTAACTGGGAGCTACTGTTGACCACAGGGCCAAGCGCCAACTACATACAACAGACATGACACTGGAAATTGCAAATATTTATATATTCACATTACGGCTTGACAGGCATCAGAAAGACCACACCTGGAATATTTTATGCAGTTCTGATTGCCATACTATAGGAAGGATGTGATTAAGCTAGAGAGGGCACAGAAAAGATTCACAAGGATGCAGGTGGGTAACAGGTAGAAGCAGACAAGGAAAAAAGGCAGATTATCGCCAGGTGGGGACTCTTCCCCCATCTGGTTGCACCTCTCCTTCATCTCTCCCATTATCACCGTCCTTGCTATCACATTCCAGCACTGGGAGTCACCCTCCTAACTATCTCTACCTTCACCCTCTCCTCCTGGCTCCATCTGCCTTTATTTTTTTCTTGTCTGCTCCCACCTGTCGTCCACCTGCCCGGATCCATCTGCCCATCATCCCTCACCCCTCCCCCATCCACCAATCACCTACTGGCCCCTGCCTCACCCCTCCCCCTCTCCTCTTTAGACCAGCTACCTTCCCTCTCCACTCTCAGTCCTGATGCAGTCTTGACCCGAAACGGAGACAATTCCTTCCCTCTCCCCCGCCCCCCAGAGGTGCTGCTCAACCCGCTGAGGTCCTCAAGCAGATTGTTTTCTGATTTATATATATAAAGAAATTGTCGGTTGCTTGCATTAATTAGGCTCCATAGAGTGCGGATCATTGCACTCAGTTCCATTGGTTTACTTTGTACTCCTTTGGTCAAATGTCTCTGTGCAATATTCTCCTTCTGCATGCCGCATACCTAAAGCAAAATGCATGATTGACCTTACAAAGTATATTGCCTGCAGCTTTGTTGGTGTAAAGAAATGAAACTAATTTTCTGAGTGGCTTTTAAATGGAAATGGCTAAGTGCTTATGTTTTGTTAAAAATCATGGGCTTGTGTCAATGTGCAGTGACATGTTTGCAATGTAGAAACCGATTAATATAGCATTTATACGCTGGGAGGAAAATTGAAATCTGTATGTGTCTGTGCTTCAGAAATCACTTATCAAAGTTGCAATGGTGCAACATTGTAATGGCAGAGGATATACTGGAGGTAAATGAGTGCACAAGAGAATTATAGTACCCAGCAGGTTTCTAATGCCAGCCTGATTATATCAAACACAGAGCATGTGCTTGGTCTCTTTGAGCAATAGTGCACTCCTAAACTAAGGATTCCTTCACAATTTATGAATTATTTATGTTCCTGGCAGCAGCAAATCCTGTTGAGATTATACAGAAGCGAGCAGAATGCTGAAGTGATTTGAAGATAGAAAAATAAAGAAGTGAATAATTTATAACTTCAAGGGGTCCACAGAAATGACAGCTTAAAGTTGCAAATAAGGCTTCTTTATCTATTTTCTTCAGCGGTAGGCCATTCAGCTCCTTGAACTAGTGCTCTGATTACCACCTGTACCCATTCCCCATTTTCTTTTATGCTTCTCCTTGTCAGCTACTCATCTAATTCCCTTTGGATGAACACTGAATATATTAGTGGTAACATTCTGTGTTGTCCACATGGCTTATTCCACGGCCATCAAGTTGTTGGATTGTTGCAAATATGCAGCTGGTTCAATATGATCTTCACATGTTTTGGGCCATGTGTTACTCCAGTCCAACACCCACACTCAGTTGCACCAAACAGCTACGTGGACACCTCCTGCAGCAGGTGAAGAAGATGTCTCATTGGAAAGCATTCTGACTGGTTGCATCATGGCCTGGTGTGGAATTTCCAAATGCACGGGAATGCAAGAGGCTACAGAGGGTTTTAGACTCAGCCAGTTCCATCACGAGTACAGCTCTCCTCCCCATCGAGGGCATCCATCGTCAGATATACCCACTATCCAGGCCATGCCCTCTTCTCGATGCTGCCATCAGGTAGGAGGTACAGGAGCCTGAAGACCCACACCTCAAGGTTCAACAACAGCTTCTTCCCCACTGGTTCTTGAACCAACCCAAGAAACCCTAACACTACCTCAAACTATATTTCCCACAACTTGCACTAATGTTGTTTTGTATATTTTTTGTTTATTTTATCATCTGTTGTGCATAATTTATGTTAATCTAAGTTGAGGTAATTTAAGTTTGTAACACACCGTGCTGATGCTGTAAAAAGCTAATTTTCATGGCATTTATACCCTGGGTATGTGTGCCCATGACAATAAACTTGAACTTGAACTTCATGGCTCACAAGAGTTGACTCTCCCTGCCCTGCCCACCCATCCAATCACTTCAGTGGCAAAGAGGTCAGAAGGAGCAGCCAGAATCACAGTCAGCTGGGTCGGGGAGTGGTCTGGAAAGGAAGTTGCACAGTTGTTCTTTCATTCAAGTTGCTTCAATGTGTTCAGACCCAGACCCAAGGTAAATACCACCTTAACAATTTCACTGTGCAGTCTTAAGATTATATTTCCTTACAACTTGGAAGAAGGGCATTCAGCCCATCAAATCTATGCCACCCCACAGAGCAATTCCCGATCCCCAACTTTTTTCCCTGTAATCTGTTCTCTCTCACTTTCCCATTCCAACTTCCACTCCACAGCCCTGATGCTCCTACCACTCACCTACACAAGGGGCAAATTACAGTGGCCTTTTAATCCGCAGCCAGCATGTCTTTGGCATGTGGGAGGAAACGGGAGTTACTGGAGGAAACTCATGCGGTCACAAGGAGGACATGCAAACTCTGCAAAGACAGAAGCAGAAGTCAGGGTTGAACCTAAGTCACTGGGTCACTGTCAGGGCTCGAGGGACTGAGTTATAGGGAGAGGTTGGACAGGCTAGGACTCTTTTCCTTGGAGTGTAGGAGACTGAGAGGTGATCTTATAGAGGTGTATAAAATCATGAGGGGCATAGATAGGGTGAATACACTCAGCCTTTTGCCCAGCGCTGGGGAATCAAGAACTAGAGGGCATAGTTTTAAGGTGTGAGGGGAAAGATTTAATAGGAACTTGGGGGCAACTTCTTTTTTTAGGCAAAGCATTACATATATGTAATGAACTGTAAGAGGAAGTGGTTGAGGTAAGTATAATAACAACATTTAAAAGGCAGTTGGACAGGAACATAGATCGGAAAGGTTTAGAAGGTTATGGGCCAAACACAGGCAAATAGGAATTAGATGGGCATCATGGTCAGCATGGACCAGTTGGGCCAAAGGGCTTCTTTCTGGGCTGCATGACTCTATGACTCTATCTGCTATGTCACCCTGCCACTACCGATTATCTGGAGAACATGGTGATGGGACTTCTTCATGAACTCCTTCAGTGTCGGTTGGTGTGACGTGACCACATTTTTTTACTGGACTGGTGGCAGGAACTGCCAGCTTTGGATATGAGGCTGCTGCAGGCCTGAGAGAGGCCTGGAGATCGGATCTGATTTCCTTCCCCTTCTGCTGACTCTTTGCCAGATCTAAAGTAGGGCCTGTCCCAAGGGGAGGGTCCCTGGACTGGTAGGAAATTTCAGCCATCTCTTGCCTAGGGTACTTGACTGGGCCAGAGTACATATGAAATCAGAGTGGCAGTGGGCTTTACTCCCTCTCACATCTACTCCAGCATTCCATGAGGTCATAGATCATCAAAACTTAATCTGCAATTCCACTTTTCTTCCTGGTCCCCATAATGCCCTCATAGTCTAAAACTCCCCTTCAATTCAAAGCCAGTCTCTCTGTTCCTGTATGACGTGATTTGTTTCCCAGTACAAGGTAATATGCTGCATCAGATCCTATTGTACTGAGCTGCATTTGTGGTGGCTTGTTGCTGCAGAGACCTCAGCAGCAAGTTACAGCACAGTAAACACTCCCAATGTGGGTGAAGCTGCTGGGTGGTCACCAGATCCAATGCAAAGCCAGCTCAGCTGTCATGATGGATTCTCTAAATGCAAAAAAAAGAGATATGGCAACCTTGAAATTGATCTAAAGCTTTTCTGATTGCCAAGAAAAAGATTCTCACCTTTAATATTGATTCATGAATCTTAGCAGATAAAATGCAGTGCTCAGCTCTCCTTCAAAGACCTTCCAGTCATGAAAAAGAAAGTGCTGTACTTCTACATTGATTCTCAGCACTCAAAGAAATCACTGCCTTGGATCGAACACTATTTCCAGTGTGTGAATCACTCTGAACATTTCAGAACCCATTTCTCCCCATTGAAGCAGAACTGGGCTGATTATATTTGCAAACGACTATAATTCAGAGCACTACAAATATACAGACAACTGATACAACGTGACTTGTAATCATCATTTTCCACACCATTTGTGTGTTACAGTCAGTCTGATCACACTAAAATATTCTGGGAGGTTGAATGATGTTATCACCAGGATCAGACAGCAATAATCCCCAGTGTTATGTCATGAAACAGTCAGTGTTATTAGACATCTGCATTCTTAACATGAATCATGCAATCAGAGCACCCAGAAGAAATCCACAGAGTCACAGGGGAAGGCATGTTCCTGTGCTGTACTGTTCTGTGATTGCAAGAGGCTGCAGAGGGTTGTAGACTCAGCCAGCTCCATCACGGGCACAACCCTCCTCACCATTGAGGATATAAAGAAGGCAACATCCATCACTAAGGACCCTCACCATCTGCGACATGCCCTCTTCTCATTACTACCATCGGAGAGGAGGTACAGGAGCCTGAAGACCCACACTCAATGATTCAGGAACAGCCTCCGCCATCAGATTTTTGAACGGTCCATGAACCCATGAACAATACTTTGTTATTCCTTTTTTTTGCACTATTTATATATTTTTCTAATTTATTGTAATTTTATGAATTTTATGTCTTTACGCTGTAATGCTCCCACAAAACAACAAATTTCAGGTCATAAATCAGTGATAATAAATCTGATTCTGATTGTATGTTTTATGTTTTACCCATACATGCTAGTCCTATTATCCAGCACTTGGTCTGGAGCCTTCTGCGCCTTGGTAATTCAAATGCTTGTCCCGATTCTTTTGAAATGTTGTAAGAGTGCCTGCCTCCACCACCTTCTCAGCCTGGTACGAAGCCTCCAATCCACAGGATCGCAAGAGGCTGCAGAGGGTTGTAGACCTAGCCAGCTCCATCACGGGCACAACCATCTCCACCATCGAGGATATCTTCAAGAGGCGGTGCCTCAAGAAGGCGGCATCTATCTCAGGACCCTCACCATCCGAGACATGCCCTCTTCTTGTTACTACCATCGGGGAGGAGGTACAGGAGCCTAAAGACCCACACTCAATGATTCAGGAACAGCTTCTTCCCCTCCGCCATCAGATTTCTGAACGGTCCATGAACCCATGAACACTACCTCATCATTCCTTTTTGTTTGCACTATTTAATTATTTTTGTAATTTATAGTAATTTTATGTCTTGCACTGTACCACTGCTGCAAAACAACACATTTCATGACACATAAGTCAGTGATAGTAAATCTGATTCTGATTCTGAGGCAGTGTGTTCTGGATTGCATCTGGGTGAAAAAAATTTCCTCAGATCCCCTCTAACCCTCTTTACTCCTCACCTCCTATGGCTTTAGACATCTTTGTTATGGGGAAAAATTCCTCACTATCCACCCTATCCATGCCTTTCATAATTTTGTATCCCCATGTCAGGTCCCCTCTCAACCTCCTCTGCTCAAAAACCAAGCCTATCCAGTCTGTCCTCATTACTGAAGTATTCCATCCCAGGCAACGTCCTGGTGAATTTTCTCTGCAGCCTTTCCAGTGCAGTCAGGTCCTTCCTATAGAGTAGTGACCAGAACTGCACACAGTACTCCAGCTGTGGCCGAAACAGAATTTTATAAAGTTATATCAAGACCACTCTGCTCTTATATTTTATGCCCCAGCATGCTGTATGCCTTCTTCAACAGCTTAACTACCTCTGCTGCCACCTTGACGCATCTATGGACTTGGTCACCAAGGTCACTCTGTTCCTCAATATTCCCTGAGGCCCTTCCATCCATGGTGAATATCCAACCCTTATGCATCACTTCACACTTTTCAGGATTAAATTCTATCTGCCATTGCTCTGCCCAATTTATCAGCTCACCAGTATTATTCTGTAGCCTGAGACTATCAACTCTTCACATTCAATGTTCTTGAACCAACTAGGCAGGCATGGTAGTGTAGCGGTTAGCGTAACGCTTTACAGAGCCAGCGACTCAGGTTCAATTCCAGCCGCTGTCAGTAAGGAGTTTGTACATTCTCCCCGTGTCTGCGTGGGTTTCCTCTGGGTGCTCCAGTTTCATCCCACATTCCAAAGGTGTGCGGGTTAGGAAGTTGTGGGCATGCTGTATTGGCGTCAGAAGCATGGCAACACTTGCAGGCTGCCCCCAGCACACTCTACACAAAAGATGTATTTCACTGTGTGTTTCGATGTACATTGACTAATAAAGAAATCTTATCTTATTAAAAAAAAACTCAATCACTGCAGCTTATCAACTCCTTGACCAGTCTGATCACTTTACACTAAAATGGACCTCTTTTTTTGTTCTAATTGTGTTCTTTCTTGTAAAAATTGTGTATAATTTATGTTTCATTTATGTTTTCCTTGCGAATGCTGTTTATCTGATGCTATGTGCCTGCGATGCTGCTGCAAGTAAGATTTTCATTGCACCCGTGCATACATGTACTTGTGCATGTGACACTAAACTTGACTTAGACTTTAACTTTGATTTTCCAAGTGTGAAGGTGAGTGGTAGAATGTGGGGTGAGTTGATGGGAATGTGGTGGGAATAAGGCGGACTTGGTGGGCTTGTAGGGTCTACTTCCGTGCTGTATGGCCTTATGACTATGAGTCAATAACAATTTGAGCAAGTAGAGAATGATTTTACAATGTAACGATGTTACACAAGATACTGCCGCTACTTCTTCACTTTCCATCTTAACTGGAACAAGTGTCGCAGCCTCCAGTCATTACCAGCTCAACTCCCATTCCCTTGTGTCAAGATTTCCAGCCTTCACTCCTTCAGCAACTCAACCGGTTGGTGTTAAAAATGAAAGCCTTCGGGCGATGCCTGGAGTGATAGATTGCCTGCCTCTGGTTTTGCATCAAGCAAGCTGTTCAGAATCTCAATTTCAGATCATTCTCTCAACAACAAGCAACTCCTTCAAGCTTTCTCATTGGGCCAGAAGGGGTGATAAAAAGAATATGATGGATGCCTGGAAACCACCATTTTATTTCTTGAGTCTTTCAGTTCCAATTTCACACACAGTCCTGATTAATTCCAATGAATCACCTGACATCTACAAATGTTCAAGCTCTGTTTGAAATAGAAAACTCCCTTAAAGACTAATTAATCAAATATTCAATTAATTCATTTTCCTCTGAAAGCCATAAGGGCAAAGGCCTTTGAAACAACACTGTACTGATTATTTATGCAGACCAAAGTATTTCACATTAACACATTGGGCCAGATCTCCCTCAGTAATAGCTGGCAGTTCTAGCAGTTGCTTATATCGGGTGACCACTCGAACTTCCAGGTGTACATGTCTAAATGCAGAAGTCTGATACTTCCTGAAGGTTAGGTGCCAGGGCATCTGAGTGTCCGTTCTGTCTTCGGACTTACCACTGAGCCCAGTGACTTGCCAATGAGGAGATTGACAGAGCTCAACAGGCTGGATGCAGGGTAGGTGTTTCCCCTAGCTGATGACCAGGAGTCACAGTCTCAGGCCATTTTGGGCTGAGGTGAGGAGACATCTCTTTACTCAGAGGGTGGCGAGCCTTTGGAATTCTCCACTCTGTAAGGCTGCGGATGCTCGGTCACCGAGTTCTTTTAAAGCAGAGATCCATAAAGGGATGGGGGCAGATAAAAGTACTGAAGATCAGGCTCAAGAGGAGGGACGTGGCTTCTCCTCCTGTTTCTTATGCTTTTTTGCTCCTACCTGGGTACACTTTATATCGCCTCTCCACTTTATGGTGTGGTAATGAGGAAGGGGCTGGAAGCGTGGGGAGAGATACAATTATTTGGTAAACGTGTAACTTATGTATAATTTTCTATGTTAACTTTTGTTTGGCCTCATCTTATAAAGTACTGTGCTGTTGCTGCAAAAAGCGAATTTTCATGGCATTTATATGCTGTGTATGTATGCCTGTGGCAATAATAAACCTGTCCTTGGACAATCCGATAGTTGAAGGTAAGAACTGCAAATGCAAGAGTCATTTTACTCTATTTTAATATTTTAAATTATTTTTTAGGATTTTAATGTACTTTTAATTGTATTTAATTTTAACTTATTAAAATAAATTATATGATTGTTATATATTTAAATCTATTGCAATAATTTTAATTGTCTCTGGAGACATGAAAAGCCTTTTATAGCAGCTTAGAGCAACTTGATCTCTGGGGATACCTATTGGGTGTGGAGGATTGGCTCATCTGGTATTGGTATTGGTATTGATTTATTATTGTCACTTGTATTGAGGTACAGTGAAAAACTTGTCTTGCGTACCGATCGTACAGGTCAATTCATTACACAGTGCAGTTACATTAGGTTAGTACAGAGTGCATTGAGGTAGTACAGGTAAAAACAATAACAGTACAAAGTGTCACAGCTACAGAGAAAGTGCAGTGCAATAAGGTGCAACGTCACAACAAGGTAGATTGTGAGGTCATAGTCCATCTCATCGTATAAGGGAACCGTTCAATCTGTACCCGGGAGATGTGTGGGTGGGTGGGCTGGAATCGAGGGCTACAAGATATGGATGGAACCACCTGGCCCAAGGTGCTCGAGTGAGCATCCTGAAGTCAAAGTTCATTTGCTTTCCAATGGCTCATTTGGTGCAGTTATGTTTGCAAACCCAGTACACTTGAGAATAGGATGCACTCTTGTTTTGAACAGGTTTTAGTTGATAAAAGTATTGGCCTGTTTTAGATTTGTTTTCGGGATATGAGCTTTGTTGGTACGGTCACTTCTATTGAGTTCATTACATGGGTTGATAACTTTGAATACAAGCGGGGAAGCTTTGGCTGGTAGAAAACTGAAGTCAAGGGAGTAGAGTAGAGGCCAATGGTCAGATTATGTAGAATAGCGGTGAAGGTGTGCTCATAGAGTCATACAGCACGGAAACTGGCCTTATGGCCCAACTAGTCCATGCCGACCAAGATTCCCATCTAAGCTAGTTCCATTTGCCTGCATTTGGCCCAAATCCCTCTGAACCTTTCCTATCCATGTACCTGTCCAAGTACCTCTTAAATGTGGTTAATGTACCTGCCTCAACCACTTCCTCTGGCAGCTCATTCCATAGACTGACCACCCTCTGGGTGAAAAAGTTGCCCCTCAGGTTTCTGTTAAATCTCTCCCCTCTCACCTTAAACCTATGGCTTCTAGTTCTTGATTCCCCAACCCTGGGAAAAAGACTGTGCACATTCACCTATCTATGCCCCTCATAATTTTATACACCCCTATAAGATCACCCCTCATTTTCCGACACTCCAGTGAAAAAAGTCCCAACCGACTCAGCCTCTCTCCATAACTCAGTCCCTCAAGTCCCGGCAGCATCCTCGTAAATCTCCTCTGCGTTCTTTCCAGCTTAATGGCATCTTTCCTATAGCAGTGTGACCAAAAATGAACACTATATTCCAAATGTGGCCTTACCAACGTCTTGTCTAACTGCATTATGACATCCCAAGTTCTATACTCAGAGCCCTGACTGATGAAGGCCAGTGTGCCAAAAGCCTTCTTCACTACCTGCAACACCACTTTCAGGGAACCATGTACTTGTACTCCTAGGTCCCTCTGCTCCTATTACTTACAATGAGGAAAAGGCCGAGTTAGTTACAGCTGTGGTTTGTCCATGAATTCTTGTCCTAAACCATGCCTCAGCAGAGGCAGAGTGTCTGACCATGTAGCCTCGTCTGAAGTCAGTGTGGGGATCCACAACATGTACATCAACTTTAATATGCTGCTCAAAGACAGAAGTAGTAGCTCCAATGAATGATAATGCTGTGCACTGTACACTGAGTAACCAATTCAATATCACTTACTTCATAATATCAACACCTCAGCTACACCCAAAGTAGGAGAGTCAATAATATCAAGGTGATTAGCAGAGGTTTTTATAAGTTTCTGCGTGATGCACACTTTCTTTCTACTTTGGTAACTCCCTACTGCACTAATGTGACACTTCCATTTTTCTCGTCATTGATCTTAACAGCCTCTTTGAAAGAGATTGCCAATTAATCTTTCAGCAAGTTCTTGCCCTGTGACCTAACTCAAGTTCATTGTCTAACGCATTACCTCAGCAAAATGAAGAGAGAATGAGAAGAGTTGTAATGTTGCAGGACGTGACATGGTTCACGTCACTGAGGCCCTGATCTCTTGCTCAGATGGATAGCAAGGAATCTATATTTTTTTTAAATTCAAAGGATGTGGGCATTGCAGGCTGAGCCAGCAATTAATTGTCTATCCTCAATTGCCTTTGAGAAGGTGCTGGCGAACTGCCTTCTTGAACCCCTGTTGTCCTTGAGGTGTGGGTACACCCACAATACTGTAAGGGATGGAGTTCCAGGATTTTGACCCAGCCACAGTGCAGGAACGGTGTTCCTATGCTTTTGCTGCCCTTGTCCTTCTAGCTGGCAGAGGTGGTGGGTTTGGAAAGTGCTGCGTAAGGAATCTTGGTGAATTGCTGCAGTGCATCCTGTAGATGGTACAAACTGCTGCTACTGTGGATCGGTGGTAGAGTGAGTGAATGGTTGCGGATGGGGTGCCTATCAAACGGGAAGCTATGTCCTGTGTGATGTTGAGCCTCTTGAGTGTTACTAAAGTTGCGCTCATCCGGGCAAGTGGGGAGTATTCCATCACACTCCTGACTTGATCCTTGCAGGTGGTGGACAGGCCTTGGGGAGTTAGGAGGTGAGTTACTTGCCACAGGATTCCCAGCATCTGACCTGCTCTTGTAGCCACATTGTGTATATGGCTGCTCCAGTTCAGGTTCTGGTCAATGGTAATCCCCAGGATATTGATAGTGGGAGATTCAGTGATGATAATGCCATTGGCTGTCATGGCGTGATAGTTGGATTTTCATTTGTTGGATTTTGCCATTGCTTTGCACTTGTGTGATGTGAATGTTACTTGCCATCTATCAGCCCAGGTCTGGATATCGTCCAGGTCTTGCTGCATTGGATGTGGATTGCTTCATTACCTGAGGAGTCATGAATGGTGCTGAACATTGCAACCATCAGCGAACATCCTGAACATTGCAACCATCAGCGAGCATCCCTACTTCTATCTTACAACTGAAGCATTGATGAAGCAGTTGAAGATGGTTGGGCGTAGGACACTCCCCGAGGACCTCCTGCAGAGACTGACCTCCAGACACCACAACTATTTCCCTTTGTGCTCAGTATGATTCCAACCATTGGAGGGTTTCCCCCGATTCACACTGACCCCAGTTTAGCCAGGGCTTCTTGATGCCATAATTGATCAAATGCTGCCTTGATGTCAATATTATTGTCACAGGCAGGCACGGTAGTGTAACGGTTAGCGTAACGCTTTACAGTGCCAGCGACCCGGGTTCAATTCTGGCTTCTGTCTGTATGGAGTTTGTACGTTCTCCCTGTGTCCACGTGGGTTTCCTCCAGGTGCTCCGGTTTCCTCCCACATTCCAAAGAGGTACGGGTTAGGAAGTTGTGGGCATGCTGTGTTGGCACCGGAAGTGCGGCGACACTTGCGGGCTGCCCCCCAGAAGACTCTACGCAAAAGATGTATTTCACTCTGTGTTTCAATATACATGTGACTAATAAAGATATCTTGTCTTATCTTAATCTTCCTCCAAAGGCCACAGAATCACTGAATTGTTTAAAACATGACACAGAGGAGGCCATTCAGCCCATTGGTCAAGGATGAGCTGTCTAATCTTCCAGCACAAGATTTGTAACCCAGTTGGTCATGGCTCCTCAAGTACACATCCAAGTACTTCTTCATTGTAATGAGGGCTTCTGCCTCTACCACTCTTTCAGGCAGTGAGCCCAGACCCCCATCATCTTCTGGGTGAAAAAAAGTTTTCCTAATCTCCCCTCTAATCCCTCCACCAATTACTTTAAATCTTTGTCTTCTGGGTTTTGATGCCTTTGTTCAAGAAAATAAGCCTTCATACTTCTTCTCTCTGGGTCCCTCATAATTCTATAAACTTCACTTTAGTCTCCTCTGAGCCTTATATGTTCCAAAAATAACCCCAACTAACCCAATCTTTGATCATAACTACAATTTTCTAGTCTATGTAAGTCTCCTCTGCCCACAGTGCAATCATAGAACATAGAACACTACAGCACAGTACAGGCCCTTCAGCCCACAATGTTGTGCCAAAATTTTATCCTGCTTTAAGATCTATCTAACCCTTCCCTCCCACATAGCCTCCTATTTTTCTATCATTCATGTGTCTATCTAAGGGTCTCTTAAATCATATCTTTCCTGTAATGTGGTGGCCAGAATTGTGCACATTACACATTCATTCATTCACTTTGTTGCTTTAAGCACCTTGTTCTGAAGATCATGTCTTCCATTTTCTTTCACTGTAACAGTTACTCCATACCTTCTTACACCAACTACATAGACATAGTAATTAAAAGTAACTGGTAGAGAGGTGACCTTGTAGAGGTGTATAAAATCATGAGGGGCATCGACAGGGTGAATGCATGCAGAGTTTCCCAGTGAAAGTGAATCAAAAACTGGAGGGCATAGGTTTAAGCTGAGAGGGGAAAGATTTGAAAGGGGCCTGAGGGGTGACTTCTTCACGCAGAGGGTGGTGTGTTTCTGGGATGAGGTGCCAGAGGAAGCAGTTGAGGCAGGTACAATAACAACATTTAAAAGACACTTGGATGGGTACATGGATAGGAAAGGTTTAGAGGGATATGGACAAGTTGGGCCAAAGGGCCTTTTTCTATGTTGTGTTACTCCAAGACACTATACTTGCCTACCCTATCTCCTCAATGACTTGAAACCACAAGGCCATCTTCTTTACATCTTAACATCTCCAAGGACATCCAACCCTTCTCTCCCTCAGACTTTTGACACCATGGGTGAATTTCTCAGAGTCATACAGCATAGAAACAGGCCCTTTGGCCCACCATGACCATGATACCACCAAGTATCCATCTATACTAATTCCATTTACCAGCATTTTGTCCATAGCTTTCTATGCCTTGGTAATTCAAGTGCTCATTTAGATACTTCTAAAATATAGTGAGAGTATCTGCCTCCACCAACCCCTCAGGCAGTGCATTCCAGATTACAACCACCCTCTGGGTGAAAGAATCCTCCTCAGATCACCTCTAAAACCTTCTCCCCTCTAATCCTTCCATCAGTTACTGTAGCGGTTAGTGTAACGCTATTACAGCGCCAGTGACCCGGGTTCAATTCTGGCTGCTGTCTGTAAGGAGTTTGTATGTTCTCCCCGTTTCCTCCGGGTGCTCCAGTTTCCTCCCACATTCCAAAGACGTACGGGTTAGGAAGTTGTGGGCATGCTACGTTGGTGCCGGAAGCGTGGTGACACTTGCAGGCTGCCCCCAGAACACTCTGCACAAAAGATGCATTTCACTGTGTGTTTCGATGTACATGTGACTAATAAAGAAATCTTATAAATACTGTACCTTAAATACCGACCATCAGTTGAAGATGGATTCTTTTTTATTTGCGGTATATGGGCATTAATGGTAAGACCAGCATTAACTGCCCATCCCTAATTGCCCTTGAGGAGATGGCAGGGGCCATCCTCCTGGACTGCTGCAGTCTTTTGCATGAAGTTACTTCTGTGCCAATGTTGGGTTGGGAATTTCAAGATCTTGGGGAAGGAACAGAGGGGCGAGAGCTATTTCAAAGGGCTGGCACTGCATGGGTGCTGCTTGAAACCAACTGCACAGCTGGATTGTGTGATCTGCTGTGCAGATACAATGGGCGTACTGTGTACCTCCCTCCTTGCTGTCAGAATTCCAAAAGGTTTATCATTTCAAAGAATTTTGACAGCAGCAACTGAAATGTCACATCTGAAATATGGGTATTTAAAATGTGAAAGATGTAAATGAAAGGTTTAATCCTTGTAACAACGGACCAGTAATCTGCTTTAGTTGAATGTTGCCAATTGGTACCAATGGATCAAACTGAATCACGGACATATCACGTTTGAAGAATAAAGGAAGATGATGGGTTACGGTCATGTCATAGCTTGAAAGCTCTTTTTGTGAGATCATTTGTCGTTGATATGTGCTCCCAGTAATTCAGACTTTGGGAAGGAAAATGAAGAATAAAGGAACTGTCATTTATATAAATCTAATTAAAACCTTGAATTTCTTGATCCGGAGATGTCTGCCAGGTTAAATGACAGAATCACAGAATAAGAATCATTAAATTACAGAAGGCCTTACAGACCCTCAAGCCCGTGCTGCTTTCTGTACAATCCACCCAATTAGGTACATTCCTTGGCTCTCTCCCCACAGCCCTGCAAAACTTTTCCTCTCAAGTACTTACCCACTTCCTTTTCGAAAGGCATTATTGTGGCTGTTTCGACTACCCTATTGTGTCTACCAGCTGCACGAGAAAGATTTGTCTTGGGTCATCTTTGGTTCTTTTGTGACATCTCAATTTTGTGTCTTCCTTTCTTCTTACATAAGAGACTTCTCTTTACTCACTTTTTTTGGACCCTTCATGATTTTCAATGCTGTTGACAAATTTTCTCTCAATTTTCTTTGCCCAAAGGAGATCAATCCAGACACTCCCATCCTATTCCAGTAACTGAAGACCCTTACCCTTGGAAGCTATTAAATCTTTCCTGCCCAAGGCCTTAAAATCATCCCATCTTCTCTGTTCCTTCATTGCCGTTATAAACATTGGCACTCTTCACCCAACAGTGCTGTGGGAGTCTGTACCAGAGGGACCACAGCAGTTCAATAAGACAGTCATCAATGCCCTCTCAACTACAATTTTATCTTAACTGTCTTAAGCTACCCAAACTGGAATGCCTTCAGATGGTTCTCAAAGAATTTGCAAGGCTTCAGAATGCTCCTGTTACAAAGTGTTACTCACTCCCATAAGCATCTTCCATTCATCCAGAATGGTGTCTAATTATAAAATCATGTGTTTAAACATCGACAAAGAAAAAATAAAAAAGATCATTTCTGATGCCCAGAATTGAAGACAATATTGCAGATGTGGTCAAGGCAAACTTTTAACATAAGTTGCTTGCTCTTTTACTCAATTTATAATGCCAGGAATCCCACATGTTTTTTTAAAGCACTCCCTCCATTGGTTCTGCCACCTTCAAAGAGATGTGCTGACACACTCATTTCTCTCTGCTCACGCGCTTATCTTAGAGTTGTACCCTTGATATCGTATTTCCTGTCCTCATTTATCCCACCAAACTCAGCCATCTTGGACTGTTCTGCATTAAATTTTGCCACTAGCTTCAATGTTCTCTCTCTGTCTTAACACTTTCCCCCTTATTATTTACTAAACTTCCATCTGCACATTCTGAAACTGTGCCTTATATATCCACGTCCAACTAATATCATCAACAGCCAATACTCCCAATTTGGCGGAGAGTCCTTAATAAGTTTCAAATGGACCTGCCATAACTCAAATACTTTTCGGGTATTGATACCAATGTCCATCCCCAGCTTTATTTAGTACCCATTGGCTGTGTGTGAAAGAGATTGATTAGTTCAGAGTGTACCAGACATCCACTCTCCTTGCTTGCCCATGTAAACGGCAGTACTCCAAAAATGGACAAGCAAACAAACAGACCACAACAGGTGAATACTTGGATATATAGGTGTCAACCCTCACCAGATCAATGACAAAAGTGACACAGGCAGCCAGCTGAATGAAGACATGTATTTAGGTTTAATTATAAAGATTAAAAAAAGAATGAGACTTATATTTTGCTGGCGCTTCTCATCTCTAGATGTATAAAAGCACTTTACAGGCAGACTTGTCCTGGAAGAAATATGCCAGCCAATTCATGTAGACCAAGCTTCCACAACAAGCAAAGCAATTATGACCAGGTAATGACTTCTACTGATGTTTGAGGGATAATTATTGGCTACGACAGTGGGAATAACTTTTCTGCCTTCTTTCAAAATAACACCATGTGATTGTTTATGCATGCCTAAATTATATCATACAAAAAATTAAATTGTTTGCAAGGTAATTTGGAGCAACACAACCTCATAAGGCAGGCTTTCTTTTTGCTTTGTCTCCTTCTGAAGCTGGTCTGTTGCCTTGTTCTTTACAAGGGTGACAGGATGGAGCAGATGGTAGACCTGGTGCCTCGCAGCTCCAGTGACCCAGGTTCAATCCTGACCTCTGGTGCTGCCTGTGTGGAGTGTGCACATTCTACCTGTGACTGTGTGGGTTTCCCACGGATAGTCCGGTCTCCACCCACATCCCAAAGGCGTGTGGGTTAGTAGGTTTATTGACAACTGTAAATTGTCCCTAGTGTAGGTGGCTGGTAGAATCTGGGGGAAGTTGCCAGGAATGTGAATATAGAATTTGGATTAGCGTAGTTGGGTACTTGGTGGTTAGCATGGACTTGATGGGCTGAAGGGCCTGTTTCCAAGCTGTATGACTCTTTGAATTCCCATTTTAAGTTTGTATTTAGCACTCAATGTCAGATGCAAACTCACTGTGCTTTATGTTAATATTTTTGCTTCATGCTGTTTGGCAATGATTACTTCATATAAACCCTAATGCATGATTAGTTTCTTGTCATTTCTTGTTAAATTTTCGTCATGGCTGGGAGAGATCATTAGTCAATTACCCATTCTGATATACAATTGCTGCATTAGTATTTATGCATTCAAAATCCAGGAATGGGAAGTAATAAAAATAGAATAATGACTTATTTAATTCAGTGGGAACATTGACTCTACTGATTAATTGATACATCTTTACACAGCCTAATCCATCAGACTTCTGATCCAGATATAATTCTTTCCAGATCTTTCAGTCTTCTGAAAATGCTTGTGTAAATGTTCAATTCTCAGTAACAGACAATCAGCAGCAGTGCTCTGCATGGAGTGATTTAAACTGCTTTCCATGCTATTCCTGTAAAAGGACTAAATTTCCAGGTATAGCTGTGGAGGCAAATACACTGGGATTGTTTATGAAGAAATACAATTGCACTATAAAATGAAATACTTCACATAGTGTAGAAATGGAAGGTGTGTACCTATGGAGTGGCTTTTGCAACCTCTGGACCTATACGCCAATGGATTGAACTTCAGGTGCAGACTGGTGTGAAGGGGGGAGTCAAACTGCGCTCAGTAAGATCCCACAAACAGCAATCAGATAATCACCAGATAAGCTGCTTCATTGTTTTTGGCAGTGATAAATATCACAGAGTTCTGATCTGTCTTGAACAATTTGCAATGGCCTGTGTCTTGTGCGGACACCTCTTCACTGTGCGGACTGATGTGTAGGAGTTTAGCTATTTTTACAAAATGCAGCATCTAGGACATTCTCACACTTGGATCTTGCTAACAGAACAGCAGATAGCCCACTGATGGGAGGAAAGAACATTCTAACAATTGCATTTCAAGGTATTCCTTAGATTCACAGTTATACAGCACAGAAACAGGACCTTCAGCCCAATTTGTCCATGCCGACCAAGATGTCCATCCAAGCTCATCCCATTTGTCTACATTTGGCCCATTCCCCCCTAAACCTTTCCTAACCAAGTACTTGTCCAAATGTCTTTTAAACATTGTAATTGTACCTGCCTCTGCCACTTTCTCCGGCGGCTCGTTCCACAAACTCACCATCCTCTCTGTGAAAAACCTGCCCCTCAGATCTCCTTTAACTCTTTCCCCTCTCATTTAAACGAATGCTTTCTAGTTTTAGACTTCCCTACCCTGGGATAAAGTGTGTCTCTCTACCCTCTCTCTGCCCCTCATACTTTTATAAACCTCTGTAAGGTCATCCCTCAGCCTCCTCCGTGCTGGGTAAATAGTCCCAGTCTATCCAATTTCTCATTATAACTCAAGCCCACCAGTCCAGGCAATGTCCTTGTGAACTTTTTCTGCGCCCCATTTAGCTTAATCACATCCTAACTAGTGTGGCGTCCAGAACTGCACATGACACTCCAAATCTAATCAACGTTTTGTACAACCGTAACATGATGTCCCAACTCTTATACTCAATGTCATGGCCAATGAAGGCAAGCATGCCATATACCTTCTTCACCCTGCCTACCTGTGTTGCCACTTTCAGGGAACTATGTACTTGTATCCCTAGATCTCTCTGTTCTACAATCGTCCCAGGTCCTTGCATTTACTGTGTACGTGCTAGCCTGGTTTAACTTCCCAAAACGCATCACTTCACACTAGTTCGAGTTAAATTCCGTCTGCCATTCCTGTGACCACTTTCCCATTTGATCAATATTTTACATTGTATTGCAAGACATAAATTGCATTGCTTTTGTAATTCCTTGCTGGAACAGTTTTGAGGGTCTAGGAAGAAATTTAGTTATTCAGTGGACAAATCTGACATGCAGAATACAAAGTGCTTTGGCGCACTTTTCATAGTAAAAGAACACATTTATCCCTATACAGAGGTAGACTGACAGGACGCCTTTGAAGCAGTAAACCTATATAAATAGCTGCTTGCTTCAGCAAAACCAATGCTGAGAGTTCTTTTAATCATACCTCAGTGATGGATTCAGTTATCCTGATCAATGAGAGGTGGATAATTACATTTGTTTTTTTTTTATTTTGGTTAGAAGTGTAATTGATGTGGCCTTCCAAGTTGCACTAAATTCCACGCCAACTATCTGCAGCTTGAATGAACAATGCAATTGTTGCATTCACTTTGATCTGAAGGGTTTCAGTTTGCATTATTGCAGGTCTGTGGTTTAATGCAGAGACTGCTCTACTGGTCTAACAGGTGGAATTTCAACTCAATGAATGGTATGCTTGGAATACCAAGTCTCTGCTTTCTTTACTTGTTTGTATTCCCTGGATCACCACTTTCTTACAGATAACCTGCAAGAAAAATCACCAATTAATCTCTCTATGTGTGTTTGTGACTGAGGGCCTTCTGTAAGTAATAAAGGCTCGTATTTATACAGTGTCTTTTGGAACATCCAATTGGCAGTTTGGTGAAGCTCTGGGCTTTATAAGCAGTCATAAATCAACTGCACAGATTGTGCTGTCTGCAAGCCCAGTTCTCCATCTGTATCTATTGCTGTCAATTCTGACTGATGGCATCTGAGTCAGTAGGTTCCAGATTGCAGAACCTTAATAGACTCTCACTTCAGTGAGAACTTATTGAGGTGCAGTCAAATATTTTGGTCCATCAACCCATGCTGGCTCAGCAGACCAATCCATAAAGACCCATTCCACCGCTCTACTCCCCTGGCTCCATGGGTTTATTTCCTTCAGGTGCCTAAACAATTCCCTCCTGAAATGACGAATCATCTCCACTCCCACTAGGCAGTGAGTTCCAGGTTATTCCCGCTCACTTTCTAAATAAATTCTTCCTCACATCGCCCACCAACACCTCTTGTCCAAAGCCTGAATCTGTCTCCCTTGGTCCTTGCAACATCAACTAATGGGAGCAAAAAACAAGCTGCTGGAGGAACTCAGTGGGTCAGGCAGCATCTGTGGAGGGAAATGGACAGTCGACATTTCGGGTCGAGATCCTTCATCTGGACCCAGTCCCCATACAATTTATTTATTTACCCTCCCTAACTAATGGGACCAGCTCTTCTTTGTCCACCTTGTATTTCAAATCTCCCCTCAAACACATTTACTCCAAGGAAGGCAAAACCCAGCTGCTCTAACAAACCTTGTAGCTAAAATTTCTAATGGAAAATAAAAACAGTAAAGGCTGGAGAAACTCAGCAAGTCAGGCAGCATCTGTGGAGAGAGGCCGACAGAGTCAATCTTTTAAGTCAATGACCCTCCTTCAACTAAAACCTCATCCCTTGAACTATTCTGGTCAATCTCCTCGGCATCCTCTCATGGATCTTCACGTCCTTCCTAGAGATGGAAGCAATTCTCTCGTTGTGGCCTAACAAGGGCTTTATAAAGGTTTGGCAGAACTTCCTTCCTGTTGTAATCAATTTATGAAGCCTAAGCATTATGGTTGCTCACCTCCCTCTGTATTTTTCTTGCCATCTTCAAAGATCTATGAACATGATCTCTCTGAGCCCATTGTCATTGAGAATTGTTCCATTAAATCTACATTGCTTCTTCCCAACCGTTCTGCTAAAATGCATTACCTCACTCTTCTCTGCATTAAATTCCATCTACCACTTGTCTGCACATTTTGCTAATCTCTCGGTGTTTGTTGGTATCATCCTACTGTTTGATGCCTCAGTCAAATTTTTTTTTATTCAAAATAAACTTTATTCATAATAAAATAAACTATATACAATAATAAAACTGTTCAAACCGTTACATTCGTGTACAGTTCAATTCTTAGTGTTACCTTTTTATACATAAAAAACACAGCCCCGATGCCACATGTGTGGCTCCCTGGGGTGACACCCCAATCCCATATTTACAACGTTTGAGCAGCTTCCTCGCCTGACCCCACCACTCCTTCTCCTGTGGCAGAAGAACCCTAAACTGTCGTCCTTCCCCACTGAGCCCTCATGCTGGCTGCACCCAGCTTCAGTGCGTCCCTCAGCACATACTCCTGCAGCCTGGAATGTGTCAGTCGGCAGCATTCCCCTACGGACATCTCACAGTGCTGGGAGACCAACAATTTTCGGGCAGACCAAAGGGCATCTTTCACCGAGTTGATGACCTGCCAGCAGCAGTTGATGTCCGTCTCTGTGTGTGTCCCCGGGAACAGCCCGTAGATCAGAGAATCCTCCGTTACGCTGCTGCTGGGGATGAAGCATGACAAGGACCCCTGCATCTTTCGCCACACCCTCCTCGCAAACCCACAGCCCGCAAAGAGGTGGGTCACCGTCTCGTCCCTAGCGCAGTCCTCCCGGGGGCAGCGCGCGCTGGGGGTGATGCCCCAAACGTGCAGCACTGATCTGACTGGGAGGGCCCCTCTCACCGCCAGCCAAGCGAGGTCTTGGTGCTTGTTGGTGAGTTCTGGCGATGAGGCATTCTGCCAGATGGTCTGGACAGTCTGCTCAGGGAACCACCCCCACCATGTCAAATGTCCCACACAAAGGACACCACCTGCAACAGTGCAGCAACTCCCTTCAGTACTCTGCTGATGCAACAGCCAAGAAATAAGTCTCCTTCAGCTGAGAGTGGAATCCAGAATCGACCAACTCAGATGCCAACAACTGAGCTACAACTGAAAGCAATGAAGGTGCTGGGTCTGCAGATGGAACAGTGTTCACAGTTGATTCATGACTAGTTACAAGGCCTGACAGCATTACCAAAGAGCTGATAGAATGCAGGTCTGAATATATGAGAGTGTCTTGTCTACTATTTCCGAGAGTAAAGGAAAGCAGAATCAAGATATTGCAAACAATTCAATAAGCACATGCAGGTTACATTGAAAAGAATGTTCACAGACTTCCGCTTGAATGCACAGAGCAGATGGAAGGCATCTCGACCATTCTGTCTAACCTGAAGCTTTACATTGCAAGTTATCACACTTTAGCAACTCCAGCATAGATGTTGCACTCAGTCGATTGCATAGGAGATTATAAGTTACAGGCAGCACGGAGAGGACATCAATAACAGCACATTAAAAGGTCACATCTGCCTTACCTTCATATAGCCAGTCACTCAGGCCATTGAAAATGACCCCCTCCTTCCCAGTCGCGACCAGACGTATGGCTCGGCTATTAACGTTCAGCTGGTAGAAGATGTTGTTCTCAAAAATGAAAATCTGTTAACAAGGAATAAAATGGTGGGATTAGGGCAAGAAAGAAAACGAGGGCAACCAAGGACTGCATCTGGAGCTGGGATCAAGCAGAACACTCAGATTGTACCCTTGCTTCTCAAGGGGGAGGTCAGGCATCAGGTGGAACTGAAATGGCTCATCCATCTGAGGAGGTTTTGGAGTGATTTCAAATGTCAGATCATTCCCATGATTGACTGGAAGGAACCAGGACTCCCCAGGAAGTGCACATTCTGGGGAGTCCATAAAACACAGATTGCCACTCCACACTTTGTCAGGCACCTATTATTATTTCCTGTTTGCCTGTGAGCAACTTTGACTTTTCAAGCACAGTCCTGGATATTCTCCTGGCCTCCACCAAACGTAGACACGAGCCCATCCACACCCCAGCTTACACCATGTCCTGTTCATCAAAAAGAAAACTGCAGATGCTGGAAATCTGAAATAATAACAAAACACTCAGCAGGTCAGGAAGCATCTGTGGAGAGAGAACCAAAGCACGTTTCAGGTGGAAGACCTTCTGTCAAACTCTGCTCACTGAGTTCTGCTGTCTCCTGCATGAGCAAATTTTAAAATTTTCAATCCAGATTTGAAATCCCTTGTACAAACGTGCATACAAATGTATGAGCTTGGAGCAGGAACAACTTCTTGAGCTTGCTCCACCTTTTAATATTCTGATTGTAATCTCAAAATCCTGTAACCTTTCACCTCCTTGATTTTCAACTATTTCTCCATCTCTGCTTTAAAACATTGCTTACACCAGCCTTCGAGGAAGAGAGTTCCTCACCCATCACTCTCCATCCTCTGGGGAAAACATTTCCTTTCATCTCTGTCATTTCTGGCAACCCCATGCTTTTAAACAGTGACCTCCATGGCCTTATTCCTCTATCTGTGTACAGTTTGGATATAATGTCATCACTGGAGGGCTCGTCTACTAAGACAATATGGGTGGAACAGGGGAATAAGAAGGGGATGACCACATTAATGGGACTATACTATAGACTTCCTAATAGTCAGCGGGATCTAGAGGAACAAATTTACAGAGAGATAGCACACATGTGTAAGAAAAATAAGGTTGTGATGGTGATTTTAACTTTCTACATATTGACTGGGACTCCCATACTGTAAAGGGATCGCATGGGATAGAGTTTGTCAAATGTGTTCAGGAGGTTTCCTCAATCAATACGTCGAGGTCCCAACTGGCGAGAGCGCGATACTGGATCTCCTCTTGGGAACGAGACAGGGCAGGTGACAGAAATGTGTGCAGGGAAACACTTTGGGTCTGATGATCATAATTCCATTAGTTTCAAGATAATTATGGAGAAGGATAGGACTGGTCCTCGGGTTGAGATTCTAAATTGGAGTAAGGCCAATTTGGATGGCATCAGAAGGGACCTGGCAGGCATGGATTGGGATAGGCTGTTTTCCAGCAAAGAGATGCTTGGTAAATGGGAGGCTTTCAAAAATGAAATTTTGAGAGGATAGAATCTGTATGTTCCTGTTAGAATAAAAGGCAGGGCTAACAGGTTTAGGGAACCTTGGTTATTGAGGGATATTGAGGCCCTGGTAAAGAAAAAAAAGGAAGCGCATATCAGGTATAGGCAGTTAGGATCAAATGAGGTGCTTGAGGAGTCTAAGAAATGCAAGAGAACACTTAAGAGAGGAATCAGGAGGGCAAAAGGAGGACATGAGGTTGCTCTGGCAGACAGGGTGAAGGAGAATCCTAAGGGTTTCTACAGCTATGTTAAGAGCAAAAGGATAGTAAGGGACAAAACTGGTTCTCTTGAAGATCTGCGTGGTCATCTATGTGTGGAGCCGAAAGAGATGGGGGAGATCTTAAATGTATGTTTTGCATCCATATTTACTCTGGAGACAGACACAGAGGCTATAGAACTGAGGCAAAAGAGTAGTGAGGTCATGGACTGTATCTGGTTTACGAAAGAGGAGGTGCTGGCTGTCTTGAGACGAATTAGGGTGGATAAATCCCCATGGCCTGACGAGGTGTCCCCTTGGACCTTGTGGGAGGCTAGTGCAGAAATTGCAGGGATCCTGGCAGAGGTATTTGGAACATCCTTAGCCATGGATGAGGTGCCAGAGGACTGGAGGATAACTAATATTGTTCCGTTGTTCAAGAAAGGCTCTAAGAATAAGATGGGAAATTATAGGCCAGTGAGCCTGATGTCAGTCATAGGTAAATTATTGGAAGGTATTCTAAGGGACAGAATATATAAGTATTTGGATAGACAGTCTGATTAGCGATAGTCACCATGGCTTTGTGCATGGTAGGTCGTGTCTAACCAATCTTGTGGAGTTCTTCGAAGAGGTTACTAAGAAGGTCGATGAGGGAAAGGTGGTGGACGTTGCCTACATGGACTTTAGAAAGGCCTTTGACAAAGTCCCACATGGGAGGCTGGTCCAGAAGGTTAAGTTGCTTGGCATTCAGGATGAGATAGCCAATTAGATTCAACATTGGCTTCGTGGGAGAAGCCAGAGAGTGGTAGTAGATGGTTGTCTCTCTGACTGGAGGCCTGTGACTAGTGGTGTGCCGCAGGGATTGGTGCTGGGTCTGTTGTTGTTTATAATCTATATTAATGATTTGGATAATAATGTGGTAAACTGCATCAGCAAATTTGTGGATGACACCAAGATTAGGGGTGTACTGCACAGCAAGGAAGGTAACCAAAGCTTGTGGTGTGATCTTCACCAGCTAGGAAAATGGACTGAAAAATGGCTGATAGAATTTAATGCGGAAAGTGTGAGGTGATGCACTTTGGGAGGACAAACCAGGGTAAGACTTACACAGTGAATGGTAGGGCTGTGAGGTGTGCGGTAGAACAAAGGGACCTGGGAATACAGATCCATAGTTTCATGGATCTGAGGTTAGGGTTAGGGTACAGGTACCCTAGGTTAGGTCTGAGAGTCTGAGGTTAAGGTTAGTCACAGGTAGATAGCATCTTAAAGAGAGCTTTTGGCACATTGGCCTTCATAAATCAGGGTATTAAGTATAGGAGTTGGCATGTTATGTTGAAGTTTCCAAGATGTTGGTGAGGCCAAATTTGGAGTATTGTGTGCAGCTCTGGTCACCTACCTACAGGAAAGATATCAGTAAGCTTGAAAGAGTGCAGAAAAAATTTACAAGGATGTTTCTGGGACTTGAGTTATAGGGAAAGGTTGAATAGGTTAGGACTTCATTACCTGGAGCGCAGAAGAAGGAGTGGAGTACTTTGGAGGTATACAAAGTTATGAGGGGTATAGACAGGGTGAATGCATGCAGGCTTTTTCCCCTCAGGTTGGGTGAGACAAGAACTAGAGGACATGGGTTAAGGGTGAAAGGTGAAATATCTAAGGGCAATCTGAGGGGAAACTTCTTCACACAGAGGGTGGTGCGAGTGTGGAACGAGCTACCAGCAGAAGTGGTGGATGCAGGTTCAATTGTAACATTTAAGAGAGGGTTGGATAGGTACAGGGACAGGAGGGGTTTGGAGGGATATGGTCCGGGTGCAGGTAGGTGGGACTGGGCAGAATACCAGGTCGGCATAGACTGGATGGGTCGAAAGGCCTGTTTCTGTGCTGTAGTACTCTGAGACTCTATATGTTGAAAGTTTGGTTATGGATTAATTGATAGGTGTATAATTGGAATGGTTGAGGTATTCATTGCAAGAAAACTTTATATCACTTCAGTAATGGCCACGATATTGTGGTGAGGAAAGGAGTCATATAAAGAAAGAAAGATGTTGAGATAGCATTCTTTAACTTAAAAGACTCAGCCAATTTCATATATTTTAAGCAGAGCTCTAAAAGCCATTGAATTGTTCATATCGCTGGTCTCCAGGTAAAACCAGGCCACATTCTTCCGGAAAATAAAATGAGCATACCATATTAGCTGGGATTTAGGTAAAGGAAAAAGAGATCTGGTGCCATTACAGATACGTAATCAAGTTAAATATATTGCCAAGTTTGGCAAAAGGAGTTACTCACAGAGTCATACAGCAAGGAAACAGGTCCTTCGGCCCAACTCATCCATGCCAACCGTGTTGCCCAGTGAGCTAGTCCCATCTGCCCGCGTTTGACCCATAGCCCTCTAAACCTCTCCTATCTATGTACTTATCTCGATGGCTTCTAACTGTTGCTAATGTGCCCGCCTTAACCACTAACTCTGGCAGCTCATTCCAAATACACATCACCCTTTGTGTGAAGAAGCTGCCCCTGATGTCCCTTCTAAATCTCTCGCCTCTGATCTTAAACCTATGCCCTCTTGTTTTTAGCACCCCACTCCCCCCTTGGGGAAAAGACTATGTGCTTTCACCCTGTCGATGCCCCTCATGATCTTATATATCAGGTCACCACTCTCCTACGTTCCAGGGAATAAATTCCTTGTCTATGCAACCTCTCCTTGTAACTCAGGCCCCCAAGTCCAGGCAGCATCCTGGTAAATCTTTTTTGCACTCTTTCTAGTTTAATAACATCTTTCCTACAACAGGGTGACCTAAACTGTACACAATCAGTGAGTTGTCTAAATAGGACATTTCACTTGAATAATGACAGGGATGAGGAAGGTACAGAACAACTTTATCTCACCAAGGAGAGGTTGGTTGGGATACCTGTACAATTGTGATTGGTTCATCAATGGAGTGAGGTAAGTAGGGTATTGAAGGACAGGGAGCATTTTCCAACACCATACAAGTGGGTGTTGAGGTTTGTCCAAGAATGATAAAAATCAAGTTGCAAACCAAGAGCTATTCCAAATGGATCCTTCCTGCAAGTCTTGGTTTGCCTTGGCTTAACACCTTGGCAAAGTGGACAAGATGAGGGTCAAGAAGAAGACGATTGCTGTCTACTGTGGACAGTGAGACATGTAGCTGTTACTGACTGACCGACTAATCCGTCACATCTGTTACAGGTCATATGTTGGCTTTGTAGTGCAATATGACAATAAAAATGCCAACTCTTGTTTCTTTGTGAACCAATAAAACCTCATATTCCTTGACCCATTGGGCAATGTGTGATCTTTGGAAATAGCCAAATTTTGGTTCACAATCCTCTTTGTGCACCTCCTAATACAGCCTCTCACCTCTGCTAATTACCCCATCAGCCTCCAGATACCAAGATCTAAACTCTGGAATTCCATCCCTTCCTTTCCTTTATTTGTATTGACGCAACGTAGAAAGCATCCTGTCTGAATTTATCACGGCTTGGTATGGCAACTGCTCTGCCCTGACAGCAAGAAGCTGCAGAGAGTTGTAGACACAGCTCAGCACTTCATGGAAACCAGCCTCTCCTCCAAGGACTCTTTTGTCTTTACCTTGGTAAAGTAGCCAACATAATCAAAGAATCCATCCATCCCGGACCTTCTCTCTTCTTCCCTCTCTCATTGGGCAGAAGATCCAAAAGCCTGAAAGCACATACCATCAGGCTCAAGGACAGTTTCTATCCTGCTGTTATAAGGCTATTGAGCAGTTCCCTAGTACAATAAAATGGACTCTTGATCTCAGAATCTACCTCGTTATGACCTTGCACCTTATTGTCTACCTGCACTGCACTTCCTGTGTAGCTGTTGACACTTTATTCTGCATTCTGTTATTGTTTTACGCTGTACTACCTCAATTCACTGTGTAATGAATTGATCTGTATGAATGGTATGCTAGACAAGCTTTTCATTGTACCTCGGTATAAGTGACAATAATAAACCAATTCCAATTCCAATTCTTTAAGGGAGCTGGACCCGGTAATTCATTGTTTATCTACAGCCATACTTTATAGTACCTCTTCATTGTCATATTTTACCCCATCCAGAATCTCAATTACATCTGCTGAGACTCTAGCAGCATCTTCTTCCTTGATGAAGTCTGATGTAAAATACTCTATTAGTACCTCAGCTATGCCCTCATCTTCCTTAAGTACATTTCCTTCTGCTCAATCAGAGAATGGAGGGATATGGACCATATGCAGGCAGGGAATTAGTGTAATTAGGCATCATTAGCTTAATTAATTCAGCACAACATTGTGGGTCAAAGGGCCTGTTCCTGTGTTGTACTGTTCTATGTTCTATGTTCTAGGATAGGGGGCAAAGCAATGAGAACAAATTGAAAGAGCTGACGAGAAGGGATGGTTGGGTTTCAGGATCTTTTTCTGTTCTTATGACCTTATTTATAACTATTAGGTCAGTTGTGGGATTGAAAGTCATGAAGATAAATGCAAAGATGATTCAATACAAGAGTATTGAATAAGGTCAGCAGGTTTGCTGGGTCTATGGAAACATGATTTGTGGAAACCAGCCAAGTGTGGTTGAATAGAACAGTAGAGAATGCAAAGAAAATATTGGTGTTTTTTCTCTCAGATGATTAAATAAATTGGACAGAATCCAGGATAGACTAGGTTATTCACAGTCTGCAACAGAATCAGCTGTCTTGGAGTCATTCCATTTCATTCTTTCTTCTGCTCTTTTAACACTATCAATATCTAATAAGTTGCTCAATTTGTTCAATAATATCAGCATGTTCTATGACGTTATAAAAAGTTTTCTCCTTTATTTAAATGAACCAGATTGGTCTCATGAACTCACTAATCAGAATCCCCACTCCCCATCAATTCCCACTTCTTCCTTTCCAGTCACCCTATATCCCACACAGCCCGCTTATAGCTACTCTCTAAGTTCCACAAAAAGGATTGTCCTAACAAACCTGGATAAGTTTGGGTTGTTTTCTCTACAGCGGAGGAGGCTGAGGGGAATCTGATAGATGTTTATAAGATTATGAGAGGCATAAATAGATTAGACAACCAGTATCTTTTTCCCAGGGTTGAAATGTCTAATACCTCAGGGCACACATTTAAGGTGAGAGGCGGTAAGTTCAAAGGAGATGTGCAGGGCAAGGTTTGTTACACAGGGAGTGGTGGGTGCCTGGAATGCGCTGCCTGGGGTGCTGGAGGAGGCAAAAGTGATAGGTGCGTCCAAGAGGCTCTTAGATAGACACATGAATGTGTGGGGAAATGGAAGGATACGGACATTGTGTAGGCAGAAGGGATTAGTTCATTTGGGCATTTGATTACTAATTTATATAAGATAAGATAGCTTTATTAGTCACATGTACATCGAAACACACAGTGAAGTGCATCTTTTTTGCGTAGTGTTCTGGGGGCAGCCTGCAAGTGTCGCCATGTTTCTGGCGCCAACATAGCATGCCCACAACTTCCTAACCTGTGCATCTTTGGAATGTGGCAGGAAATCAGAGTACTCGGAGGAAGCCCACACAGACACAAGGAGAACATACAAACTCCTTACAGACAGTGGCCGGAATTGAACCCAGGTCGCTGGCGCTGTAAAGTGTTATGCTAACCGCTACACTACCGTGCCTGCTCACTACCGTGCCTTTTACTTAGTTCAGCACAACATTGTGGGCTGAAGGGCCTGTTCCTGTGCTGTACTATTCTATGTTCTAAAAGGAACTGAGGCACAGAACCTTTGCTCCAGTCTTTCAGCTTCCTGGCCTCAGGTGATTTTTGAATGGTTGATCTGTCTATGAACAGCTGGCATGAGCTGCTGAACAATAATTATTAAAAGAGCTCTGGGAATTATGTTAAATGTTCTATGTCCTGCTACACCCATTGTTTTAGCCCATTCATATTCCACCTATCTTGGTTCTGCCCATTTTTCCCCTGTCCAGACTCTTCTCACTTACAGCCAGAACACCCATCACAATTTCCAGTTTCCTGGTCCCAACCTGCTCATTTTTACCATGGATATCCACCTAAACGGCCTACACCACCATCCCACACCAGGCTCCTGTTCTGTGTTCTATATTCTACTGTATAACATATCTAAACGAAAGTGACTTGTCCTGGGCTCAGCACTTAGATGCAATCACAAGGGAGGCGTGCCAGCAGTTTTACTTTCTTAGAAGGTTAAGGAGGTTCAGCTTGTCACTGAACACTCTAACAATCTTCTACAGGTGTACTGTTGAAAGTATCCTGACTTCTTGTATCATGGTCTGGTACAGCAATTTGAATGAGCAGGAATGTAAGAAGCTGCAGAGAGTTATGGACTCAGCCCAATACATCACTGGCACATCCCTCCCCACCATCGGTAGTATCTCTCTGAGGCACTGCCTCAGGAAGGCAACATCTATCATCAAAGACCCCTACTATCCGGGCCATGCCATCTTCTTGCGGCTACCATCAGGCAGGAGGTGCAGAAGCCTGAAGTTCCACACCACCAGGTTCAAGAACAGCTACTTCCCTTCAACCATTCAGTTCTTGAACCAACCTGCACAACTCTAATTACGACATCAGTGTAACAACGCTATAACCACAATGGACTTTTTTTTGTTCTAATTGTGTTCTTTCTTGTATAATTTTGTATAACTCAAGCTGTTAATTTATATTTTTCTTGTGAATGTTGTGTATCTGATGCTATGTGCCTGTGATGCTGCTGCCAGTAAATTTTTTCATTGCACTTGTGCATACATGTACTTGTGCAGATGACAATAAATTCAACTTTAAGACTCACCTGTCTGTGAGCACTCAGCAAGTGGAGGAGCTGAGCACTGGAGCACACAGAAGCCGAGTGAAATGTCGGAAGAATGAGACCTCCTAAATCACCCAATCTACTGCCCCCTCAAGTATCTCAGACCAGATGTGGAAAAGTCACATGAGGAAGCTGCATAAACCATCTCAGAATGCTTAGAATTGGAGCAGAAGCAAGACATCCTTGGTCTAAGGGTCTATGGAAAGAAGTATATTTGTACCAAGGCTTCCCCACTTTCAATCCTCAATCCTCCTTTGCAATGAAGGGTAAGGTTCCATTTGCCTCCCTGAATATTTGCTACACCTCCATACTAACTTTGTGCTTCATGAACAAGGAATCAGAATAAGAGCTTCAGACAGTATGGTGTGAATGATCATCTGGAAAACCATTACTGTAAAAGATAGCCAGCATGGGCTCAGGGTAACAGGCGGGGTTCAGTGCCTCTGAGCCTGAAGCTGGTGAGTTGGTGGCCACCTCCAGAAATCGATCCAGGCTGTCACTCCAATGTAGTACTGAGGGAGCCTTGCAATGCAGAAAGGACCGCTCTTTAAGGTGCTCCATATGTGGTCATACATAATTTCAGCCCGCTGGAAGAAGGAGAATTCTCCCCAATTTCTTAGTCAATATTCACTATTAAAAATAGATTATCCAAACAGAGTTTAGATGGGCATCTTGCACATGCCAATCCAAGATGCCCATCTAAGCTAGCCCCATTTGCCTGCATTTGGCCCATATCTCTCCAAACCCTTCCTATCCATGTACCTGTTCATATGTTGCTTCTGTTCATGTTCCCCTTGAATGCATTTGAGCTCTTCCCCTCAACTCCTCCTAGTGGTGGGAGTTCCACATTCTAAACACCATCTGCGTGAAGGAGTTTCTCCTGAAACCTCCATTAGATTTAATTATAACTATTTCATAACTATGATCACTGATTCTGATCTCAGCTGCAAGTGGAAACATATCTATATCCACAGTACCAGATCCTTTTGGTGTTTTCTGGACCAAAGAACTCTCTATGTCTTCAATCTTTCCTGATAAATGTCATCCTTCAGTTTCAGCAAGCTATTTTGTTTCAGGGCTTGTTATTTTCTTGTAAAAAGCAGACTCAGACAAACTGTGGTGCATAAGTTAAAATCCCAGTGCTCAGAAGGATTAAACTGATTTTAACTGATGCATCTGTTTGAGCTTCAGTGAATATTTCAGCGTAGAGCATCTCATAATTCAACGCAAGAGCTACTGATAGTTTCCATCAATAATCTCCTCACCGAAGCCAATGTACCATAGTGTTTGAACATTCTCCAAGGATTCACATTGACACTTGATTTTTTGCAACAACTTGCGTGTGTTATCTGTGCAGTCACATGCTGCATTCATAGAAGAGGTTCCAGGAACAAATATAATGGAGAAGCCTGTCCTCACATGACATTCAGAAGACTAGGATACAGTTTTTAGGGTTGGACCGTACTCATTGTTAACTGTATGAAGCTACTCTTGAGATGCTAATAATCAAAACTGGTTAATATTCATCACTTTGTAACTGGTGATAACAGAGCCATGTGAGCAAACATCAGTAATAAACATAAGTTATGATTTGCAAATAAGTTATTGCATTTGCTATAAGCCTTTTGGAAATAATGGCAACTATTTAATATTTATGACCTCTGGTTCTGATCTCATCTGCAAGTCGAAACAACTCTATATCCATACTACCAATTCCTTTCAGAACATAGAACAAGAAATAGTACAGCACAATACAGGCCCTTCGGCCCACAATGTTGTGCCGACCTTTAAACCTCACCTAATACTATCTAACCCCGTCCTCCCACATATCCCTCTATTTTAAATTCCTCCATATGCTTATCTAGTAATCTCTTGAACTTGACCAATGTACCTGCCTCCACCACCACCCCAGGCAGCACATTCCATGTCCCAACCACTCTCTGGGTAAAACACCTTCCTCTGATATCTCCCTTGAACTTCCCACCCATTACTTTAAAGCCATGCCCTCTTGTATTGAGCATTGGTGCCGTGGGAAAGAGG
Organism: Pristis pectinata; assembly: GCF_009764475.1. Classification (NCBI taxonomy): domain Eukaryota; kingdom Metazoa; phylum Chordata; class Chondrichthyes; order Rhinopristiformes; family Pristidae; genus Pristis; species Pristis pectinata. Next base: position 14,557,934 of record NC_067409.1, on the reverse strand, counting down.
TGCTGGCTGTCCACTCCATCTATTCCTCTTAATATTTTGTACACCTCTATCATGTCTCCTCTCATCCTCCTTCTCTCCAAAGAGTAAAGCCCTAGCTCCCTTAGTCTCTCCTCATAATGCATACTTTTGGTATTTGCTTTTCTGTTCAATCTTTCCTGGATATTGGAATAATGCTGGAACAGTTTTGAGGGGCTGACTGGCTTTTTGCATGTACAATAATGCCAATGCTTGCCCTTAGAAGTGAAGAAGGTACAGATTTCGTGAGCAGCAGCTGAGTCTGTGCACATCGTCAGCTGAGATAAAGAGCTCATCTGATGATGACAACAGCATCTGGAATATAGGACCTTTTTCTTTATTTGTTGCATGTTATTACAGCAGAACAACAAAGTAAATGTTGTGCTATCACAAGCAAATACAGCTCCGACTGCCTGACCCTGATCTGCCAACCCAACAGGGCATCAACCACATTCTGGTGAATCTTGTAACCCCTCTGGACCCGTGCAATATGATTCCTCCATTTCAGGTTGCTGAGGAAGGAGCTGGAATAAAACAACTGGAGGGGGCATCTTTGTCGGCATGGACCAGTTGGGTCAAAGGGCTCGTTTCCATGCAGTATAGCTCCTGAGCACACACACCGGCATCAAAGTAAAAGACTTGGATATATGTCCCAGTGACAGTGCTTTCAGAACACTGGGACATATATCCAAGGAGGTCAGAAATATCACCCTGAGCATTTGGATGTGATGCCAGAGGACTGGACCATCTGGCCCCTCATTCCCAACCTGCCATTCAATACGATCATGGTTAACCTTCTCCATCAGCACCACTTCCCTGCGGTAACCCTCCATCCTTGATTCCTCCATATCTAAAAACCTATCAATCTGTCACAACTGAGCTTCCACTGCTCACCTGGGTAGGGAATTCCAAATGTTCGCCACCCCTGGGTGAAGAAGTTTCTCAGTTCTGAATGGCCATCCTCATATTCTGACATTGTTACCCATAGTTCTAGTCTCCCCATCAGGGAAAACATCATCTCCTTATCTATCTTGTTAAGGCCCTGAAGAAATCTGCATGCTTCAGGCATAGTTCAGGATTGCCTGAGCACAGGCACACACAGATTCCCATGTATGGGGTATGTGCATTTTCCTTGACCTGTGAGCATTTGATTGGTTAATGTCCATCCATTGCTGGGAAGTTGAAAACTGCAATGCCAGAATGTGTGTTCAGGTAGTTGTTCTAGCTTCTTCCTTAACAAGCTGAAATGGAGGAATCATATCACGTGGTAGGTTGACAGCTTCACCAGGAAGTGGTTCATGCCCTGTCAGGTTCGCACATCAGGGTCACACAGTAAGATAAGATATAAGATTTCTTTATTAGTCACATGTACATCGAAACACACAGTGAAATGCATCTTTTGCGTAGAGTGTTCTGGGGGCAGCCCGCAAGTGTCGCCACGCTTCCGGCGCCAACATAGCAAGACCACAACTTCCTAAACCATACGTCTTTGGAATGTGCCCTTACCTAAGGTTTAGAAAGCCTGGTAACTGCACGGTAACTGCTCTAGGATGCCATGGTTCTGCTGTTTAGGCTGGCTATATTGTGTTGGATCATGTTCAGTGTTAACTGTTGCCTCCCTAAAAATCAGTCATAGTGTTGTAGTCACATAACCAAGGACCTTTCTTACCACAGTCATTCTCTAATCTCCCCTCTCCTGTCGGGCAGAGGATACAAAAGCTTGAGATCATGTACCACCACACTCAAGGACAGCTTCTATCCCGCTGTTATCCAATTCTTGAATGAACCTCTCTTACGTTATAGATAAGCTCTCAATGTATCTTGTTGTGGCCCTTGCACTTTATTTGTCTACCTGCACTGCACTTCCTCTGTAGCTGCAACACTATATTCTGCATTCTGTTTTCTTTTTATGACCTCAATATACTTGTGCCTGGATAGCATGCAAAACGAAAGTTTTTTCACTGTAGCTTGGTACATGTGACAATAAACCAATACCATAGTGTCTTACAGCATGGAAACAGGCACTTTGGCCCACAGAGTCCATGCCAACCATCAAGCAGCCAGTTACACTCATCCTACACGAGTCCAATTTTATTCTTCTCATCAACTCCTCCATCTTCTACCACTCACGGGGGGTGGAGGGGGCGAAATTTACAGTTGCCAATTAACCTTTCAATGCACATGTATTTACAATGTTGGGAAAAAAAAACGTACCCAGAGAGAATCCACCTAAAGTCAAAGTAGAGTTTATTGACATATGCACAAGTATATGTGTGCACAGGTGCAATGAGAACTTACTTGAAGCAGCATCACGGGCACATAACATCATATGCACAACATTCACAAGAAAAACATAGATTGACGTGAATTATACAAAATTATACAAGAAAGAACACAGAACAAAAAAAAAGTCCATTGTAGTGCAAAGTGCTGATAGTGTTGCTATGCAGAGGAGTTGGTATTGGTTTATTATTGTCACTTGTATTGAGGTACAGTGAAAAACTTGTCTTGCATACCGATCGTACAGGTCAATTCATGACACAGTGCATTGAGGTAGTACAAGGTAAAGACAATACAGTATGCAGAATAAAGAGTCACAGCTACAGAGAAAGTGCAGTGCAGGTAGACAGTAAGGTGCAAGGTCAAAACAAGGTAGATTGTTAGGTAATTATCTTATTGTATGAGGGACCTGTTTAATAGTCTTACAACAGTGAGATAGAAACTGTCCTTGAGCCTGGTGGTACATGCTTTCAGGCTCTGTAACTTCTGTCCGATGGGAGAGGGGAGAAGAGAGAATGTCTGGGGTCATTGATTATGTTGGCTGCTTTACTGAAGCAGCGAGAAGTATAGAGTCTATGGAGGGGAGGCTGGTTTCCATGATGTGCTGAGCTGTGTCCACAACTCTCTGCAGTTTCTTGTGGTCATGGGCAGAGCAGATGCCATACCAAACCATGATATATCCAGATAGGGTGCTTTCTATGGTGCATCGATAAAAGTTGGTGAGCGTCAAAGGGGCCATGCCAAATTTCTTTAGCCTCCTGAGGAAGTAGAGGTGCTGGTGACTTTTCTTGACCACAGCATCTACATGGTTGGACCAAGACAGGCTATTGGTGATGTTCACTCCTAGGAACTTGAAGCTCTCAACCCTCTTGACCTCAGCACCACTGATGTAGACAGGAGCATGATTGCCATCCCCCTTCCTGAGATCACTGATCAGTTCTTTTGTTTTGCTGACACTGAGGGAAAGGTTGTTGTCATGACACCATGTCACTAAGCTCTCGATCTCCTTCCTGTACTCCGACTCATCATAAGTTGAGATATGACCCACTACAGTGGTATCATCTGCAAACTTGTAGATGCAGTTAGAGCAGAATCTGGCCATGCAGTCATAAGTATATAGACAGTAGAGTAAGGGGCTGAGGATGCAGTCTTGTGGGGCACCAGTGTTGAGAATTATCGTGCCGGAGTTATTGCTGCCTATCTTCACTGATTATGGACTGTTGGTCAGGAAGTCAACGATCCAGTTGCAAAGGGAAGTGTTGAGTCCCAGGCCTCAGAGTTTGGTGATGATTTTGCTTGGAATTATATTATTGAAGGTGGAGCTGTAGTCAATGAACAATAGTCTAACGTAGGTGTCTTTACTGTCCAGATGCTCCAGAGACGAGTGTAGGGCCAGGGAGATGGCATCTGCTGTAGACCTGTTTTGGCGATAGGCGAATTGCAGTGGGTCCAGGTTGTCTGGGAGGCTGGAGTTAATGTGTGCCATAACCAGCGTCTTGAAGCACTTCATAATGGTGGATGTCAGAGCCACCGGTCGGTAGTTATTAAGGCATGTTACTTTGTTTTTCTGAGGTAGCGGGATGATAGTGGTCTTCTTAAAACAGGTGGGAACCTCAGATTGAAGCAAGGAGATGGTAAAAATATCTGCAAATACCCCCACCAGCTGATCCGCACAGGATCTAAGAACATGGCCAGGGACACCATCCGGTCTAGATGCTTTCCATGAGTTCACTGTCCGGAAGACTGATCTTACGTCCTCAACATTGACTATGGGTTCCGGTGCATTGGAGGCTACTGGGGTGGGTGGTGACATATCAATCCCCATCTGTTTAAAATGTGCATAGAATGTGTTAAGCTCATCAGAAAGGGATGCGCTGTTGTCGGTGATGCTGCCCGAATTCGTTTTGTAGCCCTTTATAGCATGTCAGCCCTGCCACAACTGACGGCTGGTCTGGGACTCGATTTTGTATTGTCTCTTGGCATCTCCGATAGCTTTACAGAGGTCATATCTCAATTTCTTGTGAAGGTCAGGGTCACCTGATTTGAATACTGCTGTCCTAGACTTCAGTAAGGAGTGGATCTCCTGGTTTGGTGGTGATTAGGGTTGTGCAGGTTGGTTCAAGAACTAAATGCTTGAAGTTCTCAGGGAGAACATAGACACTCCTCATAGACAGCAATGCAGGTCAGGATTGAACCCTGATCCCTGGAGCTGTGAGGTGGCAACTCAACCTGCAGAGTCCTTGTGCACTGTTGGATTTTATTCACTCTTTCCTAGTAACTGTCTCCCAATAGAAATTCAGCTTCAAGAAGTGGAAGATTGAATTGCGTGCAATTACTGAGAGAATTTTCCAAATGTACTCATAAAATTAAAAAAAATCCTTTTCCAGTGGTTGTTCTGATAAATGGCTGACACCTGTCTTTCACTGTTGATGCAGTTGTGCTGTGAGGGCTTCAGCTGAGATTTAGAGAGAGTACGCCCATCAAATTGATCAAGCCAAAGACTTGTCTTCCTTGAAGAGGCTCTCCTATAACACTGCAAAAAGTGCGTGGGCGGATTATTACCTGGGTAGAAGTCACTCGAGCCAACAAAAGAATTAATATCCTGGATTTAAGCCTCCAGGCTAATTTTGTACGATGGGACTGTACTGGGGAAGAACAGGATTTCCACACACACTGCCGTTAAATAGCCTTCTGTTGGTTTCCTGCCTCCAGGCAGGTTCATTGAATGGCTGAAGGTCGAGTGGGGAAGCCTGCAACAGGAGGCCACTGCATAGGACACCATGTCCTCAGGAGCAGTATAAAAGTTGAGTGAAGGATCAGTTATGGACAGAACCCAAACAAGGGTTGGGGTTCCAATTGAAGCGCGGGGGATTTTGATGGTTCATTGGGGTGGGGAGGAGAGCTGGGTTGAGGCAACTCCGATGGTGAAGGGGTCAAGCAGATGGCATTCCAGGCATCTGATCACAAGGTCCACATGCAGCTGTTATGGCACCTCACTGGATTCAACCCTTACAGTGGGACCTCTTCTACGTTCTGGGAGAAGATACTGGAGATTGAAAGTCCAGTCATCCAGACTTAAGAACAGCTTCTTCCCCACTGCTATCAAACTTCTGAACCCATTACTTCTTTCACACCCCCTTCCTGGTGGCGTTGCCAAGTTCTTGGACTCTCTCGATTATTTTGTTATTGTCACTTTAGCATTTCTCTTTGTACTACTTCAGACTGCACTGCAATTTTTGCACCATTCTGCAGTTCTGCACTCATTTCATTTATTGTTGCACTTATTATTACCACGTTTACTGTTTACTCAGTGAGCTTCATGTGTGCAAGGAATTTCATTGTGTATATGACAAAAAGCTAATTTGATTCTGAATCTGAATCTCTACTGAATTTCTCTCAAGGAGGAACTTCTAACAAACCAAGACAACATTAAATATCAGGCCTCCAGCAAAAAGTTAGCCCCTTCATTCTTCAAAAGGATTAACAATGAAGGCCTTACAACTGAACTGCTCATATGTACAGCAAAGTACAGCGCTTTCAGTCAGAGAAAGGCCTGGGACAAGTGGTAATTAATCAATTTTCGGCTTTTTGGTATTGGTTTATTACTGTCACTTGTACCGAGGTACAGTGCAAAACTTGTCTTGCATAGTGATTGTACAGGTCAATTCATTACACAGTGCAGTTATATTGAGTTAGTACAGAGTACATTGAGGTAGTACAGGTAAAATCAATAACAGTACAGAGTAAAGTATCACAGCTACAGAGAAAATGCAGTGCAATAGGGTGCAAGGTCACAACAAGGTAGATCGTGAGGTCAGAGTCCCTCTCATCGTATAAGGGAACAGGTCAATAGTCTTATCACAGTGGGATAGAAGTTGTCCTTCAGCCTGGTGGTATGTATCCTCAGGCTCCTGTATCTTCTACCTTGGACCTCATAACTATCATAGTTGTTGGGATTTTTACTGTTGTCCACCATTGCATTGTATATTTGTTTATTTAAAGATTTTGAACCATGGTGAGATAGTATTGAACTAACAAGTTCAGAATGGGCAAGACTTGGAATATTACTTTGCTTACCTGCTCTCTCCCATTTCCCATTCACCTCCTTTCCTGGCTGATCTCGATCGACTCCCAGCCACACTAAGCACACATCTGATTTAAACCTGTTGCGTTTAAGTCCCTTCGTCAGCTCTTAGGATCTCGGTGTACCTCCCAGCTCTATCGGCCTGCCCCTCCTTGAAGTCTTCTATGTTCTCTCCCCAGCCTCCTCTTGGCACCATCACCCAAACATTATTGGCCATTCCTTTGCCTGGCTAACACCTTAGCTCAGGAATCCCTCCACCTTTAACCTCTGCTTCTTCTGCCTTAAAATCTACTCCTTAAACCTACCATTTTAACCAAACATGTGCCTCAAGTGCCTATTTTCTGTTTTTAATGGTGATAAACCAGTCTTGGCCATATTTCTACAGTAAATGAGTTATATAAAGCAAAGGTGTGGGGCTGTTTCCTCTGATCATTGTAATCAAAGAAAATGTACAGATCAACTCACTCATTATAAATGAGTTAATGAGTCCAGCATAACAGCACATAAAACTAGACCTCTTTCTGTGGGCTAAATTATGTACTAACACAGAAAATGATAACACTTGGATGTATGCACGTCATGCATCTAAAACGCTATCATCAAAAAACTAAAGGTTGCTGTCAGTATGGACATCCTCAAGATTTGTCAAAGGTATTAGCTGAAGCAATGTTAGTGCAACAGGCTGTGGGCCACTGTCTAGCCTGTGGCCAACTGGTGCAGAAGAGAACTCCGATGACAGATAGTGCTGACAGCCTCAGGCGTTGAAAGAATTACTCCTCAAAATGAAAAGTCAGCCCATAAATTGGTGACAGACTGTAAAATGGGGATTTCATCAGACTGAAGCGGTTACAGTTTCTGCTGCTGACACTGTAGAGGTGGAAAGATTGAATACACTCTCTCTATCTCCCTCTCTCTCTTTCTTTCTCTTCCCCCCCCTCTCTCTCTCTCTCTCTCCCCCTCCCTCCCTCCTTCCCTTCCTCTGTCCCTCCATTTGGAAAAGCCTGGTTGAAGCTGCAGAGTTTTTCACCTCAAGGGTAGTGTGCTCGAGTCATGCTGGCTGTGACCAACAGTTGCAAACTCATCCAGCCTTTGAAATGCAGTAACTCCAGACTGAACACGTAGCTAGGAAGTTTTTGGTTTTTGTGCTCTACTTCATGTTTTGTCTTTAATATTAAAATTAATAGCTTTTATTGTCTTTAACTTCCACCAGTGCCAATCCAATAGGAGAAGTAGGCCACTTGGCCCCTCAAGTCTGTTCTGCCATTCAATGTGATCATGGCTGATCTATGCTGGCCTCAATTCCTCTTCAATGCCAGTTCTCCATAATCTTCAGTTCCTCAAACTTTTAAATATATATCGATCTCCGACTTAAATATACTTAATGATCTGGCCTCCACCACCCTCAGGGGCAGAGAATTCCAGCGATTCACTGTCACGTGAGAGAAGAAATGTCGACACACCTCAGTTTTACTTGACTGGCCCCTTATATTACAGCTATGCCCCTTGTTCTTGACTTTCCCACTAGTAAGAACATCTCAATATTTACTCTATTAAGCTGCCTGAGGGTCTTATATGTTTGAATCTCACCTCTCATTCTTCTGAACTTCAAGGAAAATTCAGGAATCTATCAATTTCAGTTCTGACTGAATGATTGAACCTCCATAACCCTCAATGGTGGAGAATTACAAAGGTTCAACACCTTCCTCTTCTCAGTCCTCAGTGTCTCCTCCTCAATTGGCATGTCTCCTTTGACACTCACCAATTTTTATCGATGCACCATAGAAAGCATCCTATCTGCATGCATCATGGCTTGGTACGGCAACTGCTCTGCCCAGGACCACAAGAAACTGCAGAGAGTCATGGACACAACTCAGCACATCACGGAAACCAGCGTCCCCTCCATGGACTCTGTCTATACTTCTCGCTGCCACGATAGACAGCCGGCATAATCAAAGACCCCACCCACCCTGGACATTCTCTCTTCTCCCCTCTCCCATCGGGCAGAAGATACAAAATCCTGAAAGCATGTAAGGGAGTTAGAGCGAGATTTTGAGCAGGACGCTTGAAAAAAGGTGAGTCTCTGTGCCTGAGCTGGTGAGTTTCACCTTGCAAGAGTCTAAACGAGGCACATTTTCAAATTGTTACCTGCTGATTGGCTTATCAACAGCAGCAAATAAAGGTAAGGCAAGTATAAGCGGAGCAGCCATTTTGGGAGCCGCCATTATGTGAGTGGCCAATGTTAGAGTGGGGAGCTGAGGCTTTGGCATCAGTGAGAAGAGGCGAAGGTAAGTCTCCAGTAAGTGTCTTAGAATAGGCAGATAGTGCAGAGTACCCCTGTGGCCGTTCCCCTCAATAACAGATATACTGCTTTGGATACTGTTGGGAGGGACGGCCTACCAGGGGAAAGCTGCAGTGACCAGGTCTCTGGCACTGAGCCTGGTCGTGTGGTGCAAAAGGGAAGGGGGGAGAAGAAGAGAGCGTTAGTGATAGGGGATTCCATAGTAAGAGGGGCAGACAGGAGATTCTGTGGATGTGAAAGAGACTCCTGGATGGTATGTTGCCTCCCTGGTGCCAGGGTCAGGGATGTCTCAGATCGAGTCCACAGCATTCTGAAGGGGGAGGGTGAACAGCCAGAGGTTATGGTACATATTGGTACCAATGACATAAGTAGGAAAAGCGATGAGGTCCTGAAGAGGGAATATAGGGAGTTAGGTAGGAAGCTGCAAAGCAGGACCTCAAGGATAGTAATCTCTGGATTGCTGCCTGTGCCATGTGCCAGTGAGGGTAAGAATAGGATGATTTTGCAGATGAATGCATGGCTGAGAAATTGGTACAGTGGAGAGGGTTTCAGATTTGTTGATAATTGGGATCTCTTCTGGGGAAGGTACGACCTGTACAAAAGGGATGGGTTACAGCTGAACTGGAGGGGGACCAATATTCTTGCTGACAGGTTTGCTAGAACTGTTGGTGAGGGTCTAAACTAGTTTTGCAGGGGGATGGGAACCAGAGTGATAGGTCAGAGCTTGGTTCATTTAGTGTACAGGTAGATGCAGAGTGTAGAAAGACTGTGAGGAAGGATAGGCAGTTGAAAGGGCAAAATTGCAGTCAGTTGGATGGGCTGAAGTGTGTCTACTTTAATGTGAGAAGTATCAGAAACAAGGGTGATGAACTTAGAGAGTGGGTAAGTATGTGGAACTGTGATGTGGTGGCCATTACAGAGACTTGGCTGTTGCAAGGGCAGGAGTGGCTGCTGGATATTCCAGGGTTTGGATGTTTCACAAGGGACAAAGGCGGAGGTAAGAGGTGGGGGAGTGGCTTTGCTGATCAGGGACAGTGTCACAGCTGTAGAAAAGGAGGTTGTCCTGGAGGAGTTGTCCACTGAGTCAGTGTGGGTGGAAGTCAGAAACAGAAAGAGAGTGATCACTCTATTGGGAGTATTCTACAGACCCCCTCCCCAGTAGCAGCAGAGATGCTGAGGAGCAGATCGGGAGGCAGATTTTGGAGAGCTGCAAAAACAACCTGGTTGTTGTCATGGGTGATTTCAACTTCCCTAATATTGATTGGCACCTCCTTCATGTAAAGGGGATAGATGGGATGGAGTTTGTTCAGTGTGTACAGAAGGATTCCTGTCACAGTATGTGGACAGGGCGACTAGAGGAGAGGCCACACTGGACCTGGTACTAGGCAGTGAGCCTGATCAGGTTTCAGATCTCTCGGTGTGAGAACATTTTGGAGATAGTGACCATAACTCCTTGACCTTTACCATAGCCTTGGAGAGGGATAGGAGGAGATGATATGAGAAAGTACTTAACTGGGGGAGGGGGAATTATGATGCTATTAGGCAGGAACTTGGGAGAGAAAATTGGGAAAAGATGTTCTTGGGGAAGTGCACAATGGAAATGTGGAGGTTGTTTAAGGAACACTTGCATGGGGCTCTGGATAAGTTTGTCCCATTGAGGCAGGGTAAGGATGGTAGAGTGAAGGAACCGTGGTTGACACGAGATGTAGAATATCTAGTGAAGAGGAAGGAAGAAGCTTACCTGAGGTTTAGAAAGCAGGGATCAGACAGGGCTCTGGGGAGTTACAAGGCAGCCAGGTGGGATCTTAAGAATGGACTTAGGAGAGCTAGAAGGGGGCATAAGAAGTCCATGGCGAGTAGGATCAAGGAAAACCCCAAGGCGTTCCACACATGTGAAGAATAAAAGGATGACTAGAGTGAGGGTAGGACCGATCGGGGATAAGAGGAAACATGTGCCTGGAGTCGGAATAGGTAGGGGAGGGCCTCAGTGAATACTTTGCTTCAGTATTCACCAGAGAGAGAGACCTTGACGTTTGTGAGGACGGTGTACAACAGCTGATATGCTAGGGCATGTCGATGTGAGGAAAGAGGATGCGCTGGGTCTATTGAAAAACATTAAGATAGATAAGTCACCGGGGCCAGACGGGATATATCCAAGATTATTACTGTTAAGCTAGGGAAGAGATTGCTGTACCTTTGGCGACAATCTTTGCATCTTCACTGGCCACAAGAGTAGTGCCAGATGATTGGAGGGTGGCAAATGTTGTTCCTTTGTTTAAGAAAGGGAGTAGGGATAACCCTGGGAATTAGAGACCAGTGAGTTTTACTACAGTGGTGGGCAAATTACTGGAGAAGGTTCTTCGAGACAGGATTTATAGGCATTTAGAAAAGCATAGGCTAATTAGCGATAGTCAGCCTGACTTTGTGAGGGGTAGGTCGTGCCTCACGAGCCTGATTGAATTCTTTGAGGACGTGACAAAGCACATCAATGAAGGTAGAGCAGTGGATGTGGTGTACATGGATTTTAGTAAGGCGTTTGATAAGGTTCCTCATGGAAGGCTTATTCAGAAAGTCAGGAGGCATGGGATTCAGGAAAACTTGGTTGTATGGATTCAGAGCTGGCTTGCCCGTAGAGGAAAGAGGGTGGTGGTAGATGGATCGTATTCTGCCTGGAGGTCGGTGACCAGTGGTGTTCAGCAGGGATCTGTTCTGGGACCCCTGCTCTTTGTGATTTTTATGAATGACTTGGATAAGGATGTGGAAGGGTGGGTTAGTAAGTTTGCTGATGATACAAAGGTTGGTGGTGTTGTGGATAGTGTAGAAGGTTGCTGTAGATTACAACAGGATATTGATAGAATGCAGAGCTGGGCTGAGAAGTGGCAGATGGAGTTCAACCCAGGCAAGTGTGAAGTGATACACTTCAAGAGATCAAATTCAAAGGCAGAATACAAGGTTAATGGCTGGACTCTTAGCAGTGTGGAGGGATCTTGGGGTCCACGTCCATAAATTCCTCAAGGTTGCCACGAAGGTCGATAGGGTTGTTAAGAAGGCATATGGAGTGTTGGTCTTCATTAGTCGGGGTATTGAGTTCAAGAGCTGTGCGGTGATGTTGCAGCTCTATAGAACTCTGGTCAGACCACACTTGGAGTATTGTGTTCAGTTCTGGTCACCTCATTGCAGGAAGGATGTGGAAGCTTTAGAGAGGTGCAGAGGAGATTTACCAGGATGTTGCCTGGATTGGAGAGCATGTCTTATGAGGATAGGTTGAGTGGGCTAGGGCTTTTCTCTTTGGAGAAAAGGAGGATGAGAGATGACGATAGAAGTGTACAAGGTGATAAGAGGCATAGATTGAGTGGACAGTCAGAGACTTTTTCCCAGGCCGACAATGGCTAACACGAGGGGACATAATTTTAAGGTGATTGGAGGAAGGTATCAGGGCGATGACAGGGGTAAGTTTTTTACACAGAGTGGTGGGTGCGTGGAACGCACTGCCGGCAGAGGTTGTGGGGCAGATACATTAGGGACATTTAAGAGACTCTAAGATAGACACATGAATGATAGGAAAATAGGGGCTATGTGGGAGGGAAGGATTAGATAGATCTTAGAGCAGGATAAAATGTCGGCACAACATTGTGGGCCGAAGGGCCTGTATTGTGCGGTAGTGTTCTATGTTCTATGTTCTGTGTACCACAAGGCTCAAGGACAGTTTCTGTTCTGCTGTTATAAGACTATTGAATGGTTCCCAAGAACAATAAGATGGACTCTTGACCTCACAATCTGGCTCGTTATGACCTTGCACCTAATTGTCTCCCTACAATGCACTCTCTCTATAGCTGTTATACTTTATTCTGTTATTGTTTTACCTTGCACTACCTCAATGCACAGTGTAATGAATTGATCTGTATGAACAGTATGCAAGACAAGTTTTTCACTGTATCTTGGTACAAGTGACAATAATAAACCAATTCCAATTCCATTCTTGGACTGACCCATATTTCTAAGGGGAAACATCCAGTCTGTCAAACCTTTTAAGAATTTTATAAGTTTCAATGAGATCTGTGCTCATTTTACCCAACTCTAGGGAATATTCTACTTAATATCATCTCATACGGCGGCTTTGTTCCATTGCCAGTAAGACAATGGGCACCTGTTTAGGCTGAGTGGCTACAATTTTCATGTCTTGTTTGATCCTGAATCAAGTTCCCAATCCTCATTCCTTACAAGCAGTAAATTGCTTATTCAAAGCTCAACAATGTTGTTGTTATATGAATATACAAAATGGATGTCTGGAATGTATTTATTACACATGTTGGATTGCAATGTGTCTTAAGATTGATTGTGGATATTGCTGAAGTTCTGATAAGCTCCACTTACAATAATGGGACAGAGGAGCTTCTCGCAGGGTTTTTATTCTTAGTCCAACAATGACATTTTCTACATAATTATTACTTCATATAAATTTGATGATGTCACTACATTCTTTGACCACCTGACTTTCAACATTCCTTTATGCAAATTCACCAAAAAGTTGCCTTCAGAAGGTGATGGTGAGCCACTTTCCAAAACCATTGCAGTCCCTCTCGTGAAGGAACTCTCACAGTGCTGTTGGGGAGGGAGTTCTGGGATTCAGACCCAGTTACAATGAAGGCCTATTGATGTATTTCCAAGTCAGGATGGATAGTGACTCAGTGGGGACCATTCAGATCATTGTGGTTCCCATGTGCCTGAAACCCCTGTTTATTTAGAAGTAGAGCTCATGGGTTTCGCCCTATGCCTCTCTGACTACTTATGGCTCTATGGCAATTGCTGTTGAAGAATCCTTAGTAATAGTGAGTTTGGAGCAGGTCACAGCACAAGTAATGTTGATTTATGTTCTGATAATCCCTGGGGAATGCGTAACATTGCAACTACTGTAAAGATGTGACTGCTTCCCATAGTTCATTTAACAATTATTGTTCAACAGCTCATGCTGGCTGTTTGTAGACAGATCAGCAGGCAGGTGTATTCAACCATCTTCCAAAATCACCTCAGGCCAGGAAGCTGAAAGAATGGAAAGGTTCTGTCCCTCAATTTCCTTTGATTATACTTGATACTGGCTTCCATGTGCAAAGCGGAAAATTGTTATTTGAAGCATCTGAGGTATTGGCTGGATGTGAAGCAGCAATGCCAAGCCACGGCAGAGAATGGATCATAAGTTGCATGTACATGTGATAGAGTCACAGTCAGAGAGCTATACAGCATGGAAAAGAGGCCCTTCGGCCCAATGCATCCATCTTGATCAAGTTGCCAAACTAAGCTCATCCAATTTGCTTGTGCTGCTAAACGTTTCCTATCCATGCATCTATCCAAATGCCTTTTAAATGTCATAATTTGTACCCGCCTGTACCATTTCCGCTGGCAGCTTGTTCCATATACTCACCACCCTCTGCGTGAAAAGATTGCCCCTCAGGTCCCTTTTAAATTTTTAAACCTATGCCTTCTAATTTTGGACTCCCCTATCCTGGGGGAAAGAATATCTATAACACCTCATGATTTTATAAACCTCTATAAGGTTACTACTCAGCCACCCATACTCCAGAGTAAAAATGTCCAAGCCTGTCCAGCCTCTCGTTGTAATTCAAACCCTCCAGGCCCAGTAACGCCCTCGTAAATCTTTTTTTGCGCCCTTTCCAGTGTAATGATATCTTTCCTATAGCAGGCCGCCCAGAACTATACGCAGTACTTCAAATATGGCCTTACCAACATCTTGTACAGCCGTAACATGATGTCCCAACTTCAGTACTCAATATCTGACCAATGAAGGCAAGCGTGCCAAACACCTTCTTCACATTCCTATCTACCTGTGTCGCCACTTTCAAGGAACTATGTACTTACACCCCTAGGTCTCTCTGTTCTCCAGCACTCCCCAGGGGCCTACCATTTACTGCTTAAGGCCTGCCCTGGTTTGTCTTAACAAAATGCAACACCTCACATTTATCTGAATTAAACTCTGTCTGCCATCCCTTGGCCCACTGGCCCAGTTGATCAAGATCCCTTTGTAATCTTAGACAACCTTCTTCACTGTCCACCATACCATCAACTTTAGTGTCATCCACAAATTTACTAACCATACCACCTACATTCTCATCCAAATTATTAATATAAATGAGAATGATGAGAATGCGATAGGATGAAGTCAATTAAAATCTTAGTTAAATGGATTCTGGTTTTAAAAATATGAACCATTCAGGTGTATCGTGAGATACTGTGAAAGGGCAGGCACGGTAGTGTAGCGGTTAGCGTAACGCTATTACAGCGCCAGCGACCCGGGTTCAATTCTGGCCACTGTCTGTAAGGAGGTTGTACGTTCTCCCCGTGTCTGCATGGGTTTCCTCCGGGTGCTCCAGTTTCCTCCCACATTCCAAAGACGTACAGATTAGGAAGTTGTGGACATGCTATGTTGGCGCCAGAAGCGTGGTGACACTTGCGGGCTGCCCCCAGAACACTCTATGCAAAAGATGCATTTTACTGTGTGTTTTGATGTACATGTGACTAATAAAGATCTTATCTTATCTTATCTTATCTTCATGCCATTGGGTTGTACGCTAAACAGTGATGAACTGGAGTACAGGAAGGAGATAGAGAGCTTAGTGGAATGGTGTCATGACAACAACGTTTCTCTCAATGTCAACAAAACAAAAGAGCTGGTCATTGACTTCAGGAATGGGGGTGGTGTACATGCACCTGGCTACATCAATGGTGTTGAGGTTGAGAGAGTTGAGAGCTTCAAGTTCCGAGGAGTGAAAATCACAAACAGCCTGTCCTGGTCAAATCATGTAGATGCCACGGCCAAGAAAGCTCACCAGCACCTCTACTTCCTCAGGAGGCTAAAGATATTCAGTTTGTCCCCTTTGACTCTCACCAACTTTTACCGATGCACCATAGAAAGCATCCTATCTGGATGTATCACGGCTTGGTACAGCAACTGCTCTGCCCAGGACCGCAAGAAACTACAGGGGGTTGTGGACACAACCCAGCACATCACGGACACCAGCCTCCCCTTCTTTACCTCTCGCTGTCTTGGTGAAGCAGCCAGCATAATCAAAGGCCCCAACCACCCGGGTCATTCTCTCTTCTCTCCTCTTCCATCGGGTAGAAGATACAGGAGGCTGAGGGCACGTACCACCAGACTTAAGGACAGTTTCTACCCCACTGTGATAAGACTATTGAATGATTCCCTTATACAATAAGATGGACTATGACCTCACGATCTACCTTGTTGTGATGCACCTTATTGCAATGCACTTTCTCTGTAGCTGTGACACTTTACTCTGTACTGTTATTGTTTTTACCTGTACTACATCAATGCACCCTGTACTCACTCAATGTAACTGCACTGTGTAATGAATTGACCTGTACGATTGGTATGCAAGACAAGTTTTTCACTGTACCACGGTACAAGTGACAATAATAAACCAATACCAATACCAATAGACACATGAATGATAGAGAAATGGAGGGCTATGTGGTAGGGAAGAGTTAGATAGATCTTAGAGCAGGATAAAATGTCGGCACAACATTGTGGGCCGAAGGACCCGTATTGTGCTGTTACGTTCTATGTTCTAGGTTATGTTTGTCATGTCTGTAATGTACTGTACTGTGCTGCTGCTGCAAAAACTAATTTTCATTGCATTTATAACCTGGGCATGTGTGCCTATGAGAATAAACTTGAACTTGAGCTTGAAAATGAACATTACAAAGCAAAAAATACCTGCATTCATATAAAAATTCTTGGCAAAATTTGTAATTTTTCAATCTGCCATTTTATCACAGAACCATGGGCATTTACAACCATGCAGTTGGTTATTTATGCCATCTGAAGATGAGATACCTTGGATAATCCCACTTCCCAGTGTTCAGTCCATAGCCCTGAAGGTTATAACATACCAAGTGATCACCCAGGTACATGTGGTAAGGGTTTTTACTTGCACGACACTTCACACCTGCACTTGCCCATGGGTAAAAGGGATTGTGATTATCTTCCCTCTACCAATTTAACGTCCTCTGGATTTTGACATCTCTGCTGAGGAAGTAGTTCCATCCTATCCAACTCTCTCATATTTGCATGCAGCTTAATTAAAACTCCCCTCAACTTTAATGCAAAGGGGCAAAAACACAAATGAAACAAAGTTTAGACTCACCAGTTGTTGACCTTGGACACCCCAGCCTGCATACTGCAACCGTGCATTCTTAACCTCTGGTGGGTTCAAAGCGAGATGTTCCCTGTTTTGAGGAATAAAGAGGTCAGAAGAACCAGGTTTCATAGAGTAGTTCTTTCAAAGTGAGCCATATACACAGGATAAGGCTCCTCAGACCACTGAACCCATAGCAACCATCAAGCACCCATTTATACCAATGCTGCCCTAATCCCATTTTATTCCCACATTCCCATCAATTCCCTCCAGATTTCACCACCCACCCTACACTACTATAGTGGCCAATTAACCAACCAACCAATCTGCATGCCTTTGGGACGTGGGAGGAAACAAGGCAACAAGCGGAAACCTACACAGTCACAGGGAGAACGTGCAAGCTCCACACAGACAGCACTCAAGGTCAGAATAAACCTGGACTGCTGGAGCTGTGAGATGACAGCTCTATTAGCTGCACCACTATGCCGCCCTTTATTCTGCACAGTGCCACCTAACACCACTCTTCTTTGGAGGGGGATGAGGGAATATTCAAAACCCACCATTTCAAAATCCCCAAACACCCATGAGTCACAGATGGAAGAGCAAAAGGTTTTGGTTAAAAGGAACCTTTTTAAAAAATTTATGGCTCCTTTTGCGAGGGTAACCTGGCTGATTTTTGTTTTTTTTTTGTTATAATTGTGTTCCTTCTTGTAAAAATTGTGTTTAATTTATGTTTTTTCTTGTGAATGCTGCTTGTATGATGCTACGTGCCTGTGATGCTGCTGCAAGCAAGTTCTTCATTGCACCTGCGCACACATGTACTTGTGCAGATGACAATAAACTTGACTTTGTGGACATGCTATGTTGGTGCCGGAAGTGTGGCGACACTTGTGGGCTGCCCCCAGAACACTCGACACAAAAGATGCATTTCACTATGTGTTTCGATGTACATGAGACTAATAAAGATCTTCTCTTATCTTATCTTCTGTTTCTACAGTCTCAACCAAGGACAAACCATCTTCTGTATGGCTCCACATTACACCCACCTCCCAAACATGTGCTTGTTGGTACGTAAAATTGCCCCTAGTGTACTCTTGACCGGTGGAACCTAGGGGAGAATTGACGGGAATGTGGGGAGAATAAAATAGGATTAGTGTTGGGTTGGCACAAATAGGTGATTGATGGTTGGCGTGGACTCGGTGGGCTGAAGGCCTGGTACGAGAGGCATAGATAAAGTAGGCAGCCCATATCTTTTACCCAGGATCGAAATGTCTAATCCTAGAGGGAATGCTGAGAGGGGCTAAGTTCAAAGGAGATGTACGGGGCAAGTTTTTTTTAATACACAGAGTGGTGGCTGCCTGGAATGTACTGCCAGGGGTGGTGGTGGAGGCAAATATGATAGAGACGTTCAAGAGGCTCTGAGTTAGGCACATGGATGTGCAGAGAATGGAAGGATATGGACACTGTGTAGGCAGAAGAGATTAGTTTAGTTAGGTGTTTAATTACTAGTTTAATTAGTTCAGCACAGCATCGTGGGCTGAAAAGCCTGTTCTGTGCTATACCGTTCTATGTTCTATGTTCTAAGTTTTGTGCCAGGTCTGAGGTTTCAATCTTCAAATACTCTTCCTCTCGTCATTGATGTCTGCCTTCACTGAGAGAGGTACCCAAAATATGGGGAGTGGTCCACATTTTCCAGGGTGTTGCAGTGGACATTATTTTTGGAGGACAGTGGGGTGCAGCAGAGCCAGGCTAGTAGATGATCCTCTTGCACGCTTGGGTGACGGACTTGATGATCTGAGCACGTGCAAACTGTCTGTACACTGCAGCTTGACTCCTGAAGTTCAGGTGACCTTGGTTCTGGAGTGTAATTGCTGTAGGATGAAGATTTCCCCATCAGTTCTGACCATTAGCTCCAATACCCCAGGAAGAATGTTGAAGATGAGGTCCAACTTTCGGTGAGAAAGATTGAGGAAGGTTTTCGGGCAATGACACAGACTTCTTTGACTGGAGTCTTCACTGAGATCCGTTCTGTTGCAGACCCATAGATTAGTATAATGGCTTGTGTACTGCCATGGAGCAAGTGTAAGATGGAGATGATTTTCACTGGCAGCCAAATTTTAAGAAGGTGCTTGACAGTACATCCCAATTGTGGAGTTAACGGTCACACATAGTGGTTGGTGCTGAAATTCACCACAGTTACTTGTTATACCACTGACAGAACCTCCCAAAGCCATGACCAGTATGAAGACCAAGGGCAGTAGGTACAATGGACGATCATCTCCTGTGGGATTCCCTCCAAATCCCATACTATCCTAACTTTAAGATATATCCATGTTCCTCCATTGTCACTGGATCTAACTCCTGGAACTCTCTACCCAACAGGGTTATGGAAGTACATTCACCAGAAGAACTTCAGCATGGCTCACCACCATCTTCCCAAGGGCAATTAGGAAAGGCGCAATAAATGTTGCCCTTGCCAGCGATACCTTGTAAAATATGAGTGAATAAAAAGAGTGCTGCTTGGTTTAATACTGTTCGTCACCACCAGGTGGCAGATCTTTCTCAATCTGTGCTTTCTCAAAACACACCTCTTTCTATCTGCTTTGGAAAGGTAATGGTAAGGAGCTGAGGACAGAGCTGAAGGCCGTCATTATTTGGATGTAGAATTGGTTAATGAGGAGGCCTCACCCCGAGAAGAGCCCGGAGACAAACAGGAAAGCTGGGGGTACGGTGACACCAACTGTAGAAGCTGTCATTGATTTATAATGTTCCTGGTATTCACTATTACTATTAAAAATATTAAACTATTAAAAATAAAGTAAAAAAAATCCAAATTAAATAAAAGTTAACTAAAGGAAGATAAAAACACTGGGAAATATGTAAAAAAACCAAAGGACTTTTGATCAAGTAACATATTATATTTTGCCTCTTAATCCTTTGCCCTTCAATCCTCAGGGTATGCAGTCTGATTTGGCATAATGTTGTGAACTCTCAGCAGGACCAGGCTCCAACTCTGGATTCCACTGAGAACCTGGCGGCAGATTTGGCCCAGTGGATCTACACACTGTAAGACCGGGTCTATCTAGCCTGACCCGGCTTGGAATAATGGACAAGATTCAGTGAGATCCAACCCAAGAAAAACTTCGGAAGATTGTCCCCACTTGAAGTGCAGGACTTATTCTCTACCCTCCTGCTTTCCCGTTGCAGCTCAAGGCTACAATTCTCCATCAATAAACTACCAGGGCCTCTCTGGAAATATTTCCAAGGATCACACTCTGGTAGAGTCATAGAGTCATAAAGCTATACAGCACAGAAACAGGCCCTTCAGCCCAACTCATCCATGCCGATGGAGATACCCATCTAAGCTACTCTCGTTTGCCCACATTTGGTCCATATCCCTCTAAACCTTTCCTACCCATGTACCTATAAAAATGTCTTTTAAATATTGTTATTGCACCCGCCTCAACCACTTCCTCCGGCAGCTTGTTCCATATTCTGACCACCCTCTGGGTGAAGAAGTCGCCCCTCAACTCCCTTTTAAACCTTTCTCCTCTCACCTTAAACCTCTGCCCTCTAGTTTTTTTCCATTTCCTTTCTCTGGGACAAAGACTGTTATGTATTCACCCTTCCAGACTACAGGTGTCAGACTTCAACTAATCTTGATGTCACCTGCACATGGACTAAGGGGAGTCCCTGAAAGTCCCAAGCTTGGCCACAAGCCCCACTTTGAGTTCTGTGGCACAAAGGCAGGCCTGCATTCCGGAGCCGAGAGTTTAGAACACAGTCCCCTGAGCTCCGTTACTTTCACAGGTTATGAGAACATTTGGATCAAACCCAGGAAGTTCCCTGTTATACTACAGAAACAAATGAAGCCCCCACCCCACCACGCTTCTTCTCTTCTTCCCTTTCCTAGCCTCTTTTTTTCTTCCTTTTTTTTCCATTCTCTCCTTACCTTTGATCCATCCCCCGGTGGATCTGCTCTCCCCTCCTCCCCTGCACCTGCCTGTCACTATCTCTTACCTGCATCTACCTATCACCACCTTGTGTCCACCCAGCCTCCCCTCTTCTGTCCACCTATCACTGCTCTGCTTTTCCCTCCTATTTACTGGGCTTCCCCTTTTCCTATCTTCAGTCCTGAAGAAGGGTCCTGACCTGAGACGTTGACCGCCTGCTTTTCTCCACGGATGCTGCCTGGCCTGCTGAGTTCCTCTAGCATCATTGTGTTTTTTCACCCTGTTATACCACGGTGCTCAGCAGGTGGCACATTGCTACCGCTAACACAAATGCTGCCTCACAGCCCCAGTGACCTGGGTTCAATCCTTTGCACACTCTCCCTGTGATTGCATGGCCTTCCTCTGGGTGCTCTGGTTTCCTCCCACAGATGCTGAGGTTGGTAAGTTAATTGGCTGCTGTAGGTTGCCGCTGACATGTAGCAGCTCTTAGCAGTGTGGAGGAACAGAGGGATCTTGGGGTCTACATCCATCAATCCCTCAAGGTTGCTGTGCAGGTCGATAGGGTTGTTAAGACGGCATATGGTGTGTTGGCCTTCATTAGTTGGGGGATTGAGTTCAAGAGCCACGAGGTGATGTTGCAGCTCTATAGAACTCTGGTTAGACCACACTTGGAGTATTGTGTTCAGTTCTGGTCGCCTCACTGCAGGAAGGATGTGGAAGCTTGAGAGAGGGTGCAGAGGAGATTTACCAGGATGTTGCCTGGATTGGAGAGCATGTCTTACGAGGATAGGTTGAGTGGGCTAGGGCTTTTCTCTTTGGAGAGAAGGAGGATGAGAGGTGACCTGATAGAGGTGTACAAGATGATAAGAGGCATAGATCGAGAGCACAGTCAGAGACTTTTTCCCAGGGCAACAATGGCTAACATGAGGGGACATAATTTTAAGGTGATTGGAGGAAGGTATAAGGGTGATGTCAGGGGTAAGTTTTTTACACAGAGAGTGGTGGGTGCATGGAACGCACCACCGGCTGAGGTTGTGGAGGCAGATACATTAGGGACACATGAATGATAGAGAAATGGAGGGCTATGTGGGAGCGAAGGAGTAGCTAGATCTTAGAGCAGGATAAAATGTCAGCACAACATTGTGGGCCGAAGGGCCTGTACTGTGCTGTAATGTTCTATGTTCTACGTAGGTGAGTGGTAGAATCTGAGGAGAGTTGATGGGAATGTGGGGAGATGGATTCGGTGAACTGAAATGGCCAGCTTCTATGTTGTAAGGAAACATGGAACGTAATCACAGTTATGGGCAGCTATTCTAATTGGCTCTTTCTTCCCTGTGGTGGACCTCTCCAACCAGTTTGGCCACCATCTCATTCCCATCCTGCTCACCCTGCTACCACCATCCTCAATGTCTCCCAGCAGAGCAGTCACTCCAGAACGGTCACTCAATTGCATGCAACACATTTGTCAGCTATGGCCCCAAAGCACAATGAAGCAGATACTGAACAATGGAAATAAACCTCCAGAAAATGCTGGGAATTTTCGGCTGGTCAGGAGAATTCTCTCTCCACGAATACTGCCTGACCTGCTAAGTATTCCCAGCATTTTCTGTTCTTATGTCAGCCATGGCATTGTGGATGATAGCACTGAACTTCTGGCTTGGAATAGTTGGCTGATAACTCGTTCCTTTCTGAAGGACTGATGATGAAATCCAAATGAAGTACTTTTAGTAATTTTTAACAGGGGCAACATTGCAGGCAATTCACCAACAGCAATCTCCCAGAAACTCAGAGATTTTGTGTTTCAGATGCTGGAAATCTGAAATAAAAACAGGAAATGCTGGAAATACTCAGCAGGTCAGGCAGCATCTGTGGAAAGAGAAACAGTTAACGTTTCAGGTCCAACTTCTTTTTCTCTCTTTGGTTCCCTTTGTCAGAACTGGGAGAGAGAGAAAAAACAAATTGTTTTTTTAGCAGGAGGGAGGTTGAGTAGGTACAACAAAGCAAATATCTCTGATCATGGGAGTCCAAACCACAAACAGTGTTCTGGGCTTTTTTTATCTCCACCATTCACCCAGTTGGTCTCATCCTATCAGAGATAGTTCCCTTGTTCTCCCCATCCCTCCCCCACCATCTCTTACAACTGAAAACAAACTTGTTTTACTCTTTTTCCCTTTTCTAACAAAGGGTCTCAGACCTGAAATATTAACTCTGCCTCTCGTTCCATGGACACTGCCTGACCTGCTGAGTGTTTCCAGCATTTTCTGCTTATAGGTCATCTTTTTGGTTGAGAAATATCAGCTAGAGTACTTGGAAGACTCATCTGTGGTCAGTGCTCTGGGGTCATTCACCCCCACCCAAGAAGGCCAATGGACCTTAGTTTAAACCTCATCTGAAAGGCAATCTCTCTCATAGCACTGCATCTGTCAATGCCACACTCAAGTGTCAACATTGATCATATTCGCCTTCTGGGTCTGGTTGTCAACCTACAACCTTCTGACTCTGTAGCAAGAAGAACCAGGGCTTGTGCTACATCAATTCATGTCACTTTTACAGAAGGTGACCCAGCATGGACACTGGAATACAAAGCATGTGTCCTTTTGTGCTGAATATATGCATTTACCTCCAAACTGTCATTCCAAAGTTATTTAACTGTCTAAACCTGACGTGATCTAACTTTTGAAACAAGCATCACAATTGTTGCAGGTCACAATCTAAGTCTGACACAATATTAGCATGAGGAACTTTAACTGGAATTGCCTCAATTTTGGGTCCCAGTTTTATTTGTCTACCTGCACTGCACTTTCTCTGTAACTGTAACACTATATTCTGCATTCTGTTATTGTTTTTCTCTTTGTACTACCTCGATGTACTGATGTTTTGGAACGATCTGTCTAGATGGCATGCAAACAAAGTTTTTCACTGTATCTCAGTACATGTGACAATAATAGACCAATAACCAATTGCTTACCTGACACTATGGCCAACAGTGCAGCTGCCACAATACTGCAGGTAGCTTTAGGTGAGTCTATTAAACTGTCGCTGTGAAAAACTAATCCATTTACACTATCAGAAATTTACCAGTGAAGTAATTCACTTACCATGTGTGTAGATTACACAGTGTGTATTGGGCAGTGAAGGAATGGCGGTGAGTCTGTAAAAAAAAACAGAGGCACATTAATGCATTGGTGACCACTAATTCACAGCTGCCCTGTGTACAGTATAACAGCCCCTACGGTCAGCAAAAGGACAGTTGTGAGGAGTATAGGGTCTCCCTGAGTTATGAATGACTTGATTTACTGAAATCCGACTTCTCAGATACATTTTTAAAGCTTTTTCAAGCTGGTAGTAACAACAATAAAATGTTTCACAGAATTCATTAATAACTTGATACAGTATATATTCCATTAATTTAATTACAGGTAATGTTAGGGTGATTATTTAATGAAATGAAAGAATTATAATGAGTGTATGTAGAGCAATAGGAAATGGGTTACTATAGAAAGTAAATGTTTTGGACATGGTGAAGCCAGCTTTTAGACAGTTCTCAGGAACAGAATCCTTACACAACCTGGGGACTGCTCGTCCATAAATCCATGCTTTACATATTCATTCTAGGGGTTTGGATGTCATTGGTGCTTGCTGCCCATCGCCCAGTTACCCCTAAACTGACCTTGTCAGGCAGTTCAAAAGTAAGCAATAACACTGTGGGCCTGGAGTTACATTTACGCCAGGTGGGACGAGAATAGTAGAGCAAAGGAGAGAAATAACTGTCAAACTTGTGGTGTTTTGCTCACCAATAATAACACCACATTTCCCTCCACACTTAATTCATCTACATTTCCCAAATGAACACCAATGGCATTCGAACTCAGGGGACTTTGCAGACTATTCAGCTAAATATGTCCATACTGTCTGAAAATGGACTTTAGTTTCATCCAGCTTCCCAGCTCTTGACCCACAGCCCTGCAGGCCACCCCTATTCAAGTGCTGAACCAGATACTTTTTTAATGTGGCAAGGGTTTCTCCCTCCATCACCTGTTCATGAGTTCCCAGACCCCCAACAATTGTTGAATGATCTAATTTTTTTCTCAATTCTTCTCTAATTCTTCCATCGATTAACCTCAGTTCTTGCCTCCTGGTTACTGACCTCTCTACTGAGGGAGATATTTCCTTTCTGTTCACCGTCAGGCCCCTCACAATTTTATACATCCCAATTAGATTTCCTCCCAGCCTCCTTTCTTCCAAAGGAAACAACCCCACCTCGACATTTTCTCCTTATAACTATAATTCCCCGTCGCTGGCACCATCGTCATAAATCTCCTATCCTCCCTCCTCCTCCACTTCTATCACATCCTTCCTGCAGTATGGTGACAGAACTGCGCACGGTTCTCCAGCCACGGCCCAGCTAATAGAGTCAGAGTTGCAGAGTTGTGGAGGATACTGCTGCAGGGTTTCGACCCGAAACGTCAACAATCCCCCCCCCCCCCCCCCCCCACAGATGCTGCTCGACCCGCTGAGTTCCTCCAGCAGTTTGGTTGTTGCTCCAGATTCCAGCATCTGCAGTGTATTCAATGAATAAGGGGTGTAGGAGGCAAGGATGGAGCATAGGGTACAGCTCTCCCCACCATCAAGGACATATACAAGAGGCGATGTCTCAGGAAGGCAACATCCATCATCAAGGACCCCACCATCTGGGCCATGCCCTCTTCTCATTGCCACCATCAGGCAGGAGGTACAGGAGCCTGAAGACCCACACAAGGTTCAACAACAGCTTCTTCCTCACCATTGAGAGGTTCTTGAACTGACCTGAAAAACCCTAATTCTACCTCAGACTATATTTCCCTCAACTTGCACTCATGTCATATTATTTTTTGTTTATTGTGTCGTGTATGTTATGTATAATTTACGTTACTTTAAGTTTATGTAATTTATGTTTGTCATGTTTGTAATTTACTGTGCTGCTGCCGCAAAAAGCTAATTTTCATGGCATTTATACCCTGGGCGCATTTGCCTATGACAATAAACTTGAACTTTTGGGTCAGATGGCTTTCTGTGTGTAAATGTTATGCAAGGTTTCCTAGATCATGCTCTGTTAGTACATTGGACATTGTGGATGGACGGGGGTTAAATAAATTCCCACCAGTTTTGACTAGCCCCAGATTCCTTATTCATGGTTCAATGGGTCATACTAGAGACCACCTTGTTCATTACGTACAGGCAGCATATATACTTACTGAGAACCAGACAAGTGCATTAATTATACTATTTAATGAGCATTGGCAAGCAAGTGAAATAATTATCTCTGTTTCATTTGGTTTGTAAATAAGATGCATAAGAGCATAATTGGCACATAATTACACCATCCTGTGGTTTGTTATAGGATCTGTAAAAATAGAACAGGTTAAATGTCCGCTACAAGGACTCTGTTTAACCTATTTGTATAAAATTCCTCCTCAAACTATTTCGGCACAACTGAGGACGAGATATTTGCAGATTGCCATCATGGACGAGTTAGGCCGAAGAGCCTGTTTCTGTGCTGTATTACTCTGTGACTCTAGGCTCAACCACCTACACCACTTGGCAACTGCCTGCTGCTGAAGGAAAATATTCTCTTTCCTGATGATTCGTCTCCATTTTGATTGGAACAAAGGCCAGGAATTCCCATGACTCAGTGAGTGCATTACATTTTTTCAATGTTTTGAGAATATCCTTGAAATGTTATCTTTGTCTTGGAAACCTTTTGCCATGAAGGAACTCCTAGTGCCTGATCCAGGAGTCTGCTGTTGGGCATGGGAATGATGCCACCGACCCATCAGAGCTGGCTGATATAATCCAAGCCCCAATGATGGGAATGTTGGCTTGGGAGAGGACACAGGCATCGGCATGTCTGTACTGCTGGTGGATTTGGAGGACATTGCAGAGACATCAGTGGCGGTACCTCTCCTGTGCTTTGAGGTATCTGTTGTAGGAAGTCCATGTCTCTGAAGTATATAGAACAGAGAACATAGAACATTCCAGCACAGTACAGACCTTTTGGCCCACAATGCTGTGCCGACATCTTATCCTGCTCTAAAATCCATCTAACCCTTCCCTCCTACATAGCCCTCCATATCTCTATCATTCATGTGTCTATCTAAGAGTCTCTTAAATGTCCCGAATGTAACTGCCCCCACAACCTCTGCCGGCAGTGCGTTCCACACACCCACCACTTTCTGTGTAAAGAACTTACCCCTGACATCCCTCTTATACCTTCCTCCAATCACCTTAAAATGATGCCCCCTTGTGTTAGCCATTCTCGTCCTGGGACAAATTCTCTGACTGTCCACTCGATCTATGCCGCTTATCATCTTGTACATATAGGAAGGCAATTATCACTGCTGCCCAGTGGACTGAGAGATTAGTGTCAGGTTTGAGGTCTTTGACACTCAGAAAGCCACTGGAGCTGGTACTGAATTTTGTCATCGGTGTCTGGCTTTGCTGAAAGGTGGCTCTCAAAGATGGAAAACCTCCCTGTATCCCCGTGACTGTGTGGCCAGATACAGTGCCAGCTCGATCCGTAAGTTCGCCGATGATGCCACTCTTATCGGACGGGTCAACATCAACGATGAGATGGAATACAGGAAAGAGATTGCCGACTTTGTGACATGGTATCAGAACAACAACGTTATTCTGAACAATGTCAGAATAACAACCTTAATGTTAGCAAGGCGAAAGAGACGGTCATTGACCTAAGGAAGCGGTGGTGGGAGGATGACGTGGGTGAACACAACCCTGTCCTCATCAATGGAGCTGCTGCAGATATGGTCGACGGCTTCAAGTTCCTTAGCATCCATATCACCAGCAACCTCTCCTGGTCCCTCCACACTGCTGCAGTGATCAGAATCAGGTTTATTGTCACTGACATATGTTGTGAAATTTGTTGTTTTGCAGCAGCAGTACAGTGTAAGACATAAAAATTACTGCATTACAAATAAATATATAAATAAATAACCAGATAAATAAATAAATAGATAGATAGATAGTGCAAAAGAGGAATAACGAGGTAATGTTCATGGACCGTTCAGAAATCTGATGGTGGAGGGGAAGAAGCTGTTCCTGAAACGTTGAGTGTGGGTCTTCAGGCTCCTGTACCTCCTCCTGTTCCAGATGGTGAGGGTCCTTAGGGATTGATGCCGCCTCCTTGAGGCACCATCTCTTGAAGATGTCCTTGATGGCGGGGAGGGTTGTGCCCATGATGGAGCTGGCTGAGTCTACAACCCTCTGCAGCCTTTTTTGATCCTGCACATTGGAGCCTCCATACCAGGCTGTGATGCAACCAGTCAGAATGCTCTCCACCGTACATCTACAGAAATTTGCAAGATTCTTTGGTGACATACCAAATCTCCTCAAACCCCTAATGAAGTAGACCCACTGACATGCCTTCTTCGTGATTGTATCAGTGTGTTGGGCCCCAGATAGATCCTCTGAGATGTTCACGCCCAAGAACTTGAAGCTGCTCTGCCCTTCCATCGCTGACCCCTCAACGAGGACTGGTGTGTGTTATCCAAACTTCCCCTTCCTGAAGTCCACAATCAATTCCTTGGTCTTGCTGACGTTGAGAGCGAGGTTGTTGTTGCAACACCACTCAGCCAGCCGATCTCTCTCACTCCTGTACGCCTACTAACTCACTCCTGTACGTTCTTTTCCAAGAAGGTGCATTAGCATATTTACATTCTTCGGTGTCTGATCACCAGGATTCATGAAGTTAGTCCACAAGGATTCCTCAAACATCTCCAGGTGCACCATAGAATGTATTCTGAGCCTAGTAATGGCAGCTGCTCTGTTCTTGACCAACTGAACCTGCAGAGAGTGCTCAACACAGCCCAGTCCATCACAGACTCATTTCCTTCCATCTGGTCCATCTTCACAGTGCTTTGCCTCAGGAAGGCTGACAGTCTGGTCGAGGATGCCTGCCACCCTGGCTATTCCCTTTTCTCTCCTCTACCTTTCAGGAGAAGATACAGGAGTTTTAAAGCCTGGACATCAAGACTTACGAACAGCTTTTTCCCCACTGCCATCAGACTTCTGAACCAATCACCTCTTTCACACCCCCTTCCCTGTGGTGCTGCTACGTTCTTGAACATTTAACTCTACCTCTCTTGGTTATTCTGCTTTTGTCACTTTAGGATTGTTTTTGCACTACGACAAACTGCACTACAAATCTTTGCATCATTCTGCTGTTTTGCACTCATCATGTGAACAAGGAATTTCATTGCACCCTGGTGTATATGACAATAAGTTAATCTAGTCTGATCTAACACTTTACATTTTCTTGGCTTTTGACATAGAACATAGAACATTACAGCGCAGTACAGGCCCTTCAGCCCACAATGTTGTGCCGACATTTTATCCTGCTCTAAGATCTTTCTAACCCTTCCTTCCCACATAGACCTCCATTTCTCTAAAAGTCTCTGACTGTCCACTCGATCTATGTCTCTTATCATCTTGTACACCTCGATCAAGTCACCTGTCATTCTCCTTCTCTCCAAAGAGAAAAGCCCGAGCTCACTCAACCTATCCTCATAAGACATGCTCTCCAATCCAGGCAACATCCTGGTAAATCTCCTCTGCACCATCTCTAAATCTTCCACATCTTTCCTACAATGAGATGACCAGAAGTGAACACAATGCTCCAAGTGTGGTATAACCAGAGTTCTATAGAGCTGCAACATGGAGTAGTCCCATTCCTTACGTCGACATGGAGCATTATTGCCAGGGGGCCAATGACTCCCACTCAGTTCCGAGAGTGAAGCGATGAGGAAGAGGGTACGATTTCTCTCAAACTCACCAACACAGAGCATTGGGTCACAAATGATAAAACATTACCATCAGCTAAAAACAGAACAGGACCATCTGCAGCTCCTTATGTTACAGCAGTCAGAGCCAGTAAAAATAGCAGTCAGAGATGTCACAATCTATTGAATTTAGCTTCTAGAAACACTTCCAGCACAACAACTATTCTTCAAATGTGTGCTACGTCACACAGCCAGATGCTGACTGACGTTACCATGGGTACTAGCTTATTGCATTCAATGGTAAATTGAGAACTGCTTCTATTTAGGATAAGTTGTGGTCAGTGCAAAAACAGAGGTGATGCTTCCAGCTGCTCTCAGCACCACTGAATGCAATGGATTGAAATGTATCAGTGACCATTTACAGAACCGTTTCCTTGCTCAGAACTGGAGGCAGTGACGATGGCTCTTAACTTTCCTGATATTTGTTATTCTTACTTTTTTTGTACACTTTCCAAGGATCAGAATCAGAATCAGAATTGGATTTATTATCACTGACTTATATGACGTGACATTTGTTGTTTTGCGGCAGCAGTACAGTAAAAAGACATAAAATTAGGAAAATAAATAAAGGAATAATGAGGTAGTGTTCATGGGTTCATGGATTGTTCAGAAATCTGATGGTGGAGGGGAAGAAGCTATTCCTGAATTATTGCGTGTGGGTCTTCAGGGTCCTGTATCTCCTCCCCGATGGTAGTAACGAGAAGAGGGCATGTCCTCGATGGTGAGGGTACTCAGTGATGGATGCCGCTTTCTTGAGGCACCGCCTCTTGAAGATGTCCTCGATGGTGGGGAGGGTTGTGTCTGTGATGGAGCTGGCTGAGTCAACAACCTTCTGCAGCCTCTTGCGATCCTGTGCATTGGAGCCTCCATACCAGGCTGTGATGCAACCAGTCAGAATGCTCTCCACCGTATTTCTATGGAAATCTGCAAGAGTCTTTGGTGACATACCAAATCTCCTCAAAACTCTTAACGAAGTAGAGCCACTGGAGTGCCTCCCTTGTCAGGATGCAGATGCTCCTGACAAGAGCTAGTGGTGGGGAGGCACTGCCTTGATGATGACCAAATTGCCTGCCGACAGTAGCTTCCTGCTCAACGAATGTTCAATTTACAAAGCTATTTTTCACCATAGCAAGTAGAGTCCTAGGGTCATACACCACAGAAAGAGGCCATTTCCCCTACCATGTCCATGCTGACTTGTGGGCACCCATCTATATTAATCCTATCTTCCTGCACTTCTGTGCATTTGAACTTGCACTGAGATTACTGGCATGCATTTTCTCCAGCTTTTTCAATTTACAAATTTTCTGAATGATGGAGACACAAGAGACTGCAGATGCTGGAACCTGGAGCAACACACAGTCTGCAAGAGGAACTCAGCGGGTCAGGCAGCATCTGTGGAGGGAAGTGGAAAGTTGACGTTTTGGGTCGAGACTCTTCATCCAGTCCAGATGAAGGGTCTCGGCCTGAAACATCAACTGTCCATTTCTATCCATGGGTGCTGCCTCACCAGCTGAGTTTCTCCAGCGCTTTGTGTGCTTTTCCAATGTTTTCCAGGGATGCATCACTTTTTTAATCAAGGAATATCTGTCAAAAACAGAACTTTTGGTCTAGAATTACATACAGGCCAGACTGGGTAAAGATGGCAGATTCTCTTTCCAGAAGAGCTTTAATGAACCAGGTGGGTTTTTGCAACCACACTCTCTGCCAAAGCCTACAGAGATGGGGAATCAATTGAAGATTACAAAGCACACTGTAACATGGGTTTGTGGGACAGAGAACCATAGGGGTAAGATGAAGTTTGAGTGGAGATGAGCCATGGCAAAGTTTGAGAGCTGAATGACAGGCTCCCATTTATATCCAGATTCATGAGCCGACTGCTTTTGGGGTTCCCTTTGAACAGATGTGTATCACACACACACACACACACACACACACACACACACACACACACACACACACACACACACACACACACACACACACACACGTCCTTGATGTGTTGCTGAATGTTTGCTTATGACCTTGATATCCACACTCCCCCAAAACACCCAACACTACATACATCCGTTTGCATTCCAAAGCATCCTTGAACAGAAAGCTGCACATAGAACGGTGCAGCACAGAAACAGGCCCTTCAGCCCACAATATCTGTGCTGACCATGATGCCAATTTAAATAAACCTATCTACCTGCAAATGGTCCATATCCTTCCATTCCCTGTATGTTCATTGCCTGTCTAAGTGCTCTTCAATGCCACTATCATGCACAGAAAGCCCATGGACAAAATTGTGATGACAATCC
Source organism: Pristis pectinata (assembly GCF_009764475.1). Taxonomy (NCBI): domain Eukaryota; kingdom Metazoa; phylum Chordata; class Chondrichthyes; order Rhinopristiformes; family Pristidae; genus Pristis; species Pristis pectinata. The sequence continues at coordinate 14,525,998 of NC_067409.1, read as the reverse complement.
CTTCTCACAGATCATTATTCCCACCTCCTGCAAGCATTGCTGTGAATTCATTCAAAAAGAGAAGGTGGAAATTGAATGAGCTGCTTCAAACACAGTGACTGAGGACGAGTCACCCTGTGTGTATTCTTATTCTCAGGCAGCAACAAAAAGACACTGGCCAAGGGGAATGACGAAATCCTCCAAGGTATTTCTGGACAAAGGAAGAGACAGCCTGTTGACTGGCAAAGGATAACCAGCAATGAAATTGTAATACCAGTTATAAATACTGTAGATAGAGTCATACAGGCCCTTCCAACCAACTGGTCCATGCCGACCAAGATTCCCATCTAAGCTAGACCCATTTGCCCACGTTTGGCCCATATCACTCTGAACCTTTTCTGTCCATGTATCTGTCCAAGTACCTTTTAAATGTTGTTGATGTACCTGCCTCAATCAATTCCTCTGGCAGCTCATTCCATATATTGACCACTCTCTGGGTGAAAAAGTTCCTATTAAAGCTCTCCCCTCTCACCTTAAACCTATGCCCTCTAGTTCTTGATTCCTCAATCCTGGTAAAAAGACTCTGTACATTCACCCTGTCTATGCCCCTCATAATTTTATACACCTCTATAAGATCACTTTTCATTATCCTACGCTTCAATGAAAAAAGTCTCAACCTGCTCAACCTCTCTCCATAACTCAGTCCTTTGATTCCTAGCAACATCTTTGTAATTCTCCTCTGCACTCTTTACAGCTTAATAGCAACTTTCCTACAGCAGGGTGACCAAAACTGAACACAATATTTCAAGTGCAGCCTCACCAGCATCTTGTACAACTGCAACCTTCTCAATGCTTCTATCCTCAATGCCCTGACTGATGAACACCAGCATGCCAAAAGCCAAAAGACGTATATATCACCACTTATGGCCTGTCCCCCCTGGACTGAATGGCCTGCCTATGCCAAGGGAAAATAAGAATTAACCACATTAGAACATAAGGAAATAGGAGCAAGAATAGGCTCCTCACGCTTGCCCTGCCATTCAATATGACCTTTAAGGCGAGAAAGGGAAAGTTTAGAGGAGATGTGTGAGGCAGGGTTTTTTTTTACTTCAGAGAGAGCTGGAACACACTGCCAGGAGGTGGTGGAGGCAGATACAATAGCAAGGTTTAAGAGGCATTTCGACAGGCACCTGAACAGGCAGGGAATGGAGGGATACAGACCATGTGCAGGCAGATGGGATGTTTAATTTGGCATTATGGTCGGCATAGACACCGTGGGCTGAAGGGCCTGTTCCTGTGCTGTACTGTTCTATGTTCTATGATCGTGGGTGATCTGCTCCAGGCCCCATATGGCCTCAGCATTGTTGGGTCTGGAATCTGATCAAGGAAGGAGAGCAGGTCTCCTTCCCAGCAGGGTACTGGTGAACCACATGGGGATCTGCAATAATCCAATATTATTTGGGTGTGCTTACTAATATTAGACAGTGACTCAAGAATTATTGAAATACCTTGATTTAAATTTCCCAGATACCATGGTGCGATTTGAACTCATATCTCACCCCTTAGTCCTGCCAGTCCAGTATGTTAGTCTCTGTACTAATGCACATTAATGCCTTTGCACACCTCAACACCAGAAACCCCTCCATCATTTGCTGTGTGTGAACTCCAGGACTGGGATTGAGAACTCACTGGCAGCAGCTTGAAGGCACAGTCCTGTGATTTGGAGATCTGGAACTGCACTGGTTTCATGGAACAGGCAACGCCTGCTACTCGGACTGGAGATGCATAAGGAACTGAGGGAGCCTGACGCAGTAGCTGCAGAGGCCATGTTTCCCCGAGTGAGGGAATCCTGATTCAGTTTCAGAGTAAGGAATTGCCCATTTAAAACAGAGAGGAGATGGAATTTCTTCTCTCCTCAGCAACAGGCACATTAGCAACATTTAAAAGTCATCTAAATAAGTACATGGATAGAAGAGGTCAGAGGGCTATGGGCCAAACGCGGGCAGGTGGGACCAGCTCGCTGGCTAACACAGTCGGCATGGACAAGTTGGGCCAAAGGGCCCATTTTCATGCTGTATGACTCTATACCTTATAGAATGGATAAGGTAAGATAAGATATCTTTATTCGTCACATGTACATCAAAACACACAGTGAAATGCATCTTTGCGTAGAGTGTTCTGGGGGCAGCCCGCAAGTGTCACCACACTTCCGGCGCCAACATAGCATGCCCACAACTTCCTAACCTGCACATCTTTGGAAGGTGGGAGGAAACCGGAGCATCCGGAGGAAACCCACACAGGCACGGGGAAAACGTACAAACTCCTTACAGACAGTGGCCGGAATTGAACCTGGATCGCTGGCGCTGTAAAGCGTTACGCTAATCGCTACACTACTGTGGCGCAGCAGGTAGAGCCACTGCCTCACAGCTTTAGAGACCCGGGTTCAATCCTGACCTCTGGTGCTGTCTGTGTGGAGATTGCATGTTCTTATGTTCTGCTTGTGACAGTGTGAGTTTCCTCTGAGTGCTCTGGTTTCCGCCCACATCCCAAAAACATGCAGCTTGGTAGATTAATTGACTGTTGTAAAGTCCCCTTAGTGTGTAAGTGGGTGGTAGGAGAACTGAGAGTTGATGAGATTAGTGCAAGATTAATGTGAATGGGTGATTGATGGTCAGCACGGACTCGGTGGGCCGAAGGTCCTGTTTCTGTGCTGTATCTCTCCATGACTGAGACTCTCAGAAGGTGATGAGTCTTTGGAGTACCCAAGGAAGCTGTTGAAGCAGAGTCATTGGATATATTTAAGGCTGTTACAGACAGAGAGGTGATCTTTGGGGAACATACAAAGAATGGGAAGGAGGCCCAGGTCGGGGAGTGGGACATGGGCAGGGGAAGGATGCAGTGAGGTGCAGGTTAAGACGGGCAAGGCCGACAAGAAACAAAAATGGGTTGGCAGAGTAGTGCAGCTAGCGCAGCAACAATTTTCACAGCTTCTATGACCTCGGTTCAATCCTAACCTCTGGCGCTGTCTGTGTGGAGTTTGCACGTTCTCCCTCTGACCACATGGTTTCTCCCTGGTGCTCTAGTTTCCTCCCACATCCCAAGGACAAGTGGGTTGGTGGGTTAATTGGCCACTGCAAATTGTCCCAAATGTGTAGGTGAATAGTAGAATGTAGGGGGAGCTGATGGGAACGTGGGGAGAATCAAATGGGATTAGTGTAGGATTTGTGTAAATGGGTGCTTGATGGTCAGCATGGACTCGGTGGGCGGAAGGGCCTGTTTCCATCCTGCATGATGGAACACATCTGTAGTGAGATAGCAGACCGATGTAAGAAACAGGAAGTTGTAATAGTAGGGGATTTTAACTTTCCACATATTGACTGGGACTCCCACATTGTAAAAGGGCTGGATAGCTTGGAATTTGTCAAATGTGTTCAGGAAAGTTTTCTAAATCAATAAATAGAGGTACCAACAAGAGAGAATGCAATACTTGATCCCATATTAGGGAACCGGACAGGTCAGGTGACAGAAGTATGTGTAGGTGAGCATTTTGGGTCCAGTGACCATAATGTCATTAGTTTCAAGTTAATTATGGATAAGGATAGGTCTGGTCCTCGAGTTGAGGTTCTAAATTGGAGAAAGGCCAATTTTGTGGAAATGAGAAAGGATCTCGGAAGAGTCGATTGGGATAAGTTGTTTTCTGGCAAAGACATGCTCAGGAAGTGGAAGGTCTTCAAAGGCGAAATTTTGAGAACGCAGAGTTTGCATGTTCCTGCCAGGATTAAAGGCAAAGTAAACAAGCATAGGGAACCTTGGTTTTCAAGGGATATTGGTGATCTGGTTAAGAAAAAGAGAGAGGTGTATAGCAGGTATAGGCAACTAGGAACATATGAGGTACTTGAAGACTATAAAAAAAGTAAGAAAATACTAAAAAAGGAAATCAGGAAGGCAAAAAGAAGACCCCAAGGGTTTCTACAAGTATATTAAGAGTAAAAGGATAACCATAGAACCATAGAACCAGGCGCTGGCTGTCCACTCTATTTATTCCTCTTAATATCTTGTATAGCTCTATCATGTCTCCCCTCATCCTCCTTCTCTCCAATGAGAACAGCCCTAGCTCCTTTAGTCTCTCCTCATAATCCATACTCTCCAATCCAGGCAGCATCCTGGTAAATCTCCTCTGCACCCTTCCAACGCCTCCACATCCTTCCTATAATGAGGCGACCAGAACTGGACACAGTACTCTAAGTGTGGTCTAACAAGAGTTTTGTAAAGCTGCATCATTACTTCGCGGCTCCTTAACTCGATCCCACGACTTATGAAAGCTAACATCCCATAAGCTTTCTTAACTACCCTATCCACCTGTGAGGCAACTTTCAGTGATCTGTGGATATGAACCCCCAGATCCCTCTGCTCCTCCACACTACCCAGAATCCTGCCATTTACCTTGTACTCCGCCTTGGAGTTTGTCCTTCCAAAGTGTAGCACCTCACACTTCTCCGGATTGAACTCCATCTGCCACTTGTCAGCCCAGCTCTGCATCCTATCAATATCCCTCTGTAAGCTTCGACAGTCCTCCACACTATCCACAACACCACTGATATTTGTGTCATCCGCAAACTTGCTAACCAGCCTTCCACCCCCTCATCTAAGTCATTAATAAATATCACAAAAATTAGAGGTCCCAAAACTGATCCCTGTGGGACACCACGAGTCACAGCCCTCCAATCCGAATGCACTCCCTCCACCACAACCCTCTGCTTTATACAGACAAGCCAATTCTGAATCCACACAGCCAAGCCTCCCTGGATCCCTTGACCTGCTGAAGAAGCCTACCATGCGGAACCTTGTCAAACACCTTATTAAAATCCATGTAGACCACATCTACTGCACTACCCTGTGAGTTATTTCCCTTTGTTTTAAT